>NC_134357.1:557916917-558233306 GCF_048569485.1 Anomaloglossus baeobatrachus
GCCAAAGACAGAGCGGGGAAAGAGACAGAGCGGGGAAAGAGACAGAGCGGGGAAAGAGACAGAGCGGGGAAAGAGACAGACCTAGAAACAGACAGACGGGCAAAGAGACAGAAGGGCAAAGAGACAGAGAGAGACAGACAGATACAGAGATTGAGACAAATAGACTGATGCAAATACAGACAAAGAGATAGAAACAGACAGACAAGGAAAGAAACAAACAGCGACACACAGACAGAGACTGGGAGAGAGACAGAGAAACAGTTACTATCCCGGGCAACGCCCGGGTACTACAGCTAGTATTCCATATTAACCAATATAGTAATAAAATGGTAAACAGTAAGTTAACTGGAATCTCAAATTATAGTCACCACCACCTTGCCTAATTAGGCAGCCACCATTCCTGTGGAGCACACAACACCCCCTTCGCATTCCCTTTTACAGAACTGAAAACCTGAAATAAAGAAAAGAAATAGGCAGGGAGTTGAAGAGAAAGCAACCAAAAAAGAAGAAAAAAAAAGTCATTTGCAAGCTCCTGAAGAATGTCATAGAGCCTCAGCCGGCCTTCTCAGATATTCTGCATTTTCAGACAGCCAGCTCAGTCCTTTGCACGGATCTGTTTTGCGTTTGCGTCAATCCACTGCATGGCTTCCTCCGGATGTGTAAAAAAAATGTACCCTCTCCAGAGCCACCACCCATAGCTTTGCCAGGAACATCATTGAGTATTGCACCCCCATCTCTTGTGGGCGCCTTTTTACTTCAGTAAATTTCATGCGCAGCTTTTGAACAGAAGTGGAGTAATCTGGATAAATGGAGATTCCCTGACCGTCAATCATAAGATCCTTCATGTCTCTCGCCTTCTGCAGTATAACGTCTCTGTCTCTATTATTGAGGAGTTTGGCCAGCACAGCGTGAGGTCCCCTGCCAGCAGGCTGTGGTTGCATTGGGACTCTGTGTGCAGGCTCTACTGTGTAGAGCCTGGATAGGGTGTCAGCTCCAATTTTGTCTCTGAGCCACCCCTCTATATATTCAGTGGGGTTTCTTCCTTCCGCTTTCTCAGGAATACCAACAATCCTGATGTTGTTTCTTCTACAGCGATTCTCTAGATCGTTTTTAGCCATAACTTCATCTATCTGCTGTGCAAATGTTGTTTTTTCAGACTTTTGTAGTTTGGTAATATGATCCTCAGCTGTCCAGACCCTCTCCTCCACAGCTACTGTTCTCAGATCAGCTTTCTTTAAGTCTTTTTTAATACTGGCCACCTCTTTCTGTATTCCCCCAACTTGCTGTGTCAGGGCAGTCAAAGCTTGTTTGCAGAAAAGAGACCACAGCAAAAACATCCTTTATAGTGGGGTTCTCCTGAGCCTCCTCTGTGTTGTGGGCCCCCTCTGCCTCCACCTCCCGTGCACCATCTTGCTGTTCTTCCTCATCCCCCATCTCCTCAGAGCTTACAGCGTCCTCCCCCTCCTCCTTCTCCTCACCTCCATTGCCTGCATATTGCAAATCCTCCTCTGGGATCCGGGCAAACTTTGCCAGCTTTGCTGCAGCTTGCATCCGTTGCTGGCAGCCTGCATTAGCTCTCTCTGCTTCCTCTCGTGCCTCAGCTCCATTTTGAGAGCTGGGCCCTTTCCCTCCTCCGGAATCTTTCTGCCGACGGCCGGCTGAGGCAGCGGTAATAGCGGTGGATCAGGGTATTTTTGCGGGTGTCTGCAGGAGAGCTCCAGAAACACTTCTCCTCACATTGCCTTCCAGGCCGAGCCAGGAACCTTAGCATCTACCCCACGTACACCTCGCTTGTTTACGCTTCCACCACAACCTCAGGATTTCCTACTCATGTTTGATGTACCCTTTCCCTTTTTTAACCAGTTGTTTCACAACCCTAGTCCCACACCTGTCAGTCATTTATCACTAAATTAGCAATCACTATTTAAGTGGTTAAATAACAATCTTGAGCTGGAGCAAAGATTTTGCAATATTTAGACAATGAAATAGCAATTTTTAGCTCCACCACAGAACGAACACAATTCAGATAATGAAATAGCAATTTTTAGTGGGAGCACAGAATGACGACTATTTAGATAATGAAATAGCAATTTTTAGCTCCACCACAGAACGAACACAATTCAGATAATGAAATAGCAATTTTTAGTGGGAGCACAGAATGACGACTATTTAGATAATGAAATAGCAATTTTTTTTAGCTTCACCACAGAATTACCATTATTTAGATAATGAAATAGCAATTTTTAGTTGGAGCACAGAATGAGCACTATTTAGATCAGGGGTCTCAAACTCCGCTGGATATAGGGGCCACACATATAAAAAAAAAATAATAATTTGGGGAGCCGTATTCTTTGCAGGGCAAAGTGACATTTTTATTGGTGCCATTTTTTTTTTTAAATACACTTTTGGATCACTATTTTTGAACATTATTTGCTTGTTTATTATAACAAACGTGCAATTTTTTTGTTCAAATATATACAGGATAAAAAAAAACACTTTTAATGGTGAAAAAAATTCACGCTTAATTATTTATTTTTTTTTACATTTTATCCTTTTTTTGGTGAGTAATAATGTATTACAATTAGCACCATATAGTAATTTTGGCCAACATCTTGTAGTAATGTTCCCATGCTGGTCCTCATCTTGTAGAAATGAGCCCCATCCTTGTCCCTTTGTAGTAATGTTTCCATCCTGTAGTAATGTGCCCATCCTTGTCCCCTTCTTGTAGTAATGTGCCCATCCTGGTCCTCTTCTTGTAGTAATGTGCCCAGCATTGTCCCCATCCTAGTAATGTGCCCAGCATTGTCCCCATTCTGTAGTAACATCCCCAGCATTGTCCCCATTCTAGTAATGTGCCCAGCATTGCTCCCATTCTGTAGTAACATCCCCAGCATTGCCCCCATTCAAGTAATGTGCCCAGCATTGTCCCCGTTCTGTAGTAATGTGCCCAGCATTGTCCCCATCCTAGTAATGTGCCCAGCATTGCTCCCAGTCTAGTAATGTACCCAGCATTGTCCCCATTCTAGTAATGTGCCCAGCATTGCCCTCATTCTAGTAATGTGCCCAGCATTGCTCCCATTCTAGTAATGTACCCAGAATTGTCCCCATTCTAGTAATGTACCCAGAATTGTCCCCATTCTAGTAATGTACCCAGAATTGTCCCCATTCTAGTAATGTGCCCAGCATTGTCCCCATTCTGTAGTAACATCCCCAGCATTGTCCCCATTCTAGTAATGTGCCCAGCATTGCTCCCATTCTGTAGTAACATCCCCAGCATTGCCCCCATTCAAGTAATGTGCCCAGCATTGTCCCCGTTCTGTAGTAATGTGCCCAGCATTGTCCCCATCCTAGTAATGTGCCCAGCATTGCTCCCAGTCTAGTAATGTACCCAGCATTGTCCCCATTCTAGTAATGTGCCCAGCATTGCCCTCATTCTAGTAATGTGCCCAGCATTGCTCCCATTCTAGTAATGTACCCAGAATTGTCCCCATTCTAGTAATGTACCCAGAATTGTCCCCATTCTTGTAATGTTCCCAGCATTGTCCCCATTCTAGTAATGTGCCCAGCATTGCCCCCATTCTGTAGTAACATCCCCAGCATTGTCCCCATTCTAGTAATGTGCCCAGCATTGCTCCCATTCTGTAGTAACATCCCCAGCATTGCCCCCATTCAAGTAATGTGCCCAGCATTGTCCCCATCCTAGTAATGTGCCCAGCATTGCTCCCAGTCTAGTAATGTACCCAGCATTGTCCCCATTCTAGTAATGTGCCCAGCATTGCCCTCAGTCTAGTAATGTGCCCAGCATTGCTCCCATTCTAGTAATGTACCCAGAATTGTCCCCATTCTAGTAATGTACACAGAATTGTCCCCATTCTTGTAATGTTCCCAGCATTGTCCCCATTCTAGTAATGTGCCCAGCATTGCTCCCATTCTGTAGTAACATCCCCAGCATTGCCCCCATTCAAGTAATGTGCCCAGCATTGTCCCCGTTCTGTAGTAATGTGCCCAGCATTGTCCCCATCCTAGTAATGTGCCCAGCATTGCTCCCAGTCTAGTAATGTACCCAGCATTGTCCCCATTCTAGTAATGTGCCCAGCATTGCTCCCAGTCTAGTAATGTACCCAGCATTGTCCCCATTCTAGTAATGTGCCCAGCATTGCCCTCATTCTAGTAATGTGCCCAGCATTGCTCCCATTCTAGTAATGTACCCAGAATTGTCCCCATTCTAGTAATGTACCCAGAATTGTCCCCATTCTAGTAATGTACCCAGAATTGTCCCCATTCTTGTAATGTTCCCAGCATTGTCCCCATTCTAGTAATGTGCCCAGCATTGCTCCCATTCTGTAGTAACATCCCCAGCATTGCCCCCATTCAAGTAATGTGCCCAGCATTGTCCCCATCCTAGTAATGTGCCCAGCATTGCTCCCAGTCTAGTAATGTACCCAGCATTGTCCCCATTCTAGTAATGTGCCCAGCATTGCCCTCAGTCTAGTAATGTGCCCAGCATTGCTCCCATTCTAGTAATGTACCCAGAATTGTCCCCATTCTAGTAATGTACACAGAATTGTCCCCATTCTTGTAATGTTCCCAGCATTGTCCCCATTCTAGTAATGTGCCCAGCATTGCTCCCATTCTGTAGTAACATCCCCAGCATTGCCCCCATTCTAGTAATGTACCCAGAATTGTCCCCATTCTAGTAATGTACCCAGAATTGTCCCCATTCTAGTAATGTACCCAGAATTGTCCCCATTCTTGTAATGTTCCCAGCATTGTCCCCATTCTGTAGTAACATCCCCAGCATTGTCCCCATTCTAGTAATGTGCCCAGCATTGCTCCCATTCTGTAGTAACATCCCCAGCATTGCCCCCATTCAAGTAATGTGCCCAGCATTGTCCCCGTTCTGTAGTAATGTGCCCAGCATTGTCCCCATCCTAGTAATGTGCCCAGCATTGCTCCCAGTCTAGTAATGTACCCAGCATTGTCCCCATTCTAGTAATGTGCCCAGCATTGCCCTCAGTCTAGTAATGTGCCCAGCATTGCTCCCATTCTAGTAATGTACCCAGAATTGTCCCCATTCTAGTAATGTACCCAGAATTGTCCCCATTCTTGTAATGTTCCCAGCATTGTCCCCATTCTAGTAATGTGCCCAGCATTGTCCCCATTCTGTAGTAACATCCCCAGCATTGTCCCCATTCAAGTAATGTGCCCAGCATTGTCCCCGTTCTGTAGTAATGTGCCCAGCATTGTCCCCATCCTAGTAATGTGCCCAGCATTGCTCCCATTCTAGTAATGTACCCAGAATTGTCCCCATTCTAGTAATGTACCCAGAATTGTCCCCATTCTAGTAATGTACCCAGAATTGTCCCCATTCTAGTAATGTACCCAGAATTGTCCCCATTCTTGTAATGTTCCCAGCATTGTCCCCATTCTAGTAATGTGCCCAGCATTGTCCCCATTCTGTAGTAACATCCCCAGCATTGTCCCCATTCTAGTAATGTGCCCAGCATTGTCCCCGTTCTGTAGTAATGTGCCCAGCATTGTCCCCATCCTAGTAATGTGCCCGGCATTGCTCCCAGTCTAGTAATGTGCCCAGCATTGTCCCCATTCTAGTAATGTGCCCAGCATTGCTCCCATTCTAGTAATGTACCCAGAATTGTCCCCATTCTAGTAATGTACACAGAATTGTCCCCATTCTTGTAATGTTCCCAGCATTGTCCCCATTCTAGTAATGTGCCCAGCATTGCTCCCATTCTGTAGTAACATCCCCAGCATTGCCCCCATTCAAGTAATGTGCCCAGCATTGTCCCCGTTCTGTAGTAATGTGCCCAGCATTGTCCCCATCCTAGTAATGTGCCCAGCATTGCTCCCAGTCTAGTAATGTACCCAGCATTGTCCCCATTCTAGTAATGTGCCCAGCATTGCCCTCATTCTAGTAATGTGCCCAGCATTGCTCCCATTCTAGTAATGTACCCAGAATTGTCCCCATTCTAGTAATGTACCCAGAATTGTCCCCATTCTTGTAATGTTCCCAGCATTGTCCCCATTCTAGTAATGTGCCCAGCATTGTCCCCATTCTGTAGTAACATCCCCAGCATTGTCCCCATTCTAGTAATGTGCCCAGCATTGCTCCCATTCTGTAGTAACATCCCCAGCATTGCCCCCATTCAAGTAATGTGCCCAGCATTGTCCCCGTTCTGTAGTAATGTGCCCAGCATTGTCCCCATCCTAGTAATGTGCCCAGCATTGCTCCCAGTCTAGTAATGTACCCAGCATTGTCCCCATTCTAGTAATGTGCCCAGCATTGCCCTCAGTCTAGTAATGTGCCCAGCATTGCTCCCATTCTAGTAATGTACCCAGAATTGTCCCCATTCTTGTAATGTTCCCAGCATTGTCCCCATTCTAGTAATGTGCCCAGCATTGCTCCCATTCTGTAGTAACATCCCCAGCATTGCCCCCATTCTAGTAATGTACCCAGAATTGTCCCCATTCTAGTAATGTACCCAGAATTGTCCCCATTCTAGTAATGTACCCAGAATTGTCCCCATTCTTGTAATGTTCCCAGCATTGTCCCCATTCTGTAGTAACATCCCCAGCATTGTCCCCATTCTAGTAATGTGCCCAGCATTGCTCCCATTCTGTAGTAACATCCCCAGCATTGCCCCCATTCAAGTAATGTGCCCAGCATTGTCCCCGTTCTGTAGTAATGTGCCCAGCATTGTCCCCATCCTAGTAATGTGCCCAGCATTGCTCCCAGTCTAGTAATGTACCCAGCATTGTCCCCATTCTAGTAATGTGCCCAGCATTGCCCTCAGTCTAGTAATGTGCCCAGCATTGTCCCCATCCTAGTAATGTGCCCAGCATTGCTCCCATTCTAGTAATGTACCCAGAATTGTCCCCATTCTAGTAATGTACACAGAATTGTCCCCATTCTTGTAATGTTCCCAGCATTGTCCCCATTCTGTAGTAACATCCCCAGCATTGTCCCCATTCTAGTAATGTGCCCAGCATTGCTCCCATTCTGTAGTAACATCCCCAGCATTGTCCCCATTCAAGTAATGTGCCCAGCATTGTCCCCGTTCTGTAGTAATGTGCCCAGCATTGCTCCCAGTCTAGTAATGTACCCAGCATTGTCCCCATTCTAGTAATGTGCCCAGCATTGCCCTCATTCTAGTAATGTGCCCAGCATTGCCCTCATTCTAGTAATGTGCCCAGCATTGCCCTCAGTCTAGTAATGTGCCCAGCATTGCTCCCATTCTAGTAATGTACCCAGAATTGTCCCCATTCTAGTAATGTACCCAGAATTGTCCCCATTCTTGTAATGTTCCCAGCATTGTCCCCATACAAGTAATGTGCCCAGCATTGTCCCCATTCTGTAGTAACATCCCCAGCATTGTCCCCATTCTAGTAATGTGCCCAGCATTGCTCCCATTCTGTAGTAACATCCCCAGCATTGCCCCCATTCAAGTAATGTGCCCAGCATTGTCCCCATTCTGTAGTAATGTGCCCAGCATTGTCCCCATCCTAGTAATTTGCCCAGCATTGCTCCCAGTCTAGTAATGTACCCAGCATTGTCCCCATTGCCCTCAGTCTAGTAATGTGCCCAGCATTGCTCCCATTCTAGTAATGTACCCAGAATTGTCCCCATTCTAGTAATGTACCCAGAATTGTCCCCATTCTTGTAATGTTCCCAGCATTGTCCCCATTCTAGTAATGTGCCCAGCATTGTCCCCATTCTGTAGTAATGTGCCCAGCATTGTCCCCATCCTAGTAATGTGCCCAGCATTGCTCCCAGTCTAGTAATGTACCCAGCATTGTCCCCATTCTAGTAATGTACCCAGAATTGTCCCCATTCTAGTAATGTACCCAGAATTGTCCCCATTCTTGTAATGTTCCCAGCATTGTCCCCATTCTAGTAATGTGCCCAGCATTGCTCCCATTCTAGTAATGTACCCAGCATTGCCCTCATTCTAGTAATGTGCCCAGCATTGCTCCCATTCTAGTAATGTACCCAGAATTGTCCCCATTCTAGTAATGTACCCAGAATTGTCCCCATTCTTGTAATGTTCCCAGCATTGTCCCCATTCTGTAGTAACATCCCCAGCATTGTCCCCATTCTAGTAATGTGCCCAGCATTGCTCCCATTCTGTAGTAACATCCCCAGCATTGCCCCCATTCAAGTAATGTGCCCAGCATTGTCCCCGTTCTGTAGTAATGTGCCCAGCATTGTCCCCATCCTAGTAATGTGCCCAGCATTGCTCCCAGTCTAGTAATGTACCCAGCATTGTCCCCATTCTAGTAATGTGCCCAGCATTGCCCTCAGTCTAGTAATGTGCCCAGCATTGCTCCCATTCTAGTAATGTACCCAGAATTGTCCCCATTCTAGTAATGTACCCAGAATTGTCCCCATTCTTGTAATGTTCCCAGCATTGTCCCCATTCTAGTAATGTGCCCAGCATTGTCCCCATTCTGTAGTAACATCCCCAGCATTGTCCCCATTCAAGTAATGTACCCAGCATTGTCCCCGTTCTGTAGTAATGTGCCCAGCATTGTCCCCATCCTAGTAATGTGCCCAGCATTGCTCCCATTCTAGTAATGTACCCAGAATTGTCCCCATTCTAGTAATGTACCCAGAATTGTCCCCATTCTAGTAATGTACCCAGAATTGTCCCCATTCTAGTAATGTACCCAGAATTGTCCCCATTCTAGTAATGTACCCAGAATTGTCCCCATTCTTGTAATGTTCCCAGCATTGTCCCCATTCTAGTAATGTGCCCAGCATTGTCCCCGTTCTGTAGTAATGTGCCCAGCATTGTCCCCATCCTAGTAATGTGCCCGGCATTGCTCCCAGTCTAGTAATGTGCCCAGCATTGTCCCCATTCTAGTAATGTGCCCAGCATTGCCCTCAGTCTAGTAATGTGCCCAGCATTGCTCCCATTCTAGTAATGTACCCAGAATTGTCCCCATTCTAGTAATGTACACAGAATTGTCCCCATTCTTGTAATGTTCCCAGCATTGTCCCCATTCTAGTAATGTGCCCAGCATTGCTCCCATTCTGTAGTAACATCCCCAGCATTGCCCCCATTCAAGTAATATGCCCAGCATTGTCCCCGTTCTGTAGTAATGTGCCCAGCATTGTCCCCATCCTAGTAATGTGCCCAGCATTGCTCCCAGTCTAGTAATGTACCCAGCATTGTCCCCATTCTAGTAATGTGCCCAGCATTGCCCTCATTCTAGTAATGTGCCCAGCATTGCTCCCATTCTAGTAATGTACCCAGAATTGTCCCCATTCTAGTAATGTACCCAGAATTGTCCCCATTCTTGTAATGTTCCCAGCATTGTCCCCATTCTAGTAATGTGCCCAGCATTGTCCCCATTCTGTAGTAACATCCCCAGCATTGTCCCCATTCTAGTAATGTGCCCAGCATTGCTCCCATTCTGTAGTAACATCCCCAGCATTGCCCCCATTCAAGTAATGTGCCCAGCATTGTCCCCGTTCTGTAGTAATGTGCCCAGCATTGTCCCCATCCTAGTAATGTGCCCAGCATTGCTCCCAGTCTAGTAATGTACCCAGCATTGTCCCCATTCTAGTAATGTGCCCAGCATTGCCCTCAGTCTAGTAATGTGCCCAGCATTGCTCCCATTCTAGTAATGTACCCAGAATTGTCCCCATTCTTGTAATGTTCCCAGCATTGTCCCCATTCTAGTAATGTGCCCAGCATTGCTCCCATTCTGTAGTAACATCCCCAGCATTGCCCCCATTCTAGTAATGTACCCAGAATTGTCCCCATTCTAGTAATGTACCCAGAATTGTCCCCATTCTAGTAATGTACCCAGAATTGTCCCCATTCTTGTAATGTTCCCAGCATTGTCCCCATTCTGTAGTAACATCCCCAGCATTGTCCCCATTCTAGTAATGTGCCCAGCATTGCTCCCATTCTGTAGTAACATCCCCAGCATTGCCCCCATTCAAGTAATGTGCCCAGCATTGTCCCCATCCTAGTAATGTGCCCAGCATTGCTCCCAGTCTAGTAATGTACCCAGCATTGTCCCCATTCTAGTAATGTGCCCAGCATTGCCCTCAGTCTAGTAATGTACCCAGCATTGTCCCCATTCTAGTAATGTGCCCAGCATTGCCCTCATTCTAGTAATGTGCCCAGCATTGCTCCCATTCTAGTAATGTACCCAGAATTGTCCCCATTCTAGTAATGTACCCAGAATTGTCCCCATTCTTGTAATGTTCCCAGCATTGTCCCCATTCTAGTAATGTGCCCAGCATTGTCCCCATTCTGTAGTAACATCCCCAGCATTGTCCCCATTCTAGTAATGTGCCCAGCATTGCTCCCATTCTGTAGTAACATCCCCAGCATTGCCCCCATTCAAGTAATGTGCCCAGCATTGTCCCCGTTCTGTAGTAATGTGCCCAGCATTGTCCCCATCCTAGTAATGTGCCCAGCATTGCTCCCAGTCTAGTAATGTACCCAGCATTGTCCCCATTCTAGTAATGTGCCCAGCATTGCCCTCAGTCTAGTAATGTGCCCAGCATTGCTCCCATTCTAGTAATGTACCCAGAATTGTCCCCATTCTTGTAATGTTCCCAGCATTGTCCCCATTCTAGTAATGTGCCCAGCATTGCTCCCATTCTGTAGTAACATCCCCAGCATTGCCCCCATTCTAGTAATGTACCCAGAATTGTCCCCATTCTAGTAATGTACCCAGAATTGTCCCCATTCTAGTAATGTACCCAGAATTGTCCCCATTCTTGTAATGTTCCCAGCATTGTCCCCATTCTGTAGTAACATCCCCAGCATTGTCCCCATTCTAGTAATGTGCCCAGCATTGCTCCCATTCTGTAGTAACATCCCCAGCATTGCCCCCATTCAAGTAATGTGCCCAGCATTGTCCCCGTTCTGTAGTAATGTGCCCAGCATTGTCCCCATCCTAGTAATGTGCCCAGCATTGCTCCCAGTCTAGTAATGTACCCAGCATTGTCCCCATTCTAGTAATGTGCCCAGCATTGCCCTCAGTCTAGTAATGTGCCCAGCATTGTCCCCATCCTAGTAATGTGCCCAGCATTGCTCCCATTCTAGTAATGTACCCAGAATTGTCCCCATTCTAGTAATGTACACAGAATTGTCCCCATTCTTGTAATGTTCCCAGCATTGTCCCCATTCTGTAGTAACATCCCCAGCATTGTCCCCATTCTAGTAATGTGCCCAGCATTGCTCCCATTCTGTAGTAACATCCCCAGCATTGTCCCCATTCAAGTAATGTGCCCAGCATTGTCCCCGTTCTGTAGTAATGTGCCCAGCATTGCTCCCAGTCTAGTAATGTACCCAGCATTGTCCCCATTCTAGTAATGTGCCCAGCATTGCCCTCATTCTAGTAATGTGCCCAGCATTGCCCTCATTCTAGTAATGTGCCCAGCATTGCCCTCAGTCTAGTAATGTGCCCAGCATTGCTCCCATTCTAGTAATGTACCCAGAATTGTCCCCATTCTAGTAATGTACCCAGAATTGTCCCCATTCTTGTAATGTTCCCAGCATTGTCCCCATACAAGTAATGTGCCCAGCATTGTCCCCATTCTGTAGTAACATCCCCAGCATTGTCCCCATTCTAGTAATGTGCCCAGCATTGCTCCCATTCTGTAGTAACATCCCCAGCATTGCCCCCATTCAAGTAATGTGCCCAGCATTGTCCCCATTCTGTAGTAATGTGCCCAGCATTGTCCCCATCCTAGTAATGTGCCCAGCATTGCTCCCAGTCTAGTAATGTACCCAGCATTGTCCCCATTGCCCTCAGTCTAGTAATGTGCCCAGCATTGCTCCCATTCTAGTAATGTACCCAGAATTGTCCCCATTCTAGTAATGTACCCAGAATTGTCCCCATTCTTGTAATGTTCCCAGCATTGTCCCCATTCTAGTAATGTGCCCAGCATTGTCCCCATTCTGTAGTAATGTGCCCAGCATTGTCCCCATCCTAGTAATGTGCCCAGCATTGCTCCCAGTCTAGTAATGTACCCAGCATTGTCCCCATTCTAGTAATGTACCCAGAATTGTCCCCATTCTAGTAATGTACCCAGAATTGTCCCCATTCTTGTAATGTTCCCAGCATTGTCCCCATTCTAGTAATGTGCCCAGCATTGCTCCCATTCTAGTAATGTACCCAGCATTGCCCTCATTCTAGTAATGTGCCCAGCATTGCTCCCATTCTAGTAATGTACCCAGAATTGTCCCCATTCTAGTAATGTACCCAGAATTGTCCCCATTCTTGTAATGTTCCCAGCATTGTCCCCATTCTGTAGTAACATCCCCAGCATTGTCCCCATTCTAGTAATGTGCCCAGCATTGCTCCCATTCTGTAGTAACATCCCCAGCATTGCCCCCATTCAAGTAATGTGCCCAGCATTGTCCCCGTTCTGTAGTAATGTGCCCAGCATTGTCCCCATCCTAGTAATGTGCCCAGCATTGCTCCCAGTCTAGTAATGTACCCAGCATTGTCCCCATTCTAGTAATGTGCCCAGCATTGCCCTCAGTCTAGTAATGTGCCCAGCATTGCTCCCATTCTAGTAATGTACCCAGAATTGTCCCCATTCTAGTAATGTACCCAGAATTGTCCCCATTCTTGTAATGTTCCCAGCATTGTCCCCATTCTAGTAATGTGCCCAGCATTGTCCCCATTCTGTAGTAACATCCCCAGCATTGTCCCCATTCAAGTAATGTACCCAGCATTGTCCCCGTTCTGTAGTAATGTGCCCAGCATTGTCCCCATCCTAGTAATGTGCCCAGCATTGCTCCCATTCTAGTAATGTACCCAGAATTGTCCCCATTCTAGTAATGTACCCAGAATTGTCCCCATTCTAGTAATGTACCCAGAATTGTCCCCATTCTAGTAATGTACCCAGAATTGTCCCCATTCTAGTAATGTACCCAGAATTGTCCCCATTCTTGTAATGTTCCCAGCATTGTCCCCATTCTAGTAATGTGCCCAGCATTGTCCCCGTTCTGTAGTAATGTGCCCAGCATTGTCCCCATCCTAGTAATGTGCCCGGCATTGCTCCCAGTCTAGTAATGTGCCCAGCATTGTCCCCATTCTAGTAATGTGCCCAGCATTGCCCTCAGTCTAGTAATGTGCCCAGCATTGCTCCCATTCTAGTAATGTACCCAGAATTGTCCCCATTCTAGTAATGTACACAGAATTGTCCCCATTCTTGTAATGTTCCCAGCATTGTCCCCATTCTAGTAATGTGCCCAGCATTGCTCCCATTCTGTAGTAACATCCCCAGCATTGCCCCCATTCAAGTAATGTGCCCAGCATTGTCCCCGTTCTGTAGTAATGTGCCCAGCATTGTCCCCATCCTAGTAATGTGCCCAGCATTGCTCCCAGTCTAGTAATGTACCCAGCATTGTCCCCATTCTAGTAATGTGCCCAGCATTGCCCTCATTCTAGTAATGTGCCCAGCATTGCTCCCATTCTAGTAATGTACCCAGAATTGTCCCCATTCTAGTAATGTACCCAGAATTGTCCCCATTCTTGTAATGTTCCCAGCATTGTCCCCATTCTAGTAATGTGCCCAGCATTGTCCCCATTCTGTAGTAACATCCCCAGCATTGTCCCCATTCTAGTAATGTGCCCAGCATTGCTCCCATTCTGTAGTAACATCCCCAGCATTGCCCCCATTCAAGTAATGTGCCCAGCATTGTCCCCGTTCTGTAGTAATGTGCCCAGCATTGTCCCCATCCTAGTAATGTGCCCAGCATTGCTCCCAGTCTAGTAATGTACCCAGCATTGTCCCCATTCTAGTAATGTGCCCAGCATTGCCCTCAGTCTAGTAATGTGCCCAGCATTGCTCCCATTCTAGTAATGTACCCAGAATTGTCCCCATTCTTGTAATGTTCCCAGCATTGTCCCCATTCTAGTAATGTGCCCAGCATTGCTCCCATTCTGTAGTAACATCCCCAGCATTGCCCCCATTCTAGTAATGTACCCAGAATTGTCCCCATTCTAGTAATGTACCCAGAATTGTCCCCATTCTAGTAATGTACCCAGAATTGTCCCCATTCTTGTAATGTTCCCAGCATTGTCCCCATTCTGTAGTAACATCCCCAGCATTGTCCCCATTCTAGTAATGTGCCCAGCATTGCTCCCATTCTGTAGTAACATCCCCAGCATTGCCCCCATTCAAGTAATGTGCCCAGCATTGTCCCCATCCTAGTAATGTGCCCAGCATTGCTCCCAGTCTAGTAATGTACCCAGCATTGTCCCCATTCTAGTAATGTGCCCAGCATTGCCCTCAGTCTAGTAATGTGCCCAGCATTGTCCCCATCCTAGTAATGTGCCCAGCATTGCTCCCATTCTAGTAATGTACCCAGAATTGTCCCCATTCTAGTAATGTACACAGAATTGTCCCCATTCTTGTAATGTTCCCAGCATTGTCCCCATTCTGTAGTAACATCCCCAGCATTGTCCCCATTCTAGTAATGTGCCCAGCATTGCTCCCATTCTGTAGTAACATCCCCAGCATTGTCCCCATTCAAGTAATGTGCCCAGCATTGTCCCCGTTCTGTAGTAATGTGCCCAGCATTGCTCCCAGTCTAGTAATGTACCCAGCATTGTCCCCATTCTAGTAATGTGCCCAGCATTGCCCTCATTCTAGTAATGTGCCCAGCATTGCCCTCATTCTAGTAATGTGCCCAGCATTGCCCTCAGTCTAGTAATGTGCCCAGCATTGCTCCCATTCTAGTAATGTACCCAGAATTGTCCCCATTCTAGTAATGTACCCAGAATTGTCCCCATTCTTGTAATGTTCCCAGCATTGTCCCCATACAAGTAATGTGCCCAGCATTGTCCCCATTCTGTAGTAACATCCCCAGCATTGTCCCCATTCTAGTAATGTGCCCAGCATTGCTCCCATTCTGTAGTAACATCCCCAGCATTGCCCCCATTCAAGTAATGTGCCCAGCATTGTCCCCATTCTGTAGTAATGTGCCCAGCATTGTCCCCATCCTAGTAATGTGCCCAGCATTGCTCCCAGTCTAGTAATGTACCCAGCATTGTCCCCATTGCCCTCAGTCTAGTAATGTGCCCAGCATTGCTCCCATTCTAGTAATGTACCCAGAATTGTCCCCATTCTAGTAATGTACCCAGAATTGTCCCCATTCTTGTAATGTTCCCAGCATTGTCCCCATTCTAGTAATGTGCCCAGCATTGTCCCCATTCTGTAGTAATGTGCCCAGCATTGTCCCCATCCTAGTAATGTGCCCAGCATTGCTCCCAGTCTAGTAATGTACCCAGCATTGTCCCCATTCTAGTAATGTACCCAGAATTGTCCCCATTCTAGTAATGTACCCAGAATTGTCCCCATTCTTGTAATGTTCCCAGCATTGTCCCCATTCTAGTAATGTGCCCAGCATTGCTCCCATTCTAGTAATGTACCCAGCATTGCCCTCATTCTAGTAATGTGCCCAGCATTGCTCCCATTCTAGTAATGTACCCAGAATTGTCCCCATTCTAGTAATGTACCCAGCATTGTCCCCATTCTAGTAATGTGCCCAGCATTGCTCCCATTCTAGTAATGTACCCAGCATTGCCCTCATTCTAGTAATGTGCCCAGCATTGCTCCCATTCTAGTAATGTACCCAGAATTGTCCCCATTCTTGTAATGTTCCCAGCATTGTCCCCATTCTAGTAATGTGCCCAGCATTGCTCCCATTCTAGTAATGTACCCAGCATTGCCCTCATTCTAGTAATGTGCCCAGCATTGCTCCCATTCTAGTAATGTACCCAGAATTGTCCCCATTCTAGTAATGTACCCAGCATTGTCCCCATTCTAGTAATGTGCCCAGCATTGCTCCCATTCTAGTAATGTACCCAGCATTGCCCTCATTCTAGTAATGTGCCCAGCATTGCTCCCATTCTAGTAATGTACCCAGAATTGTCCCCATTCTAGTAATGTACCCAGAATTGTCCCCATTCTAGTAATGTACCCAGAATTGTCCCCATTCTTGTAATGTTCCCAGCATTGTCCCCATTCTTGTAATGTTCCCAGCATTGTCTCCATTCTGTAGTAATGTGCCCAGCATTGCCTCCATTCAAGTAATGTGCCTAGCATTGTCCCCATTCTAGTAATGTGCCCAGCATTGTCCCCATTCTAGTAATGTGCCCAGCATTGTCCCCATTCTGTAGTAATGTACCCAGCTTTGTCCCCTTTTCTAATTTGCCCATGCTGGTCCTCTTCATGCAGCAATGCCCTCTTTACTAGTCGATCCTGTAGTAATGCCTCCTTGTGCCATTCTACACACACACACACACACACACACACACACACTCCTACTTGTCCTCCGTTCCCACGATTTCCTCTGAGCTGCTTGTTGCGGCTGCAGGCCCGTGACCCCCTTGATGTTTGTGGCTGGTGCAGGGGGCTGCCGACATCAATGCTTTATTTCAGATGAATGATTTCTGGTTCTGCGCAGAATCAAGCTCTCTAAAAAGTTATTCCTATGGCAGATGCCGGCCAATCAGAGTCCAGCAGGTGACGTCATACGCCCCCATATTGGCTGCAACTACTATTGGAATAGGTGTTCAGAAAGCTTGACTCTGGGCAGCACCGGCAAAACATACATCTAAAATAAAGTGCTGGACTGCAGCAGCAGTGATGGTCAAGGGGGCCACGGATCTGGAGACCGCAAGAAGCAGCCTGAGGGGCCGTGTGTTTGAGACCTCTGATTTTAGCAATTTTTAGCTGGAGCACAGAATGGCCACTACTTAGATGAGGAAATAGCAAGTTTGAGCTGGAGCACAGAATTAGCAATCACTAGGTGATGAAAAGACAATTTTCTGCATACAACGTTCCCTGCACTTTCCTATTCTACACTATTGCCCTACTTCCTAACTATCTCAATTACCTGTGATGAAACCTCCTAGCTAAGCTGTCTAGCAGCAGCCGTGGCAGCACCGCCCCTAAAATGTAGCAATCACAAAATGGCGCCGATACCACATGTCCACTTTTTATATGCAGAGAGACATGTGACTTAGGCAGGCAATGACACAATTCCTTATGTTTGAACGTTGTGGATGTTTTCTGAGCTCTGATTGGCTGCCAGAACATAAACACATTAAGTTAAGAAAAAAAAACGTCTGCCACTCCTCTGACCTCTCCTCACCCCCTCCCCTAATGAAACACGTTCCCCCGCTCATCACACAGCACCAGCATACCAGCCAAAGTAATAGTAAAGTATTAGAAAAGCGGTGAATAGTTACCAGACAAAACAGGACATTGCTGACTTTTGTGAAAATTGCTCTGGTGTCCAAGGCAGGCTTAATCTGACATAAACCCGTAACTGCGCTGCAGCAACTACAGTGTCGCGGAGCTCCGAAAACCATCTGCATTACAGCACTGTGCAAGAGTATTACATCTCAAGTAATCTTGGCTGTGATGGTCAACCAGGTAAAGAGGCTGTTTAGGGGCCTTTTTAAAATAGGTTTTCTGGAGGGGTGGGGGGAATCTGTAAATTGTAAACTGCAATACACCACCAACTGATGACAGCTTGTATTTGCTTCTGGTCAGCGTGGCTAACGTGAGCAAATCCTTGTTGCAGTGACTGTCAAGTGACCGCCAAGTCCCCGTGACTGTTACCAGTGATGATTACTGAGTGGCCACCCTGCTCTACACCCGCTACTATGTCAAGGTGCCATGGTTACTTCCATGAGCAGCCTGCTTTGAACAATAACTTTGAAAATAAATGTTTCCCGGTATTGACACTGAGCAGCATGGGTGGGCCGCTTTAAGTCTAAAAAACAAAACAGTGTGTGTACAGCGCACCTTGCTGTGTGAATAGCTCTCAAATATCATACTGTATTGCATCACGCAGCTTTGTGTAGTGGTTAAAAAACAGCAGCGTAAAGGCAGTATACTGTATTTGTGGCCACAGTACCACCAAACCCAAAAATGGGCTGTGTCTTAGATGGACACCATTTTACTGCCTGTCCTAAGGGTACCGTCACACTTTAGCGACGCTCCAACGATCCCACAAGCGATCTGACCTGGGCAGGATCGCTGGTGCGTCGCTACATGGTCGCTGGTGAGCTGTCAATCAGGCAGATCTCACCAGCGACCAGCCCCCAGCCAGCGGCGACGCGTGGAAGCGATGCTGCGCTTGGTAACTAAGGTAAATATCGGGTAACCAAGCGCTTGGTTACCCGATATTTACCTTGGTTACCAGCGCACACCGCTTGGCGCTGGCTCCCTGCACTCCTAGCCAGAGTACACATCGGGTTAATAAGCAAACCTTATATTTGCTTATTTACCCGATGTGTACTCTGGCTACGTGTGCAGGGAGCAGGGAGCCGGCACTGGCAGCCTGAGAGCGGCGGACGCTAGTAACCAAGGTAAATATCGGGTAACCAAGATAAGCCCTTCGCTTGGTTACCCGATATTTACCTTGGTTACAGCTTAGCTCAGGCTGCCAGAAGCCGGCTCCCTGCACATTCAGATCGTTGCTCTCTCGCTGTCAAACACAGCGATGTGTGCTTCACAGCGGGACAGCAACGTCCAAAAAATGAACCAGCACAGTGTGTAACGATCAGCGATTTCACAGCAGGGGCCAGATCGCTGCTCAGTGTCACACACAGCGAGATCGCTAATGAGGTTACTGGTGCGTCACAAAAATCATGACTCAGCAGCGATCTCGCTAGGGATCTCGCTATGTGACAAGTACGCCTAACACCATAGAAAATTGCTGACCATTTCTCTGTCTGTGTTTCCTCCTACTACTACTACTACTTTGCTTCGTCCACTTCCTCCTCAGTCAGTCAGCATAACACCTCAGCTCAGCACAGCCAGCGGGAAACAGTAGGCTTTTCTGAGACTCAGCTGTTTGGGGTTGAAATTCCCCCTCGAGCTGGACTCCGTATGGGCCTTTTTAAAATTGTCCCTCTGTGAAGCCCTTTCTTGACTGTGTGGGTGAATTTGTTAAACTTGTTGCTCTGTGGGGGAAATCTAGCAATCTTGCCTGTGTGGATGAACTGGGAATACAGGCTCTGTAAGGGCCATTTATTACATTGTTGATCTCTGGAGAATCTCTGAAATCCATCTCTGTAGGGTCACTGTTAAAATCTATAGTTGCTCTGTAACCATAATTGCAACGGCATCATAAGCCCTTTAAGTCATTTACTTTTTTCAGTCCTGAACTTGAGCTCCGCATTGACTTGCACGGGGTTCTTTGTTCGGGGTAAAGTTCACTTGCCAAACACAATTTTTTAGCCTTTGCTGGTTTGGCCAACCTGAATATCCTAGTGGTTACTACTCACCTGGGCGGTTATCTGTAGGAATCTCCTCTTTACACCGCTCATCACCCCTCACATATGTCTCTGTAGTATTTATATGGGGCAGATCTTCACCCTGAAACAATTATTGTAAAAGTCACAGACAGATGGAGAAGTCCCATCTATGATCAGCTCTAATCCTGCCATCTCCACCGCTCTCATTACACAAGTATAACACATATAATACTGGAGGATAAAACAAGACTGAGCACAAGACCTTCACAGCCGTCTACACATCATAGGGAGATTTCATGGCTCCTTATCTCCATCTACCTGATGATCCTGAGGAACATCGGGATCTTCTTGTTTACAGTCCTGTGGGAGAAGAGGACGGGGACATCTCTCTGGTGTTGTCCTCTTACTGGATAGACCTGGAGGAGACACATACAGGGACTGAATTCATTCCTTACATACAGATAATTATAGGCCGTGTGTATTTAGTCCTGTCTATTACCTGGTAATGTGAGGGGCTGGGGAACCTCCATCATGACGTCCTTGTACAGATCTTTGTGTCCTTCTAAATACTCCCACTCCTCCATGGAGAAATAGACGGTGACGTCCTGACTCCTTATAGGAACCTGACACATACAATACCGTCACCCCCGATCCCTTCATAGCGTTACTGTATAATGTCCCAGCATTCCCAGCAGTGTCACCTCTCCAGTCAGCAGCTCAATCATCTTGTAGGTGAGGTCTAGGATCTTCTGGTCATTGATGTCCTCATGTATCGGGGGGTGAGGTGGAGGCCCTGTGATTGGGCTCAGGGGTCTTCCCCATCCCTCAGACACAGGGGCCTGACAGCGCTCACTAGAGGTCTTCTTCACTACTGTGTAATCCTGGTTATGGAGAGACACAGTAAGAAATCTCACTCCAGACATTTCCAGAGTCCTCACCTCTCCAGTTCTGTCCATCTGTTATTCCCATAGATAAGAATGGTGTAATGTGACGTCATCAGAATCTCTCACCTCTCCAGTAAGCCGGAAGAGGATCTCTAGGGTGAGGTGTAATATCCTCTCCGCCATCTTGTCCCTGTCCATATCCATCCTTCACGGGGCAATCAGGAGGATTCTCTTCTATAGAAGATCTCCACTGAGAGGATCCGATATTGTAGGGACCTGAATGGGGAGAAGATGACGATGTAACATCATAAAGAATCCGCTGTAATAATACAATTACTGGAGATAATAAGGGGAAACATATGAGGAGAACATTCTGGGGGACATTATGCTGTGTGGGGGCAGAAAGGAACCGAGGACTGAGGACAGAGATGGGCCGAGGGCAGAGAGGGGCCTAGGACCGAGTTCAGAGAAGGGCCGAAGACCAAGTGTAGAGAGAGGCTGAGGACTGAGGGCAGACGGGTTTCCTCACTTCCGGCCTCTCATAGTTGGGGCGTTTGTATCTATCAGAGGAAAAGGAAGAAAAACCTCACGATTCATAGAAATCAGCGAGAGAAAAACACCAGGAAGGTCTGCAGAGCCGCACAATAGATATATGGCTGCTCCGTGCTTGCAGGACCTGTGATGATGTCATTGGAGGGGAGGAGTCAGGGGTCACATGATCAGCTCCTCAGTGTATGCAGGCACAAGATCACACAATGATGATTAAAATCCACACAAGACAGAACAGGGCAGTGTGAATGATGCAGGGCTTTGTATATTGCTAATACAAGTTAGAAAGCAAATGGGAACTATGCAAAGAGCATACACATAAAAGATCCTAATATTTTAGAATACCCCAATTATAATCAGACTAGTGCACTGTAATATATGTATGCACATATTGCAAGCACTGAGAAAATAATATGCACCAAAAGTGATAATTTGGGGATTCCACTCTTTTGATCCAGTTGCTAAAGCCCTGACCTGCAACTAATGCATACAAGATGAAAATAACGCAGGTTCATGCAGTATTGTACATCAGAACTAAATATTAGTGAATCAATTAGCATTACATAGTAATAAAAACAAGCATGGAATCATATAATATTCAATGTTCAATATAATGTCTTCAGCAAGTTGGTTACTACACTGGGTGCAGAATTATTAGGCAAATGAGTATTTTGATCACGATACTTTTTATACATGTCCTACTCCAAGCTGTATAGGCTGAGAGCCAAGTACCAGTTAAATAAATCAGGTGATGTGCATCTCTGTAATGAGGAAGGGTGTGGTGTAATGACATCAACACCCTATATAAGGGGTGCTCAGGGCTGTATTTTGCCTTCGTGCTGCCCTAGGCATTTTAAGTGGTCGCGCCCCTTAGTGACAACGTAACACTGAGTTTTCGCACACGACATCTGTTTAAGGCAGATCTACTCTGTAAAACACTTTAAAAAGTATCAATGAGAAACGAAGGGCACTAACCCCCCAATGGGGATCACCACAGGCACATCAAAACATAGCATGGGTATAAAATATTCCCACCACACCGTCCCCACTTATATACTGTGACTGTCACACTGCCCATAATAAACTACACACCCTGCCCTCCCTTATAAATTATACCCACCACACCTTCCTCGATTACGAAATATGATCTGCACATTGTCCTTACATCATGCTGCTCCCTCCTCACAGTGTCCCATGCATGCTGCCCCCTCCTCACAGTGTCCCATGCATGCTGCCCCCTCCTCACAGTGTCCCATGCATGCTTCCCCCTCCTCACAATGTCCCATGCATGCTGCCCCCTCCTCACAATGTCCCATGCATGCTGCCCCCTCCTCACAGTGTCCCATGCATGCTGCCCCCTCCTCACAGTGTCCCATGCATGCTGCCCCCTCCTCACAATGTCCCATGCATGCTGCCCCCTCCTCACAGTGTCCCATGTATGCTGCCCCCTCCTCACAGTGTCCCATGCATGCTGCCCCCTCCTCACAATGTCCCATGCATGCTGCCCCCTCCTCACAATGTCCCATGCATGCTGCCCCCTCCTCACAATGTCCCATGCATGCTGCCCCCTCCTCACAATGTCCCATGTATGCTGCCCCCTCCTCACAGTGTCCCATGCATGCTGCCCCCTCCTCACAGTGTCCCATGCATGCTGCCCCCTCCTCACAGTGTCCCATGCATGCTGCCCCCTCCTCAGTGTCCCATGCATGCTGCCCCCTCCTGACAGTGTCCCATGCATTCTGCCCCCTCCTCACAATGTCCCATGCATGCTGCCCCCTCCTCACAGTGTCCCTTGCATGCTGCCCCTCCTCAGTGTCCCATGCATGCTGCCCCTGCTCAGTGTCCCATGCATGCTGCCCCCTCCTCACAGTGTCCCATGCATGCTGCCCCCTCCTCACAGTGTCCCATGCATGCTGCCCCCTCCTCACAGTGTCCCATGCATGCTGCTCCCTCCTCACAGTGTCCTATGCATGCTGCCCCCTCCTCACAGTGTCCCATGCATGCTGCCCCCTCCTCACAGTGTCCCATGCATGCTGCCCCCTCCTCACAGTGTCCCATGCATGCTGCCCCCTCCTCACAGTGTCCCATGCATGCTGCCCCCTCCTCACAATGTCCCATGCATGCTGCCCCCTCCTCACAGTGTCCCATGCATGCTGCCCCCTCCTCACAGTGTCCCATGCATGCTGCCCCCTCCTCACAATGTCCCATGCATGCTGCCCCCTCCTCACAGTGTCCCATGTATGCTGCCCCCTCCTCACAGTGTCCCATGCATGCTGCCCCCTCCTCACAATGTCCCATGCATGCTGCCCCCTCCTCACAATGTCCCATGCATGCTGCCCCCTCCTCACAATGTCCCATGCATGCTGCCCCCTCCTCACAATGTCCCATGCATGCTGCCCCCTCCTCACAGTGTCCCATGCATGCTGCCCCCTCCTCACAGTGTCCCATGCATGCTGCCCCCTCCTCAGTGTCCCATGCATGCTGCCCCCTCCTGACAGTGTCCCATGCATTCTGCCCCCTCCTCACAATGTCCCATGCATGCTGCCCCCTCCTCACAGTGTCCCTTGCATGCTGCCCCTCCTCAGTGTCCCATGCATGCTGCCCCTCCTCAGTGTCCCATGCATGCTGCCCCCTCCTCACAGTGTCCCATGCATGCTGCCCCCTCCTCACAGTGTCCCTTGCATGCTGCCCCTCCTCAGTGTCCCATGCATGCTGCCCCTCCTCAGTGTCCCATGCATGCTGCCCCCTCCTCACAGTGTCCCATGCATGCTGCCCCTCTCCATGAGCTCCTAATGCTGCCTTCCTCTTTTCCATAATGACACCTCCATGCTGCCCCACTCATCATACTAAGACCACCACACTAGCGCTTATGCTGAGACCCACACACACACACACACACTACCCCACTCTTGATATTGACTCCCCCTACATTGTTCCACTCCATACTGAGCCCACACATGCTGCCCCTTCTCCATAATGAGCTCCCAATGCTGCCCCCCTCTTATTCTGAGTCCTTACACTCCCCCCATCGATATTGTCATTGCTCTATCCCTCAACCCTTGTCCTCTGTCTATAGCATTGGCCCCTCTCTCCCATTCCCCCAGCAGCAGCCTCTCTCCCCCAGCCTCCCCCAGCATCAGCCTCTCTCCCCCCAGCCTCCCTCAGCATCAGCCTCCCTGCTCCCAGCTTACCCCAGCATCAGCCTCTCTCCTCCCAGCCTCCCCCAGCATGAGCCTCCTCCAGCATCAGCCTCTCTCCTCCCAGCCTCCCCCAGCATCAGCCTCTCTCCCCCCAGCCTCCCTCAGCATCAGCCTCCCTGCTCCCAGCTTACCCCAGCATCAGCCTCTCTCATCCAAGCCTCCCCCAGCATAAGCCTCCTCCAGCATCAGCCTCTCTCCTCCCAGCCTCCTCCAGCATCAGCCTCTCTCCTCCCAGCCTCCCCCAGCATGAGCCTCCTCCAGCATCAGCCTCTCTCCTCCCAGCCTCCCCCAGCATCAGCCTCCCTGCTCCCAGCCTCCCCCAGCATCAGCCTCCCTCCTCCCAGCCCCCCTCCTCCAAGCCTCCCCAAGCATCAGCCTCCCAGCCTCCCTGAGCATCAGCCTCCCTCCTCCAAGCCTCCCCCTCCCAGCCTCCCCCAGCATCAGCCTCTCTCCTCCCAGCATCAGCCACCCTCTTCCCAGCCTCCCCCAGCATCAGCCACCCTCTTCCCAGCCTCCCCCAGCATCAGCCACCCTCTTCCCAGCCTCCCCCAGCATCAGCCACCCTCTTCCCAGCCTCTCCCAGCATCAGTCACCCTCTTCCCAGCCTCCCCCAGCATCAGCCACCCTCTTCCCAGCCTCCCCCAGCATCAGCCACCCTCTTCCCAGCCTCCCCCAGCATCAGCCACCCTCTTCCCAGCCTCCCCCAGCATCAGCCACCCTCTTCCCAGCCTCCCCCAGCATCAGCCACCCTCTTCCCAGCCTCCCCCAGCATCAGCCACCCTCCTCCCAGCCTCCCCCAGCATCAACCACCCTCCTCCCAGCATCAACCACCCTCCTCCCAGCCACCCCCAGCATCAACCACCCTCCTCCCAGCCTCCCCCAGCATCAGCCTCCCAGCCTCCCCCAGCATCAGCCTCCCGCCTCCCAGCCTCCCCCAGCATCAGCCTCCCGCCTCCCCCAGCATCAGCCTCCTGCCTCCCCCAGCATCAGCCTCTCTCCTCCCAGCCTCCCCCAGCATCAGCCTCCCGCCTCCCCCAGCATCAGCCTCTCTCCCCCAGCCTCCCACAGCATCAGCCTCTCTCCTCCCAGCCTCCCACAGCATCAGCCTCTCTCCTCCCAGCCTCCCACAGCATCAGCCTCTCTCCTCCCAGCCTCACCACAGCATCAGCCTCTCTCCTCCCAGCCTCCCACAGCATCAGCCTCCCTCCTCCCAGCTTCCCCCAGCATCAGCCTCCCTCCTCCCAGCCTCCCCCAGCATCAGCCTCCCTCCTCCCAGCCTCCCTCAGCATCAGCCTCCCTCCTCCAAGCCTCACCTTCCCCCTCCCAGCCTCCCCCAGCATCAGCCTCTTTCCTCCCAGCCTCCCCCAGCCTCAGCCTCCCTCCTCCCAGCCTCCCCCAGCCTCAGCCTCCCTCCTCCCAGCCTCCCCCAGCCCAGCCTCAGCCTCCCTCCTCCCAGCCTCCCCCAGCATCAGCCTCCCTCCTCCCAGCCTCCCCCAGCATCAGCCTTCCTCCTCCCAGCCTCCCCCAGCATCAGCCTCCCTCCTCCCTCAGCATCAGCCTCCCTCCTCCCTCAGCATCAGCCTCCCTCCTCCCTCAGCATCAGCCTCCCTCCTCCAAGCCTCCCTCAGCATCAGCTTCCCTCCTCCAAGCCTCACCCTCCCAGCTTCCCCCAGCATCAGCCTCCCTCCTCCCAGCCTCCCTCAGCATCAGCCTCCCTCCTCCAAGCCTCACCTTTCCCCTCCCAGCCTCCCCCAGCATCAGCCTCCCCCAGCCTCAGCCTCCCTCCTCCCAGCCTCCCTCCTCCAAGTCTCCCTCAGCATCAGCTTCCCTCCTCCAAGCCTCACCCTCCCCCTCCCAGCCTCCCTCAGCATCAGCCTCCCTCAGCATCAGCCTCCCCCTCCCAGCCTCCCCCAGAATCAGCCTCTCTTCTCCCAGCCTCCCCCCCAGCTTCAGCCTCTCTCTCCCCCCAGCCTCAGCCTCTCTCTCCCCCCAGCCTCTCTCTCCCCCCAGCCTCAGCCTCTCTCTCCCCCCAGCCTCCCCCCCAGCCTCAGCCTCTCTCCCCCCAGCCTCAGCCTCTCTTCCCAGCCTCAGCCTCTCTCTCTTCCCAGCCTCCCCCCAGCCTAAGCCTCTCTCTCTTCCCAGCCTCCCCCCAGCCGCAGTCTCTCTCTCTTCCCAGCCTCAGCCTCTCTCTCTTCCCAGCCTCCCCTCAGCCTCTCTCTTCCCAGCCTCTCTCTCTTCCCAGCCTCCCCCTCTCTCTCTCTTCCCAGCCTCCCCCCAGCCTCTCTCTCTTCCCAGCCTCCCCCCAGCCTCTCTCTCTTCCCAGCCTCCCACCAGCCTCTCTCTCTTCCCAGCCTCCCCCCAGCCTCTCTCTTCCCAGCCTCCCCCCAGCCTCTCTCTCTTCCCAGCCTCCCTCTCTTCCCAGCCTCCCCCAGCCTCAGCCTCTCTCCCCCCAGCCTCAGCCTCTCTTCCCAGCCTCCCCCCAGTCTCAGTCTCTCTCTCTTCCCAGCCTCTCTCTCTCTTCCCAGCCTCCCCTCAGCCTCTCTCTTCCCAGCCTCTCTCTCTTCCCAGCCTCAGCCTCTCTCTCTCTTCCCAGCCTCCCCCTCTTCCCAGCCTCAGCCTCTCTCTCTCTTCCCAGCCTCCCCCTCTTCCCAGCCTCAGCCTCTCTCTTCCCAGCCTCCCCCCAGCCTCTCTCTCTTCCCAGCCTCCCTCTCTTCCCAGCCTCCCCCAGCCTCAGCCTCTCTCCCCCCAGCCTCCCCTTGCATGATTACAGTGGACAAAAAGAGGCATCGCAATTCGCAACGATCATCAACTAACCTGTAAGGAGCCCATACATTCTAGGCTCTGCCTCTGCCTTACCTGCTCCGGTGCACGCCACCCTGCTCTGGCTGGCTCCTCTTCTGGCTTGCTCCAGCTGCAGACGCGTCCTCCTCCGCGGCGTGTGTCATCTGCAGCATTGGACGCTGCAGCACGGGGCAGTGAGCTGATTGTCACGCCCGCGCGCCTCTGACCCCGGAAGTGCAGGCCATGGAACTTCCGGGGTTAGTCAGCTCACTATGCCTGGCGCCCGCCATGTATTTAAATAGACAGCAGAAGTGCACCTCTACTCCCTCCCAAAATCCCCCCCCCCCCCCGGAACACAGCCGAGTGTAACGGAGGGAGGGACGGGGGGCGGGGATGTAAAAAAAAAAAAAAAAATTATATATATTTTTTTTTTTTTTTTTTTTTGCTACCAGAAACTGCCGCCCCCCGCAACGTGCCGCCCTAGGCACGGGACCACGGGTGCCTAGTGGCAAATACGGCCCTGGGTGTGCTTAATTATTAGGCAACCTCCTTTCCTTTGACAAAATGGGTCAGAAGAGAGATTTGACGGGCTCTGAAAAGTCTAAAATTGTGAGATGTCTTGCAGAGGGATGCAGCAGTCTTGAAATTGTCAAACTTTTGAAGCGTGATCACTGAACAATCAAGCGTTTCATGGCAAATAGCCAACAGGGTCGCAAGAAGCGTGTTGGGCAAAAAAGGCGCAAAATAACTGCCCATGAATTGAGGAAAATCAAGTGTGAAGCTGCCAAGATGCCATTTGCCACCAGTTTGGCCATATTTCAAAGCTGAAACGTTACCGGAGTATCAAAAAGCACAAGGTGTGCCATACTAAGGGACATGGCCAAGGTAAGGAAGGCTGAAAAACCACCACCTCTGAACAAGAAACATAAACTAAACCGTCAAGACAGGGACAAGAAATATCTTAAGAATGATTTTCAAAGGTTTTATGGACTGATGAAATGGGAGTGACTCTTGATGGGCCAGATGGATGGACCAGAGGCTGGATCAGTAAAGGGCAGAGAGCTCCACTCCGACTCAGACACCAGCAAGATGGAGGTGGGGTACTGGTATGGGCTGGTATCATCAAAGATGAACTTGTGGGACCTCTTCGGGTTGAGGATGGAGTGAAGCTCAACTTTCAGACCTACTGCCAGTTTCTGGAAAACAACTTCTTCAAGCAGTGGTACAGGAAGAAGTCGGTATCGTTAAAAAAAAACATGATTTTCATGCAGGACAATGCTCCATCACATACATCCAACTACTCCACAGCGTGGCTGCCAGTAAAGGTCTAAAAAATAATGACATGGCCTCCTTGTTCACCTGATCTGATCCCCATAGAGAACCTGTAGTCCCTCATAATATGTAAGATCTACAAGGAGGGAAAAGAGTACACCTCTCGGAACAGTGTCTGGGAGGCTGTGGTGGCTGCTGCACGCAATGTTGATGGTAAACAGATCAAGCAACTGACATAATCTATGGATGGTAGGCTGTTGAGTGTCATCATAAAGAAAGGTGGCTATATTGGTCACTAATTTTTTTTTGTTTTGTTTTTGCATGTCAGAAATTTTTATTTTTAAATTTTGTGCAGTTATATTAGTTTACCTGGTGAAAGTAAACAAGTGAGATGGGAATATATTTGGTTTTTATTAGGTTGCCTAATAATTCTGCATAGTAATAGTTACCTGCACAAACAGATATCCTCCTAGGATAGCCAAATCTAAAAAAAAACCACTCCAACTTCCAAAAATATTAAGCTTTGATATTTATGAGTCTTTTGGGTTGATTGAGAACATAGTTGTTGATCAATAATAAAAAAAAATCCGCTAAAATACAACTTGCCTAATAAGTCTGCACGCGGTGTATAATACTGCTTGCTAATTGCTGCCTATGGAATTTGATATGGAGAACCAGTGTTGGCAGACCGGACTCATACAAATGCTCCCATGATGGAGATACCCACCAATTTGTTCCCTGACCAAACACACCGCCTTGCACCTCAACTCAATCCCCACTGGGCAATTTTTAAGGGCACATAGAATTTGCTCAAGTGATGCTTTGTTTGAAAGTCAGTCTAATGATCTAAGGAGACGGTTTGGAGTCAGACACTATTCTCATCAATCCATCCAAAAGCGATATGAGAGAGCTAAGAGAGCGGCATGTGAAGAATTGTTAGACACAATCCAAAACAACAGATGATAAAATCCGATTAATTACTCCTTATCACACACATTGGCGTGAAATGTCAACAATAATATCCAAATAATGGCCCGTACTTACGGCAGATCGTGATCTAGCGTCTATTCTGACCCACAAGCCGGCTATTACCCCTAGGAGGTCCAGGACACTGAGGGACTTGATTGTGAGGAGCCATTATGTACCAAAAAGGATCACCAATTTTTTGACAACCAGAGGTCCCAGATGGGGATCCTTTTCCTCTGGTGACTGTGGTGCATGTCCACAAATGAATCGTGCTTTTGAATTTTAAGACTCCTCACAATCAAGGACATATAAAATTCTACAATTTGTAAATTGTCATTCCTCTAATGTCGTTTATTGGGCCATGTGCCCATGTGGGTTCATTTATGTAGGCCTTACCACTCGCGAGTTTAGGTTACGAATCTTAGAACACGTTCGTGACATAAAAAAGGCTGGAAAAATTCAAAAACATGATGAAATAGCTGAGCTTAAAAACATACCAAAACATTTTAAAGAAAAACATGGATGCAATTGGCGACAATTGAAATTTTGGGGAATAGATAAAGTGAACTTGGGGGTAAGAGGAGATGACATAAAAAATAGCCTCCATAAAAAGGAAGCTCGTTGGATCACAGTTTTGGATACCATTAAGCCAAAAGGATTGAATTATTCTGCCAGCTTCAAGCTGTTCCTTTTATAGTGCCTGGCCTCATTCAAATATCTAAATTAGCTGTAGTCTCTGATGCTGTGGAGGATCTGGGGGACATGTGGGTTTTGCCGTGCGTCATTACCATAATTGTGATTTTAATTATATGTTTTCACCTTTAGATCTGGCTACCCCTTATGATTTTGTGCAGAGGAACCCTCCATGTGGCAATCTATAAAGAACAAATGGCATTTAACAATGTTCAAGCATGAAAACGTTTATTACTATGGACTCTATTTGCTCTAGATTTTATTTCTCTATGTAACTATAAAAAATGTACTATGGTTATGTGCTTAATAATGTATAGAAAAAGTGTTATCTAAGATTCCTGCAATGTAGGTAAAAAATAGTGGTCTGATGACATATTGCTGCATATACATGCTCCTTATAAAGTGTTCAGACATCTTTTTCTAAGTGATCACTTGGTGCCCTTATATTGCCCGATTCTAAGATGGTGTCCTCAGCTTCTAGCCTATGCACACGCCAGCTCTCTGATGCTTCTCCTCCCTCTGCTTGGCGTCCAATCGGGTGTCCGCATACTGCACTTGTGCACAAGGACTTCCGGGACGCCGGCGTGCAGTGGGGGTTGGACCTCGGGGAGCCGGTACGCACCGCCATAGGCCGGTAAGCAATCTGGGGGATTTAAACAGCCAGATGCACTGTCCCTGCACCTCCCGACGAAGCTGCTGCGAAACGCGCGTCAGGTGCAGGGCGGTGTGTTTGGTCAGGGAACAAAAGCTGGCAGCATAATTCAATCCTTTTGGCTTAATGGTATCCAAAACTGTGATCCAACGAGCTTCCTTTTTATGGAGGCTATTTTTTATGTCACCTCCTCTTACCCCCAAGTTCACTTTATCTATTCCCCTAAATTTCAATTGTCACCAACTGCTTCCATGTTTTTCTTTAAAAAGTTTGGGTATGTTTTTAAGCTGCGCTATTTCATCATGTTTTTGAATTTTTGAGCATTTTTGATGTCACGAATATATTCTAAGATTCGTACCCTAAGCTCGCGAGTGTTAAGGCCTACATAAATGAACCCACATGGGCATATGGCCCAATAAACGACATTAGAGGAATGGCAATTTACAAATTGTAGAATTTTATATGTCCTTGATTGTGAGGAGTTCCAAAATTCAAAAGCACGATTCATATGTGGACAGACATGCACCACAGGAAAAGGATCCTCATCTGGGACCTCTGGTTGTCAAAAAATTGGTAATCCTTTTTGGTACATAATGGCTCCTCACAATCAAGTCCCTCAGTGTCCTGGACCTCCTAGGGGTAATAGCCGGCTTGGGGGTCAGAATAGAAGCCAGATCACGATCTGCCCTAAGTACGGGCCAGTATTTGGATATTATTGTTGACATTTCACTCCAATGTGCGTGATAAGGAGTAATTAATCGGATTGTGTCATCTGTTGTTTTGGATTGTGTCTAACAATTCTTCAGATGCCGTTCTCTTAGCTCTCTCATATCCCTTTTGGATGGATTGATGAGAATAGTGTCTGACCCCAAACCGTCTCCTTAGATTATTAGACTGACTTTCAAACAAAACATCACTTGAGCAAATTCTACGTGCCCTTAAAAATTGCCCAGTAGGGATTGAGTTGAGGTGCAAGGCGGTGTGTTTGGTCAGGGAACAAATTGGTGGGTATCTCCATCATGGGAGCATTTGCATGAGTCCGGTCTGCCATCACTGGTTCTCCATATCAAATTCCATGGGCAGCAATAAGCAAACAGTATTATACTGCATTTTCTGAACTTTCAGATGTTATAGTGGTAAACAGCTATACCAGCAAAATTATTGTATTTGTCAGCAGTTAAATATACACAGTGTGCAGAATTATGTTTCTTGTTCAAAGGTGGTCATTCTTCAGCCTTCCTTACCTTGGCCATGTGCCTGAGTATGGCACACCTTGTGCTTTTTGATACTCCAGTAACGTTGCAGCTCTGAAATATAGCCAAACTGGTGGCAAATGGCATCTTGGCAGCTTCACGCTTGATTTTCCTCAATTTATGGGCAGTTATTTTGCACCTTTTTTGCCCAACACGCTTCTTGCGACCCTGTTGACTATTTGCCATGAAACACTTGATTGTTCGGTGATCACGCTTCAAAAGTTTGGCAATTTCAAGACTGCTGCATCCCTCAGCAAGACATCTCACAAATTTAGGCTTTTCAGAGCCCGTCAAATCTCTCTTCTGACCCATTTTGCCAAAGTAAAGGAAGTTGCCTAATAATTAAGCACACCTTATATAGGGTGTTGATGTCATTACATCACACCCCTCCTCATTACAGAGATGCACATCACCTGATTTATTTAACTGGTACTTGGCTCTCAAACCTATACAGCTTGGAGTAGGACAACATTTATAACAAGTATCATGTGATCAAAATACTCATTTGCCTAATAATTCTGCACCCAGTGTAGTAACCAACTTGCTGGAGACATTATATTGAACATTGAATATTATATGATTCCATGCTTGTTATTATTATTATGTAATGCTAATTGATTCACTAACATTTAGTTCTGATGTGCAATGCTGCATGAACCTGCGTTATATTCATCTTGTATGCATTAGTTGCAGGTCATCGCTTTGGCAACTGAATCAAAAAGAGTGGAATCCCCTAATTATCACTTTTGGTGCATATTATTTTCTCAATGCTTGCAATATGTGCATACATATATTACAGTGCACTAGTCTGATTATAATTGGGGTATTCTAAAATATTAGGATCTTTTATGTGTATGCTCTTTAGACCCGCAACACACATCCGTGTAATTTGTACGTGTGCGGTACGTATTTGCACGTACCGGAGACACGTACACACGGAGACCCATGTTATTCAATGGAAGATGGCACACGTACGTAAAATCACACGGAACGTGTGTCCGTGTCGTAAGTACGTGTGAGCGCTTTTCAACACGGACGACATGTCCGTTTTTTGCCGGCAACACGCAGGCACGGACCCACTTTAGTCTATGAGTCCGTGCCTGCACGTACCGCACACGGAGTATGTCCGTGTTCAGCACGTATCGTCCGTGTATGTTTTTCATCACAAAATTTGAAACACTTGTTACCAATCTATCAGGTCAATTGATGGTCATTAATTCTGGCGCCAAACATACATTTCCTGTCTCATTTGCACGCCAGACAGCAGCTGGGCACCTGTCCTCTCACTGCAGGGGAACTTTGAGCACAGAGAACAACACAGGTACTGAGCATGGCGCCCAGAATCGATACAGAGAGGCTGATTGGAGAAGTAGAGAGGCATCCAGAGCTGTGGGACACACGTGTTGATGGCTATCATGACAGGTTAATGGTGGAACAAGCATGGATGTCTGTGGCAGAGCTAGTCTACCCTAGGAATGGATGGTCTCAATGCACCCCTGGAAAGAAAAATAGATATGGTGAGTACAGATATTTGCATTGCTTCTGTCTTTATCTACATGTGCACATTCTGTAGGCAGAGTATAACATATTTGTATAGTTTGTTTGGCATGTATTAATGGGCCTGACTCATTTTGAGCTACACTGGAGACTCACAAACAGGAGAGTGTAGTTTTCTGCCCTTTTGAAGTATTCATTGCAGTTTACTAGTAATGTCAGCATGTGTATATATGGGCTGCAAAGTATTTTATGCATGTACAAATGGCATTTCAGGTTGGGGAAGCCACTATTAAACATGTTTGGGGTTTTTTTTGGTTACCATTTCTGTGCATTTTCTATTGCAAATGTGCTGTGATTTGTCTATATTTTTGGATTTGTATTTCTATGTTTGGTTTATTATGCAAGTTCCTTGGTGTCACCATGTCTGGAATGGTAACAGTAATGTGTAGTGTGTAATGGTAAATATATGTGGAACATATGGCACTTCATGGGTTTGTAGATATTTTATTTCATGGCTTTCTGTAGGTTTTTTATTTTTTTAACAATTATAAGGAGATGAATGATTAATAAGTGGTTGAAGATGTTTACTGGTGAACTTGTTTTTTCTCCCATGCTTATTGTGTTATTATGTCACTATATGAGTGTAATGGGTTGTCGTTGTCATACACATGGATGTGTTTTCCTATTTCATACAATTGATGCAATCCAAGACTCATGTCTAATTTTTTAACATCTACAATTGTTTGAATTAGTGACATTATTTTACATTTTTTAATGTTTTTTAACAGTGGATCTTGTCAAACGGCGATGGCGCTCAGCCCGTGACCAGTTCCGCAGAGAGTATAACCCTGTGGCCACCACAGCTGCCGCTGCAAAGAAGAAAAAATATGTCCATTATGAAAAACTGAGCTTCCTTATGCCCATTATGGAAGTACCAAAGTAAGTTTCAAGCATTACATCACATGGTGGTTTTATTTAAAAGGCACACAGTAATTTTTTTTTTTTTTTCCATCAAAGTACAGAGGATATGGAAGATAGTGAGGAAGCCCAGTCAGCAGTATTAACAGCGACCTCTGCTTCTGAGATGGAGCCTACCTCATATCAACCTCCACCAATCCCCAACACCAGCCAGCCAGATGCAGAAGAAATGTCCTCTGATTTGGGTTTGGGCACAAGTCAATCCACTAATGCAATTGCAGGCCAGTCTACTGGGCAACAAAGTGGCCCTTCACCAGTTCTTGCAGAGAGTAGTCCACAGCAACATGCAGGCACACAGCCAAGAATATCAACTAATACCATGCGCACAGTAGCACAATCTATCCGTGGTCGCGGACATAGGCGTTATGAAGATTTACGTTCCCTGCCAGATATCATTGATACCAGAATTATACACATGATGAATTCACTGATACCAGAGAGTGATGGAGAGAGATTTTGCCGCTCCCTTTCTCCCTCTCTTGCATTGGTTGCACCTGATAGGCAGGACAGATTGAGGGCGTCCTTAATAACACTAATATCTGCTACCCAACGGGAGCCAGAACCCATTTATTGTTTTGAAGTGATAGAACAATGGAGAGCTAATCCACGTGGTCCACACACAAACACAACCCAACAAACTGTGGAAACCCAAACTGATGAACATTACTCTAATTTTCAACTAAATCCTGTAGTGCAACAAACACATATACAGTGTCCATCTTCTTCTATGGTAACTGATGCACAAATTAGGCCAACAGTTGTCCCACAACAAACAAGTACATTAATGACACAAAGGCCATCTCAACAGCCAACATTTGTCCCACAAGTAGCCCAACAAACACCAATGCAAACCTCTTTTAACTATCCTAGTATTGTTAGTAATGTTCATAGACTACCTCAAATGTTTCAACAACCAACATCCTACCATGTTCCTAATAATCCACAACAACAGTACTTTCAACAACAGACTTACCCAACTAACTTCACATACACACATACTCAGCCTCTTTCAACACATCAATATGTACCACCTACACTTGGTCTACCATCTGCTCAAACAACTGCATCATTATTTGTTCCAAGTACAACAACTGTTACTAGTGGAAACCTGATCAGACACTCACTACAACATCTACTGTTGTGCAGCAAACATATTCTGTAGATGTCAATGCAATGGAGACTACACAGGAAAACATCACTAGCCTAGAGGATTTAGTTGAATCATAATGTGATATTGTATGTTTTATTTTACATTTTGGTATGTTTTCTAGGGTATTGCTGGTGGGAAAACATTTCAAAATGTAACACATTACTTACTCTATATGCATGGGGTCATATTTTTGTTATCATTTACCAAAAAACAGTAGCAATTACTCTATCACTTCAAAAACAATACCTGCCTGTTAGAATGATGCCTTGCTCAGGACATGTTGTTTGGACCATCCATTAGAATAAACTGGGTTTAGGGATAAGATGCACGCACATAAACTACTACACTAACATGCAGACACCTTTATTATTAAAAATCCAGCCACTATGCAGTATCTGCATATTGTCTGGTCCCATACTTGTATTCCAATAGTGTCAAACAAATTATGTTTGCGTGACATTATTGCATAATAAAGGATGGTATTTTGTATGAGCTAAAGTCCCTGACAAAATTGTATATAAAAAAAAATACAGAGTGTTTTGCAAAAGAGAACATACATACATAGGTAAAATAATAATTCTGGACTAACTTTTTCATAACAAATTTGCCATAATTTTATTAGTCATGTACATTCAGTAGTACTGTTTTTAGAATAACAAAAATTCCTGATGTCATAACAATATAGTTATATCACAATAGCTTATGGGGACCACAAACATAACCAACCAACCAAAAAACCACAAATTATACCTATGTATGGTCATTTTCTCTTTTGTATTACATATGTGTTTGTGCTTATGTAACCAAGTGTTAACAAACTTTTTAATGTCAAAATTATACATGACTATGGCTATTTAAACTAAAAAAATCTTTAAAATGATTCCTCACTTGTAGACCAGAAGTGGACACAGTGGTTCTGACACTACCATTCTCTACAAATGGTGCATTTAAAGCAGGCAACTCTTCAATATCTTCGTCATTGCTTTCCTGTAATCTACAGTAATTATGTAACACTACTGTCGATTTAATGACAGCCTTGAAGGTGGTTGGTTGGAGTTGGATGGTGGTTTGATAAATGCGCCATCTTGAGGCCAAAATGCCAAAGGAATGTTCTACATAGCAACGTGCTCTGGCCAATTTGCTATTAAATAGGGCTTTTGATCTGTCCAGCCCCCTTCTGGGATATGGACGCATCAAATGCCTTGACAATGCAAACCCCTGATCTGCAACCATTACAAAAGGGACAATTGGGCCATTAGTACCAGGCAATGGTCTTGGTGCAGGCAAACTTAAACTATCAGACATTAATCGTCTTGCTAAACGTGAGCTTCTGAAAATGCGTGCATCTGAGGCACTGCCATAGGCCCCAATATCCGCAAATAAAAAGCAGTAGTTTGTATCTACCATGGCCAAAATAACTACAGAAAAATACTTATGATAATTAAAATATCTTGATGCAGAGTTCGGTGGTTTCTTCACTCTAATGTGTTTTCCATCAATGGCGCCAATACAATTAGGGAAAGCTGTTTTCTCCAAAAATTCATCTGCAATGTGCATCCATTCCTGTGTTGAAGGTAGCTGCATGACATGATGCCTAAAGGTCTCCCATAGCACAGTGCAGGTATGCAGGATAATCTTGCCAATTGTGGACCTTCCCAATAAGAATTCGAAATGTAGACTGCTGATGGATTGCCCAGTTGCTAGGTAACTGAAATAGAATAAAAACATGACATTTCTTTGACTATTCATGTAATTTATATTTCACACCAAATATTTGTAACATCCAATGACTGGCGAGATACTGTGTATGTTTTTTTATAATTTCTTTGGTTGGTAAAAGCATATGTGATCTTTACTTTCCATATTGGAAAAATATCTAATTTTGTGTTTAATAAACAAGTTTGTTTGAGTTAAGCCTCTTGTTTCTTTAATTTTGGTAAATATAGAATGGAAGAAGTGACTTCTCAGTTTTAAATTTGATTTTGCAATGTGGTTAAGTGATCAATATAAGTTTTCTACAAAGACCATATTTTTACATTTAAAAATTTCTACAAAATGATGCTTTTGCAGCTTAACATGTATTTAAAAATGACTGATAAAGCATTAGTATACATGACAACACCTACCGTAAAGTCACCAACAGTCGTTCCTCAGGGGAGATGCTGAGGCGCATACAGGTGTCCTGATGCTTCAAACGTTGGTACACAAGGCCAAGGATGTTGTCAAATGAATTAATGGTGAGATGGCAGTAGGCTTGGAATTTAGGTGGAAATTTCCGCATTTCCCCATATAAAATATTAAAATGCCCATGTGTTTTCCTGAGCTTCACAAGGGGGTGAATCCTTTTCTCCAGTGGTGGCTCTTCTTCAATCATATGTCGCCTAACCCCAAGTCTCCTAGATATCAACCAGAGCAAATACATGGTTGCTTCATTGGAGAGAGACATTTTGGAGTGTGTATAATGTGAGAATGAGCTCTGAAGCCATGTTTTTTAAGGTTATTTAAGCAAAGTAGCCAAATTGGTTAGTTAATTGACCAATTTAACACACCAGGAGCACATTATGAAGGTCTAACAAGGTTCTTTGTGTGAAAATACGTATCTAAAAAAACGGACGGCACACGAACTGCATACGTACGTATTTCATGACACTACGGACATTGTACACGTGCACACGGCTCACATACGCCATCACACGGATGCCATACGTACCGGAGAAACGCCCCAAAAATACGGAACACGGACCCGAAAAACGGACTGTGTCATACGGACTTTTTTTTGCGGAGGTGTATTTTAGGCCTCACAGAGCTCCCATTTGCTTTCTAACTTGTATTAGCAATATACAAAGCCCTGCATCATTCACACTGCCCTGTTCTGTCTTGTGTGGATTTTAATCATCATTGTCTGTGTGATCTTGTTCGTGGTGCGCACAATAAAACCTTTATATATTTATAATTCATGGTCTATTTAGCCTTAATGAATGCCTTATCATAGTTATGAACAGAGTTTGTAAAGATTTACTTGTGGTATGGGGACTTTGGTCAATGATAATATTGAGTATATATACTATGGACCAACTTATTCTTATCTATTGAATGTCAGTGTATGCAGGACTCTGCTGTGCTGGGTGTCATGGTGCTGGATGAGGGGAGTATATGTGTGGGGTCAGGAGGGATTTACTGTGTGGATGTAGCAGAGCTGTGTGTGTATGATGTGTGTGGAGCAGAGCCGTGTGTGTACGAGGTGTATGGTTTGGAGCCATGTGTGAATGAAGTGTAGCGAATATACTGTATATGATATATTTGGCTCAAAAAAACAAGAACAAAAAACATCCATTCTGGACAGACACTTACCTTTCCTCGGCCTCTTGATGAACCTGTAACTGGAGGGGAAACGCGTCGGTGCTGGGGTTGCACCGTTCAGGGAAGTACATGCTGATTTCAATACGAAGATATCTTTATTATTCCTAGTCAAAAAGTGTTGTATGTATTTCTACATATATAGTTACTTGAGTCAGCTATCTATATATCCCCTCTAATACATGTTTGTAAAATATATTTTTATACAATAATGTATTATTACAATGAAAGAAATATATGTGGAACTATATAAACAAACCACATAGAAATGTTTGGCCACATGTAAATGGGTTATTTTTGTCTGTAACTATATGATCCCTGGGACATTCACATGTTCCTCCACCAATGTGGTGTACTTAATCTTGTGCACTATATGTCCTATTGGGGGTCTCTATGTTGGAGAAACAGGACAGAGACTAAGAGCAAGAATGAGATCTCACCGCCATACAATTAAAGAAAAAAAACATTTACCTGTGGCCAAACATTTCTGTGCTCCAGGACACTACATAAACCAAATGAAAGTTGTCATATTAAAAGGCAACTTCAGATCACAGAATCATCACAGGGTCTGGGAATACAAATTAATTACAATATTTAACTCTGTTCACACAGGACTCAACCTGTCAGGAGGATTTATGACACAATATAAAATATGAGGAGTCTGCTCCAGAGACTGCGAGGGCACCAGGCCTCTGGTCCTACATGGATATTGGGACAATAAAACTCTCACACCACTAATTAAAGATAATTAAGGATTCACTTTCTAAGCTCAGTGTTTATTTAAATGCCCTTTTATTATGCCATCCTTTTGCTCTGTTTGTGTATATATTTGTGTTTCTTCACATATTTTGTCATACCATGCCTGAAGAAGAGACCTGAGATGTCTCGAAAGCTTGCTTTGTAACATCATCTTATTTTATTTTAGTTAGCCATTAAAAAGTATCACAACTACAAAATTTTAATTTTCTTTCTCTCACTGAGAGCAATCAATCATTGATATACATTGAAATATGTCATAGATGGCCGAATAAGTGTGCCTTAAAACATCAAATGCCAAATATTACAAAAAACTGTCCAATTACAATACAATTAGGCTAATCTAAATTATCATAATGTAAGGAAAGTATATTAAAAAGACCGAATCCTAATCTTCAGATTGTACAAGCCTTTGTCAAGCTAGGTACGGGGTAGTACCTAGTGAATGGCGAAAGAGAAGGGAAACTCTGTGTCTAAGAAAAGAGAAGATGACCAAACCTACTGCTGGTCCCTGGGGTCCCTCACCACCCTAGATATGTTCCGCACCTATGCGCCGAGCCAGATACCTGACCCTAGGTATCCCTAGTGCTGGACCCTAAATAGGCCCTAAACAGGGAACGGATGGGATGAGCTCTTCGTCAACCCCACTAAACACTATAGATGACACAAGGAGGACACACAGGGGGGAAAATGCAGAACTACTTATCTACAGATGATACTGGTAGAAGTTCAGCAACGATTCCACAGAGGAGTACAAGCCACCCACTTGCAAACAAGGTTTCAATGAACTGAAAATATCACCAGCACCAGTCCAAGGAAGGAAGGGGTATTTAAGCACCAAGAGTATGTTGATGATCAGCAGCTGGGCGGACGTCGAGCTCCTGCTGGGTCCAAAACGGAAATGAATATTGACAGCAGTAACACTTAAAAGTCAGGGAGCATTGTGCACAGCCAAATGCTGTGACTTTCTATGGCCAGAAACCACATGACTGTCTGTCACCCGTAACACACCTGTGACAGCGTTATTGTGGACAGTCACTAGGTGTACAGAAAAACATAATCAAAAAAGAACACAGAAAAAAAAAAATCTAAATTTGAGTATTTTTGTATGTTCATTAGCATTAACTTTGGTGGGCCCTCTCCCTCCTTACTCAGAAAGAAAAATGAACAAAAAAATCAAAACACTTAAATCATAATCCCATAAAATGACAGTGGTCATTGTTCACACAAATTTAGATGGGACTCATGGAAATGTGATAGCAATATTGGATTACTCTCACTAACATAGTAGGAGGAGCCAGATCTCGGGAACAGTATGCTTTCTAAAAACAAACATTCCAACATTATAATGCGTATTACTTCTGAGATCTCCTCTGAGACGTCTTTTTTCTAAGCTAAAGAAATTCAACTTTTTCATCCTCATCATCATATTGGAAGCCTTGCATTCCGTGTAATAATCTAGTTGCCGCCTTTGAACTGACTCTAATTTCTGAATGTCCTTTTTAAAATGTGGAGCCCAAAACTGGATCCCATATTCTAGATGTGGTCTTACAAGTGATTTATAGAAGGGTTACAATATATTGGGATCATGGGAAAGTTTTAAGGCCACTTTACATGCTGCGATCTCACTAGCGAGATCGCTAGCGTGCGTTCCTGCCCCCATCGTTTATGCGTCACCGGCAAATCGCTGCCCATGGCGCACAAAATCGCTCGCACCCGTCACACTACTTACCTGCCTAGCAACGTCTCTGTGATCGATGAACCGCCACCTTTCTAAGGGGGAGGTTCGTTCGGCGTCACAGCGACGTCACAAAGCGCCCACCCAATCGAAGCGGAGGGGTGGAGATGAGCGGGACGAACATCCCGGCCACCTCCTTCCTTCCTCATTGTTGGCGGCCGCAGGTAAGGTGAGGTTCCTCGTTCCTGCGGTGTCACACATAGCGATGTGTGCTGCCGCAAGAACGACAAACATCGTACCTGCAGCAGCAACGATTTTTGGGAATAGGGGAGTATGTCAACGATTAACGATTTTGAACGATTTTGCGACCATTTTTAATCGCACGTAGGTGTCACAGGCAACAACATCGCTAACGCGGCCGAATGTGCATCACGAATTCCGTGACCCCAACGACATCGCTTTAGCGATGTTGCTGTATGTAAAGCGGCCTTTATGTTTATGTTAAAGTGCTTGACATCTGAACAGGACTTGAACCCTGGACCCTCAGATTAAAAGTGTTATGCTTTACGACTGAGCTACCCAGGCTTTTATTTGAATTTGGCAGAACCCTTTAACCAACCACCCAGTTAGATTTTATAAAGATATTTTACTCTGTAAAAGATAATGACTTACAAATCTTGAAGGGAACCTGTTCCTATAATTGATACGTTCCTGTGTCGAATCCAGGGTTTTTTCCCCTCACCCTGGTCCTCTAAACTCTGTTGTGTGCCACGTTTGCCTGTGCAGATGGCTGATCCCAATTGAACATCTGCCTGTGCCTATATAAGGCTCACTAAGAAACACACATATGTCTTGGTATTAAGAATTGAGTGTTCCTAAGTCTCATGTGCCTCTGCTACCTATCTGTGGTGTCCAGGACCACCTCTGTGATCTGCAGGACCCCTGCTATCTGCCAGCGGCTTTATTTTATAAACTAAAAAAAATAACACACCTGAGGAAAGTTGCACAAGGCCAAGTATGACTATCAATCAAAGGGAGTGTTGCTAGTGCAACTGGCCAATTAACTTATTTTTTCTCAATATTTCCAAAGTCTAACTTTGTGTACCACAGCCAGTTTCTGTTGTATATGATGATAACATGACTACGAAGACTAATCAATCAAAACAGGTCAGCAAGGGTAAAATTGTTTGAAAAGTAAGAGGTGATTTTTATTTACTTTCTATTGTTGAACTTAGTAAAAATGTCAACAAAATTCCATCACATACAGTTTTTTCATAAACCGTGCCTGAATAAGCTGATGACTGCTACTTTTGTACATGCAACATGGATGGATTCAACCTTAAAAATAAGAAGGAAATTACGTATATACTTGGACCTCCCATCAGCAGTTCGCTCTATGCCTTATGGTCCAAGAATACCTGTCCCTTCATCTCTGGAGAAACTTGAAGATACACTTTATTCAGATGATTCAGAACATGAAGAGCAGGATTCTGACAAAGACTTTCACGTTAGTCGCCAAAAGCCACAGCTTTTTTTCACAGGTGAAATTAAAAGATTTAGTCAGGGACTAGGACTTTCCTAAACATTCTGCAGAACTTTCAGGCTCTAGAACAGTGTTTCTCAACTCCAGTCCTCAAGACCCACCAACAAATCATGTTTTTAGGTTTTCCTCAATATTAGACAGGGAATAATTCCATCACCTGTGCAAGATTAAGGAAATCCGAGAAACTTGATTGAAGAAAACCTAAAAACATGATCTGTTGGTGGGTCTTGAGGACTGGAGTTGAGAAACACTGCTCTAGAATAAAGAAAAAGAACCTTCTAGCTCCTGATACCTGTTTTTTTTTTACGGTACAAAAAGAGAAAAGAAATTGCTTCCATACTTTTCTCAAGACGGTGCTCTAGTCTATTGCAGTGACGTTCCAGGGCTGATGGAAAAATTTAACATTTAGTGAAATGTGAGGGGGTGGAGACGCTTTATTGATTCATCCAAAAAAGTGCCTTAAAGCTGTGCCACTGCACAATGGCTGCAAGTATGCTTCATTGCCTGTAGGGCATTCTGTGCACTTACAGGAAAGCTATGAGAATTTAGACTTTTTTGCTAAAGAAACATAACTACGAGGATCAAAGATGGTCAGTATGTGGTGATCTGAAAGCTCTCTCTTCGCTCCTTGGGCAGAAATGAAAATATAAGAAGTACCCATGCTTTTTGTGTGAATGGGACAGCTGGGATAGGACTCATAACTGGAGCCAAAAAAGTTGGCCAACAAGAACATCATTGCCACCTGGATTCAAAAACATAGTTGCAGAAAGTTTAGTTGATCGAACTACAATTCTCTTGCCACCATTCCACATTAAGCTTGGACTTATGAAGCAGTTTTTGAAAGCTTTTCTGAAAGAAAGAGACATTTTTTGTAACACTCACCACTGGTGATGGTAAGACAACTAGCAGAAGTGATCCCACTGGACCACAGGGGGTACCAGGCCTTACATCTTAGAGAAAAGGGCATGACTAAGCGTCTGCCGTGAGGCAGATGCCAGGTGTCACTACCAGGGTTGTGAATGGGACAGTGGCAGCTGAACCCCAGTTCAAGGGTGGACATGGGTATGGATGAGCAGAGTCTATGGGCTGGAAGGACAAAGTCACTAGTACAGCAGGTGCAACTAGGATGGCTGACACAGACAGTCCAGTGAGGATGGAAAGGCAGAGTCTTGTAATGAAGACAGGTACAACCGGGATGGCTATAACAGAAAGCACAAACATGGGCAGGCCAGTACCAGGGGTTATGTCAGGGGCACGGTGACAAGAATAGGTAAAGCATACTGACAGGAGGACTCACAGTGGAGAAGGGAACCTGACAACTAGCTAGCGAAGGAGACAATCACTAACTAAACATGTTGCTCAGGTACCTCCCCTAGTGGGAGAGTCCCTAAAGTCCCCAGTGCCTCTCAACGATAGGCTCAAAGACACTTCTAGGAAATGGTGCGCTGGCCCTTTAAGAGCCGTGCGACTGTGCATGTGCATGCCCAAAGTGCATTCCCCCGGAGACATCTTCAGCATGCACAAACCCAGGGAGGAGGAACCAGAGTACACACACGTGGGGGACCTTGGGGAAGGAAAGCAGCATGGTACGGGTTGGCCATGGGAGTGAGACGGCATCCCTGCTGGATAGAACAATGTAGAGACACTGGTGCTACATTACCTCCCCTTATGCTTCCTCATCATTAGGCCAGAAGAAGATCTCTCCAGAAAGATGTCCACAGAGTTGATGGGACAGGATATGGCCGCTGGAAGGTGAGGACCAAATGACCATTGCTTGGAAGGTTTTCTCCGGGACACAGAACCAGTAACTGGCGTAGACATCTGATGATTCAGACACACATTGGAACTCCTCACTCTTCTCGTCAAAGTCAAAGATAGCCGTCTTATAGGCAAAAAGCAGGACCAGTTGGCAAGATGGTACCTCAGAAGGCCGGGACAGATGAGCACGAACCAGACACTTCTCTTGGCATTTCTGTCCCCAATAGAGCACCTCAGCAGATTTCCAGTCCAGAATGGGTTCCTGAGCACAGGACCAAGGCAGACTTATGCGGGCGTCACACGAGACGAGCTAGCGCGTGAGGCATCGTCGGGGTCACGGTTTTCGTGACGCACATCCGGCATCGCTTGCGATGTCATTTCGTGTGACACCTCCGAGCGACGCAGGATCGCTCACAAATCGTGAGTCATGTACTCGTCACTTATTTTTAAAAAATTGTTTATTTTTAATGGCGCCGGTTGTTCATCGTACCCGGGGCAGCACACATTGCTCCGTGTGACACCCCGGGAACGATGAACACAGCTTACCTGCATCCCGCGGCTCCCGCCGGCAATGCGGAAGGAAGGAGGTGGGCGGGATGTTTATGTCCCGCTCATCTCCGCCCCTCCGCTGCTATTGACCGGCCGCTGTGTGAGGTCGCGGTGACGCCGAACGGCCCTCCCCCTTCAGGAAGTGGATGGTCGCCGCCCACATCGAGGTCGCTCAACAGGTAAGTACGTGTGACGGGGGTTTAACGACTTTGTGCGCCACGGGCAACTAATTGCCTGTGACACACAAACGACGGGGGCGGGTATGATCGCTCGTGCAATCGCACGATTGATCGTACCATGTGAAGCCCGCATTAGAAGAAACTTACAATGCAAGTTTGGAAGAACAAGGAAGAAGGAGATCTTCTCCAAATGCTTATCTCCCACCTGTAGTTCTGTAGGCTCAGAGACAAAGTGTATGGGCTCAGACAGGAGCATTCCATCCACAGAAAACACCAACAAGGGATCCCAAAGGCGTTGGATGGGAATCTAGTAACAATCCACCACGGCTTGTTGAATGAAACTTCCAACGAACCCTGAATCCAGATGACGTCTCAGAGAACTGAACTTCTCCACACAATACTGACTTGGACCGGATCAATATAAAGGAAGAGAAACTGCTTTTGCCGAGAGTGATCCCTCCTATGGAGCCAAGGCAAGGGAGTTGGTGGCTAAGGAAACAAGATCATCCATAGTGGCGATTTCACGACCGGCTAGTTCGTTCTTGATTTTAACAGATACATATCTAAAAGGCGGCCGTCAATGCTTGATCATTCCATCCTAATTCAGAAGTGAAGGTGCGAAACTAAATGGCATATTGTTTTACAGAGAGGATGCAGCCAATATGACCCAAAATAGTTCTTTAAAAACTTTCTCGAAGGCCTGCAAAAATTCCAGCATGTCAGTGATAATTGGGTTATTTCTTTGCACAGGTGATTGATTCAAGCGAGAGCTTCCGTATCGAGGTGCAACATCAGGAATGCCACTTTAGACCCATCTGAAGAAAACTGATGCGCCAACAGCTCAAAGTGCAGGGTGCACTGGTTGATGAAACCTTTGCATTGCTTGGAGTCGCCGTCAAAGTCAGGTGGAGCAGAATTTAGATTTTAAAAAAGTATTTAACATCATAGAAAATTTAATCAAGGACCTCATATGGAGAAGTAAACACCCGACGAAAGGAAGGAAAAGGATGAGGAGGTCATATTGTCTAAATAAAAAAAAAAAAAAAGCCAAAGAGTATAGGATTAAATTGATGTGAAGCCTTAGATAGGAAACATTGATATATCTTTGTAAAAATTTGCAAACTTTTAAAGGTTTGTAAGTGAGAAATTGCAGTAATAAGAGTATTGTATCCAAGATATTTAATGCCATAATGAGGGAACAGGTTGGGCGACCTCTGCCCCAGCAAAAAGGAAATGGAGGAAGAATAAATGAAGAATATTAGTTTAGATACTCAGACTTTATTGGAATTTTTTTTGGCGGTGTCAGGTTATAGGGCAATTTAGTAAGTATTTAAAATCAAAGTCCCCTTAGAACCTATAATTTGTGTATTGGGGAACAGAGAAGGGAGTCAGTTCCCAATGATGATGAAAAAAACTACTAAACTTAGCGGAAAGTTATTTTAAAAACTCAATCACATCAGATGTTCCCACAAAGAAGGAATGGATCGTAGATGAAAATAGTAATTTGTATTATGAATATGTTTATTATTGTAGTATAGAGAAGTTACAGACATTGCTCAGACATGGAGATTGTGCGCTGAAAGCAACTGTAATGAATGGCAGATCACTGAGATTGGGAGTTAGGAAGAAGAGGGAGGAGGAAGGTTGGGTATTTTGTTGGGAGGGTTGCAAAACTCTTGTCCATATAGTGAACATATAACTATATAACAATGTGAAATGTTCAATGCACATTGAATATTGCTTTTTATTTGATTTTTAGAAAACAGACATCTATTAGTAACTGTATATATTACAATACTAATGTAAATTCTAACATGCTTTCCCTTTCTTGTTTACTTACCTTTACTTTGTCTATTTTGTGTTTTCTTGTTCAGTTTTCCAAATATATGGCTTTTCCCCATGTGAATTTTCCTTAGTGGCCAACAAATTATAATTTTCAAGTAAAACATTTCTCACCTTCTAGCTATGATAATGGCTTCTGTCCTTGTGAGTTTTGTGATGTCTCAAAAGTTGAAATTTGTGTGCAAAACATTTCCCACATTCTGAACATGAAAAGGGTTTCTCCCCTGTGTGAATTTTTTGGTGTCTGACAAGACTTGATTTCTGTGCAAAACAATTCCCACATTCTGAACATGAAAAAGGCTTCTCCCCTGTGTGAATTCTTTGGTGTCTAATAAAAAATGATTTCTGTGTAAAACATTTCCCACATTCTGAACATGAAAAAGCCTTCTCCCCCTTGTGAATTATCTGATGTGTAACAAGATTTGATTTATGGGTAAAACATTTCCCACATTCTGAACATCTAAAAGGTTTCTCACCTGTGTGAGTTTTCTGGTGATAAACAAGATTTGATTTACGGTTAAAAGGTTTCCCACATTCTGAACATGAAAAAGACTCATCAGTGCAAGTTTTCTGGTAACTGAGAGACTCTGAAGAAAATGTTTTCTCCCCAGTGTGAATTTTTTGCTGGATTTTTCCAAATGCTGACGTTGAAAATGGCTTCATTGCTGTAAAAGTACTTCTATTTCCAATGTCTATTTTTTTATTTTTGCTAATAATATGTGATGAATCAGAAGGTAGGACCTGTTTAAAAGAATCAGATGATAGATCTTTGCTGTGAAGGGATGATAATATATCTGGAATAGTAGCAATCACTTCAGTTATATCTTGTGGGATATCAAGGTCTTCTGATTTAAAAATTGAAGATGTTGGTTGTGCCTCTGATCTCCTGATACACTCGTCTGTCAAGAATAAACATTCTTTTAATAACATATACAAATTTTAGAAAATAGTTTATGAAAGAGCCAAAAAAATTGCAAGTTATGTAGCAAAATGAAAACAAAAATCGTACACAATGCAACAGTAGACCTCAGAGCAGGAAGCAGTAGACCATAGAGTTCAACCCTATTTGTTCATTTTGCCTCCGTATATTAGAATAATAAGCCATCAAATAATATCTTGTAGGCCAAAATTATAGCAAAAAACTTCAACTCCGTCACTGGAAAATTGGAGGGTTTACACATTGGTTATAGCTGAAAAACTCTTGCTTATAAAGAGATATGGCTTCATAATCTGATCTAACAAAATCGACTCTCACAAAGCCAAATATTCTCGTTGCTGCTCAGCGAGCACAATTGGATCAGAGCTGCAACAAAGTTCACCAATATAATAACAATTTAGATCAATGCCCTGCAACAGCTACATTGGATATAAATGTACAGAGAGAAAATTAGATTTTTAACAATATTGTAGAATATCCATCAAACAAATCAATTGTAGCTTGATGCAATAACTAGTTGTTAACAGATTATATTCAGTGATCAACCCAGCTAAAATTAAATGATACTCTCCCATATCCAAGTGTGATCTAACCATAAGATTGCGGAATGCTGTGGCGTCTTTAACACTCAACTGGTGAGGTGGGGTTTGCAACACCCCAGGGAAATTTTGTTCAGAAGGCATTCATTGGAAAATGCTGGTATGAATCATCAATGTATTACATTTTCTGATACTTGTGGGTGTAAAAAATTTGTTGTTCTCATGTGTAATCAATCGCGAATAAGAAAACAATTAAAACAAACGTGATCTTTGCATTTTCTGTAAAATTAGAGATTTCTAAACTTGGGGGTATAGGAAGCCCTACATCACTAGTTGCGGGACAAAAATCCCACCTCACCAGTTGAGGGTTAATACCATCAGTGGGACTTTGATTAGAGGTGCCCCTGCAATTAGTAAACATTAATGCAGGAAGCGAATGCTTAACTGGCACTTGAGTTGTTATTGTCTGATAACTCCACAAGTTAGTGGGGGAAACGCGTAGAGAGAATAACAGACATAGAGGACCATGTTTGATCTCTGAGAGGGATCATAAATAGATGTGAGATGTTCATGTTGGGCTACCCAGTTATGAACAGTAAATACTGGGGTTGCTAATATAACATCACTACAGCAAAGAGGCCCTATGCTTTTTAGTAAAAGTGGGCCATCACTTTGGTAATAGGAATAAATAAAATTAAATTCCCTATGTGTGACTCTAGGTGCAGGGAAGTACCAAGCGATTGGCGAAACATAAGGGAGGGGGGAGATGGTGATCCCTGACCAAGCCTACTGCTAGTCCCTGGGGTCCATCACCACCATAGATCGGCTCTGCGCGTTGGTGCGGAACCTAATACCCGACCCTAGGTATCTCTCCCTCCATCTTCCCCATCCATCTCACCTTCCCCTCAGATATTTTCCTTCACATTTCAGGCAGTATCTCCAGACACACACGACCATCTCATGGCCTCTCCTGCTCCCACCTACTAACACTCTCACTGCTTCTCCTCACTGCTGGGGATATTGCTCCAAATCCTGGTCCTCCTCACCACATCCCTATTGTCACTTCAAACTCTCATCCACAACCTATCACAAATTTCCGCAACCTCTCAAACCTCATACCCATCCATCCAGCCCCCGCTCCCCCAGTCCCACTAAAAGGAGCTCTATGGAATGCTCGCTCTGTCTGCAACAAACTATCCTTCATTCATGATCTTTACATCACTAATAAACTCTCCTTCCTCGCCATCACTGAAACCTGGCTCACCCCCTCTGACACAGCATCTCTTGCTGCACTTTCCTATGGCGGTCTCCAACTCTCTCACACCCCCCGCCCCAGTAACAAGCATGGTGGAGGAGTTGGTTTGCTCCTGTCCGACCAATGCTCCTTTACACCAATTCCACTACCACCCTTGGTTACTCTCCCATCTTTTGAGATGCACTCCGTACGCATCTACGCCCCCTCCAACCTTCAACTGGCTGTCATTTACCGCCCTCCAGGGCCACCAACTGCCTTTATTGACCACTTCACCACCTGGCTACTACACTTCCTTTCCACCGACATCCCCACCATCATCATGGGTGATTTCAATATCCCCATTGACACTTCCCACTTATCTGTCTCCAAACTTCTAACACTCGCTTCCTCCTTCGGCCTCACCCAATGGTCTTCTGCAGCTACTCACAAAGATGGCCACACGCTGGACCTCATCTTCACTCGCCTCTGTTCCTTATCTAACCTCTCTAGCTCACCTCTCCCCCTGTCTGACCACAACCTACTCACATTCTCTTCCCTCTCTTCTCCAAGTACGCAACCCCCCCCTCCGCAAACTTTCACACCCTCGCAGAAATATCAAACACCTTGATTTACACGCACTTTCTCAGTCCCTTCTCCCTCTCACAGACATTGCATTTTTACACGATGCAGATGCTGCTGCAACTTTATACAACACTACAATCTCTGCAGCTCTTGAATCTGCTGCCACCCTCACACACACCAAAACCCGCACAATCAACAGGCAACCCTGGTACACGAGTTAGACTAAAGAACTGAGACGGGCTTCCAGAACTTCTGAGCGCAGATGGAAGAAGTCTCATTCCACTGAGCACTTCATTGCATATAAAGAGTCCCTCACCACTTTCAAGTCCACACTCCCTATTGCAAAACAAACCTACTTCTCATCCCTCATATCCTCTCTCTCTCTCTCACAACCCTAAACAGCTATTCAACACTTTCAACTCTCTCCTCTGTCCACCGGCACCACCTCCCTCTCCTCTCATCTCAGCTGAAGACTTTGCCTCTTTCTTCAAGCAGAAGATTGACAACATCAGAGCAAGCTTTGGCCCACAATCACCACAGCCCTTCATCATAGCTACTCAGCCCTCTTCCTCCAAATCCAGCTTCTCCACCATGACAGAAAACAATCTTTTCACTCTACTCTCAAGATCACATCTAACCACCTGTGCACTGGACCCGCTCCCGTCGCACCTCATCCCCAATATCACCGCAGTCCTCATCCCAGCCCTAACCCATCTCTTCAACCTATCACTAACAAGTGGTGTATTCCCCTCATGCTTTAAACATACCTCCATTACACCAATCCTCAAAAAGCCCTCCCTTGACCCATCCTCTGTGTCAAACTATCACCCCATATCCCTTCTCCCCTATGCCTCAAAACTACTGGAACAGCATGTCCATCTTGAACTGTCCTCATACCTCTCCTCCTGCTCCCTCTTTGACCAGCTACAATCTGGCTTCCGACCACATCACTCTACTGAACCTGCCCTAACCAAAGTCACCAATGATCTACTAACCGCCAAAGCCAAGCGACACTACTCTATCCTCCTCCTCCTGGACCTGTCCTCTGCCTTCGACACAGTAGACCATTCCCTCCTACTACAGATTCTCTCATCCCTGGGCATCACAGACTTGGCCCCATCTTGGATCTCCTCATACCTAACCGACCGAACCTTCAGCGTCTCCCATCCTCACACTACTTCCTCATCTCGCTCCCTATCTGTCGGTGTCTCCCAAGGCTCAGTTCTTGGACCCCTGCTGTTCTCCATCTACACCTTCGGCCTGGGACAGCTCATAGTCCCACGGCTTTACCTCTCTGGACCTGACATTACCTCTCTACTAACCAAAATTCCACAATGTCTGTATGCTATTTCATCCTTCATCTTCTCTGCGCGATTCCTAAAACTTAACATGGACAAAACAGAGTTCATTGTCTTTCCTCCGCCTCACTCATCTCCACCAACAAGCCTTTCCATCAAACTTGAAGGTTACTCACGCTCCCCAGTCTCACCAGCTCGTTGCCTTGGAGTAACCCTTGACTCTGCTCTATCCTTCAAGCCACACATCCAAGCCCTCTTCACCTCATGCAGACTACAACTCAAAAATATCTCCCGGATCCTTGATTTCCTTAACCAAGAATCAGCAAAAACATTAGTGCATGCCCTCATCATCTCGCGCCTCAACTACTGCAACCTCCTGCTCTCTGGCCTCGCTTCCAACACTCTTGCACCCCTCCAATCTATCCTAAACTCTGTGTCTCGCTTAATCCACCTCTCTCCTCGCTATTCCCCAGCCTCTCCACTCTGTCAATCCCTTCACTGGCTTCTTATCGCCCAACGACTCCAGTTCAAAACATTAACCATGACATACAAAGCTATCCACAACCTGTCTCCTCCCTACATCTGTGACCTAGTCTCCCGGTACCTACCTACACGCAACCTCAGATCCTCACAAGCTCTACTTCTCTGCTCCTCTCTTATCTCCTCTTCCCACAATTGTATACAAGATTTCTCCCGTGCCTCCCACATACTCTGGAACGCTCTACCTCAGCATATCAGACTCTCCCCTACCGTGGAAAGCTTGAAGAGGAACCTCAAGACCCACCTCTTCCAACAAGCCTACAACCTACAATAGCCCTCAGTCCAGTACACAACTGCGCAACCAGCTGTCCTCACCTATTGTACCATCACCCATTCCCTGTAGACTGTGAGCCCTCGCGGGCAGGGTCCTCTCTCCTCCTATACCAGCCTGTTTTGTACTGTTAATGATTGTTGTACGTATACCCTCTGTCATTTGTAAAGCGCCATGGAATAAATGGCGCTATAATAATAAATAATAATAATAATAACTACTTATCCACAGATGGCACAGGCAGGAGTTCAGCACCAATACCACAGATGAGAGCAAGCCACCTGCTTGCAACTAGAGCAAGAATGAAGTGAAGAAGTGAATAATATCACCAGCACCAGTCCAGGGAAGAAGGGAGTATCTAAGCACCAACAGAATGCTGATAATCAGCAGCTCGCTGGAAGCCGAGCTCCTGCTGGGTCCAAAAGGGAAGAGAAGAAAATCCAGCAGGAACGCTATCTATACCAATGAATACTAACAGCAGGAGCAATAGAAAGTCAGGGAGCATTCTGTGCAGCCAAACGCTGTGATTTTCTATTGCCAGAAACCACATGACTGTCTGACACCCATGACACTATGCCAGGCACTATATGTATGATGAATATTTCGCTATAACAAATGATTACTAAATATAGTCACAGAATGAATGTAGTGCAATAATATAGATACCTTATGGTAAAGGTTGGCATTGGTCATTAGTATTATCAGTCCAGCAAGGATACAATAATTTTAGCACCTTATTGCCAAGACTTGTAAATATCAATATAGCGCAATAATATTAGTGTGACTGGGATCTACAGGTTTCTCTATATAATTACAGCTATACTATTTCTTTCGGAGCCTAGTGGATCCATATAGTGTGCTGTGCTTGACCCACCTATATGTTTGTCGGTGGATTAGGAGTTTTAAATAAATTATTAATAATTGCTTTAATTGTAAATAACCCACCAGATCATTGTTTTATTTATTTATTGTGGATTCTATTCACATTATTTCAGTGGTTACAAAATTATAGGAACACAACAGCATAATTACCCTCCACTTAGGGGTCCACCATACAAATTATATTTATCTTTCCATAATTTTTTTAAATTGTCTACACATTCTACGTACGCTGTCATTTGGCTTTGTAGATTAGAGATCTGGGCAGCTAAGAGTAAACATCTTCTAATTTCAGGGGACAGGATGGATCCTACCTGTAAGATCTGTCTGATACAGATCTCATTCCAACAAAAGGGCATCCAATGGCCAAAATAATGGGGGCAGTTTTGGGTGGAGGATATTGTGGTCTAGCAGCAGAATGGTGACTATTTGATATGGACAGACTACAACCCTGATAAAGCAGCCACAGCCGGTGACTGAAGAATCTGACTTGTCTACATTTAGTGGTCACTACTCACCTGGGCGGTTATCTGTAGGAATCTCCCCTTTACTCCGCACATCACCCCTCACATATGTCTCTGTAGTATTAATATGGGGCAGATCTTCACCCTGAAACAAATATTGTAAAAGTCACAGACAGATGGAGAAGTCCCATCTATGATCAGCTCTAATCCTGCCATCTCCACCGCTCTCATTACACAAGTATAACACATATAATACTGGAGGATAAAACAAGACTGAGCACAAGACCTTCACAGCCGTCTACACATCATAGGGAGATTTAATGGTACCTTCTCTCCATCTACCTGATGATCCTGAGGAACATCGGGATCTTCTTGTTTACAGTCCTGTGGGAGAAGAGGACGGGGACATCTCTCTGGTGTTGTCCTCTTACTGGATAGAACTGGAGGAGAGACATACAGGGACTGAATTCATTCCTTACATACAGATAATTATAGGCCGTGTGTATTTAGTCCTGTCTATTACCTGGTGATGTGAGGGGCCGGGGATCCTCCATCATGACGTCCTTGTACAGATCTTTGTGTCCTTCTAAATACTCCCACTCCTCCATGGAGAAATAGACGGTGACGTCCTGACACCTTATAGGAACCTGACACATACAATGATACTGTCACCCCCGATCCCTTCATAGCGTTACTGTATAATGTCCCAGCATTCCCAGCAGTGTCACCTCTCCAGTCAGAAGCTCAATCATCTTGTAGGTGAGTTCTAGGATCTTCTGGTCATTGATGTCCTCATGTATCGGGGGGTGAGGTGGAGGCCCCGTGATTGGGCTCAGGGGTCTTCCCCATCCCTCAGACACAGGGGCCTGACAGCGCTCACTAGAGGTCTTCTTCACTACTGTGTAATCCTGGTTATGGAGAGACACAGTAAGAAATCTCACTCCAGACATTTCCAGAGTCCTCACCTCTCCAGTTCTGTCCATCTGTTATTCCCATAGATAAGAATGGTGTAATGTGACGTCATCAGAATCTCTCACCTCTCCAGTAAGCCGGAAGAGGATCTCTAGGGTGAGGTGTAATATCCTCTCCGCCATCTTGTCCCTGTCCATATCCATCCTTCACGGGGCAATCAGGAGAATTCTCTTCTATAGAAGATCTCCACTGAGAGGATCCGATATTGTAGGGACCTGAATGGGGAGAAGATGACGATGTAACATCAGAAAGAATCCGCTGTAATAATACAATAACTGGAGATAATACGGGGAAACAGATAATGAGAACATTCTGGGGGAACATTATACTGTGTGGGGGCAGAAAGGGGCCGAGGACCGAGGGCAGAAACGGGCCAAGGACCGAGGGCAGAAAGGGGCCGAGGACTGAGGGCAGAAAGGGGCCGAGGACCGAGGGCAGAAAGGGGCCGAGGACTGAGGGCAGAAAGGGGCCGAGGGCAGAAAGGGGCCGAGGACTGACGGCAGAAAGGGGCCGAGGACTGAGGGCAGAAAGGGGCCGAGGACTGAGGGGAGACGGGTTTCCTCACTTCCGGCCTCTCATAGTTGGGGCGTCTGTATCTATCAGAGGAAAAGGAACAAAAACCTCACAATTCATAAAAAACACGAAGAAAGTCTCAGAGCTGAAGGGGTTAATGCCCCCTGCCCCAGTAATGGGGAATCTCCACACACCTCCACCTGCAGAGCCGCATTCGGTAGATGCTAGAATGTACGGCCTCCTGATAGGTAAGATGTAACTTGTCATGTGATGGGGCGTGTTCAAAATGCAGACCGGTGTTTCCAGACGAAATAAACATTATTCTTCTAAGTCCACATGGGCATAGAGGTGATTATAATAAAAGCGGGGCTCTGGGGGTAAGAGCTCCAGATGGTGGGGTGCAGGGGGAGCGAAGCACCAGGACAAGAGGAACATCACCACGCCCACCAACCCAAACAATCACGCCCATAGCAGGAGCGCGTACATTCTAGACTCAACCAGCCGCACACTAGATATATGGCTGCTCTGTGCTTCCAGGACCTGTGATGATGTCACATAGAGGGGAGGAGTCAGGGGTCACATGATCAGCTCCTCAGTGTATGCAGGACTCTGCTGTGCTGGGTGTCAGGTGCTGGATGAGGGGAAGGTTATGTGTGGGGTCAGGAGGGGTTTACAGAGTGGATGTAGCAGAGCCGTGTGTGTACGAGGTGTACGGAGCAGAGCCGTGTGTGTATGACATGTGCAGAGCCGCGTGTGTATGATGTGGATGGAGCGGAGCCTCATGTGTACAATGTGTATGGTGCAGAGCCTCGTGTGTATGATGTGTATGGAGCGGAGCCGCATGTGTGCACTGTGTGAAGAAAATATATGATATATTTGGCCCAGAAAAAAAACAGAAAACAACCATATGTCAGCGATAGGCTGAGAGGCACTTCTAGGAAATGGTGCACTGGCCCTTTAAGAGTCGGGTAGGTGTGCATGCGCATGCCCTAGGTGCATTCCCTGGAGACATGTGCAGCATACACAGACCAGGGAACCAGAGGCCGCACACGTAGGGGACCTTGGAGAAGGAAGGCAGCATGGTACGGGTTGGCCATGGCGGTTAGTGAAACGGCATCCCTGCTGGATAGAGTAATGCAGGGACATTGGTGCTACATTACACCCCTTATGCTTCCTCATCCTCAAGCCTGTGGAAAATCTCTACAGAAAGATGTCCACAGAGTTGATGGGAGAGGAAATGTCCGGTGGAAGGTGAGGACCGAATGGCCATTGCTTGGAAGGCCTTCCCAGGACACAGACCCAGTAACTGGTGTAGAAATCTGATGATTCAGACACACATTGGAATCCTCACTCTTCTTGTCAAAGGTAGCTGGCTGACAGGCAGAAAGCAGGACCAGTTGGCAAGATGGCGCCTCAGAAGGCTGGGACAGATGAGCACGAACCAGACACTTCTCTTGGCATATCTGTCCCCAACAGAGCACCTCAGTAGATTTCCAGTCCAGAATGGGTTCCTGAGCACAGGACCAAGGCACACTTAGAAGAAACTTACAATGCAAGTTTGGAAGAACAAGGAAGGAGATCTTCTCCAAATGCTTATCTCCCACACGTAGTTCTGTAGGCTCAGAGACAAAGTGTATGAGCTCAGACAGGAGCATTCCATCCACAGACAACACTGATAAGTGATCCTGAAGGCGTTGGATGGGAATCTAGTAACAATCCACCCCGGCTTGTTGAATGAAACTTCCAAGAAACCCTGAATCCAGATGAGACGTCTCAGAGAACCGATCTTCTTCACACAATACGGACGGGAACCAGATCAATATAAAAGAAGAGAAACTGCTTTTGCCAAGGGTGATCCCTCCTATGGAGCCAAGGCAAGAGAGTTGCGGCCTCAAAGGACAGGTTTGGATGAAGTGCTCTGCTTCTCCACACAAACCCATGGCTCGGCAATTTTCACATTGTTGATCCGACATCTTGATACTATTCACTTGTATAAGCTCTGGAACTGGAGCAGAAGCTGGAACCTGGGAAGCAAATGGCCTATGGAAGGATGGAACCAGACGAGTAGTTTATTTTCTCGTGGGAGGCCTCCTTGTATTGTTCCTGGAACCCATGAACTACTCACGTGGCTAATGAAAGAAGATAATCCAGAGTAGTGGCTATTTCACAACCGGCTAGTTCGTTCTTGGTTCTCCCAGATAGATCTTCTCAAAAGGTGGCCGTCAATGCTTGATCACCCCATCCTAATTCAGAAGTGAGGGTGCAGAACTGAACCGCATATTGTCCCACAGTCAGAAGTCCCTGACACAAGTACAGAAGAGAGGATGCAGCCGAGACAACCCGAGACGGTTCTTTAAAAACTTTCTGGAAGGCCTGCAAAAATTCCACCATATCAGTGATAATTGGGTTATTTCTTTTGCCACAGGAGATTGACCCAAGAGAGAGCAACTTCAGCAATGCCACTTTGGACCCGTCTGAAGAAAACTGATGCGCCAACAGCTCAAAGTGCAGGGTGCACTGGTTGATGAAACCTTGGCATTGCTTGGAGTCGATGTCAAAGTGAGGTGGAGCAGAATTTGGATTTTAAAAAAGTATTTAACATCATAAAAAATTTAATTAAGGACCTTGTGTGGAGAAGTAAACACCCGACGAAAGGAAAGAAAAGGATGAGGAGGTCATATTGTCTAAAAAAAGAAAAAAAAGCCAAGAGTATAGGCTTAAATTGATATGTCAGGCCTTACAGAGAAAAAAAATATATATTTTTGGAAAAATTTGCAAACTTTTAAAGGTTTGCAAGTGAGAAATTGCAGTAATAGGAGTAATTTGTATCCAAGATATTTAATGCCATAATGAGGGGACAGGTTGGTCGACCTCTGCTCCAGCAAAAAGGAAATGGAGGAAGAAGTGTAGAACATTAGATACTTAGACTTTATTGGAAAAAAAAATTGGCGGTTTGAAGTTATTGGGACAATTTAGTAAGTATTTAAAAGCAAATTCTCCTTAGAACCTATAATTTGTGTATTGGGGAAGGGAGTCGGTTCCCAATGATGATGAAAAAAACCTACTAAACTTAACGGATAGTGATTTTAAAAACTGGATCACAGCAGATGTTCCCACAAAGAAGGAATGGATCGTAGATGGAAATTGTAATTTGTAATATGAACATGTTTATTATTGTAGTATAGAGACATTACAGACATTGTTCAGACATGGAGATTGTGCACTGAAAGTAACTGTAATAAATGTCAGATCGCTGAGATTGGGCGTTAGGAAGAAGAGGGGAGGAGGAAGGTTGAGTATTTTTGGGGGGAAGGGTTGTAATTAGGGATGATCGAATACCCTATTATTCACTTCGACGGATATCCGACGAATACCTTGCCGCTATTCGAGTATTCGTGAATATTTGCTCCCCAATGTAAGTCTATAGGAAACCAGAATAATTTTACGTCGCACCTGTCGGTGACCTGTGGTGACTGAGGAAAGGCTGAAATGGATGGGAAAAGGCTGAAACAGTATGGGCACCGCCTGTAGAAAGTGCCTCACTGCATTTCTAGTGTCTTTCAATAACGTGGTCAGAGCAGCATGTGGCGTTTACGTAGTCACCAGAACAGCTCTCAAACCAAAGTAAAAGAGGGGAAATTGCTAAGAAACAGTTTCTAGTGCCTAATAACTGTAAGAAACCGTCAAATCAACCCCCGACCTCCAAAAAAAAACACTTTAGCATATGTTCACACGTTTCGTTTTTTATAATTTTCCTTCTTTTTTTGATTAGAAAGGGCTGTAACATACATTATATTGGTGTTTGTCTCACACCTCCTTTTTTGGGACATATTTGACAGCACTTTAAAAGGTCAGCTACAATGTGCCCATTAGGATGTTGACCTTGCCTTCCTCCTCCACCAGCACCACCGGCTCCAGTGGCACTCTAAGGGCCACTGGCTGTCCTCAAATCTCAGACTTCTTAAGGCTCTCAGGTGGGCCCTGTAACATACATTGGGGAGGGATGGCAGTCCTTTGTAGTTTTCTGCGTCCCCTATATCATTAGTGTGAAAGTTGGAATATGTACTCCTTAACACTTTACAGTGCTATTGCCAATGTGGCCATTTGGGTGTTGGCCTTGCCCTCCTCCTCCTTCTCCTCCTCCAACACCACCAGCCCTCTATTCAAATTCTATTCAAATGATTCAGAAATGTATGTTTTATGGACAAACGAACGCCACGCTGGGACATCGAAGCTGATGTTGTTGATGATGATTGCATCTGACCAAAAGCAGGTTGGGAACAGGAGGCATCAACGCCTGCTGCCTAGACCGAAGTTTGTGAAGCACGCAGCACCGTGGAAGTGGCAGTTGTTTCACTCTGGATCTCGGGCTTTATTCCAAGGATTTCAAAAAATTCAGTTTCCCCAGGGGGGAATGGTTCAAATGCCATGTAGCACAGCATCAGATGTTGCTCCCAACAGCTTATTTTAAAAAAAATGGTAGGATAATACATTCAGTTCCCCTAGGGTGTAAAGGTTCAGACATCAGGTAGCTAAGCATCACAAGGTACTCCCAACAGCTCTCAACAGCTTATTTTAAAAAAATTGGTATCATAAGCAACAGGGCATAAAATGCCAAGGAGTTTAATACATTCAGTGTCCCCAGGGGATAATGGTTCAGACACTATGGAGCACTGTATCAGTAGGTACTCCCAACAGCTACCAAGAGCTTATTTTAAAAAAAATTGGTAGGATAAGCAACAGGGCATACCATGCCAAGAGGTTTAATACATTCAGTTTCTCCAGGGGATAATGGTTCAGACACCATGCAGCTAAGCATCACAAGGTACTCCCAACAGCTCCCAATAGCTTATTTTAAATAAATGTGGCATAAGCTACAGGGCATAACATGCCAAGGAGTTTAATACATTCAGTGAAATGCCTATAATCTACAATGACCTCACTGCTTCACTACCGTGCGGAGCCGCCGCCCGACCACCGTGCGGAGCCGCCGCCCGACCAACGTGCAGAGCCGCCGCCCGATCTACACCCCCACCTACTGTCTCCTCCCCACAATCCTATAGAATGTAAGCCCGCAAAGGTAGGGCCCTCTTCCCCCTGTACTAGTCTGTCTACTGTAACTCGTGTATGTATTCTGTATGTAACCCCTTCTCATGTACAGCACCATGGAATTAATGGTGCTCTATAAATAAATAATAATAATAATAATAATAAAATTCAGTGTCCCCAGGGGATAATGGTTTAGACACTATGGACCACTGCATCAGTAGGTACTCCCAACAGCTTTTTATTAAAAAATTGGTAGCATAAGCAACAGGGCATAACATGCCAAGGAGTTTAATACATTCATTTTCTCACACCACCAAAAGGTTGCAGAAATCCTCTGTTCCCACAAGTCGATACGGCAAAATCTCAAGGGCTATCAATCGTGCAATGTGTGTACTTATAGTTTCTGCCCTTGGGTGCGTAACGGGGTATTTTCGCTTGTTTTTGAAGGTCTGTGGTAAGGGCAACTGAACGGAACGCTGGGACACCGAAGCTGATGTCGTTGATGATTGAGTTTGGCCAGCATCAGGTTGGGAGAAGGAGGCATCAGCGCCACCTTCTTGCACAACAGTTTGGGAAGCAGGCAGCCCAGGGGAAGTGGCAGTTGTTTCACTCTGGAACTCAGGCTTTATTCCAAGGATTTAAAAAAATTCAGTTTCCCCAAGAGGGAATGGTTCAAAAGCCATGTAGGACAGCATCAGAAGTTACTCCCAACAGCTCCAAACAGCTTATTTAAAAAAAAAAAATGGTAGGATAAGCAACAGGGCATAACATGCCATGGAGTTTAATACATTCAGTGTCCCCAGGGGATAATGGTTCAGACACTATGGAGCACTGCATCAGTAGATACTCCCAACAGCTCCCAAGAGCTTATTTAAAAAAAAAAAAAAAAAAATGGTAGGATAAGCAACAGGGCATAACATGCCAAGAAGTTTAATACATTCAGTTTCTCCAGGGAATAATGGTTCAGACACATATAGCATGTAGCTAAGCATCACAAGGTACTCCCAACAGCTTATTTTAAAAAAATTGGTAGGATAAGCAACAGGTTATAACATGTCAAGAAGCTAAAAAAAAATCTGGTTTTGCAGGGGGCCATGTGTAACACACTGTGGAGCACAGCATCAATAAAGAACACAAATAGAGACTGCCTGACCAATTGTTCTAGACAGTGTAGCCTCGACAGTGCTTGTGCCAGTGCATAATGTACAAAGGCTTGAAAAATATTGCCCTGGGTGATTGGGCCAAACAATTACATGGCAGCAGCATAAAAAAATTACATTAGTCATGTGGTGTCATTAGATGATAGAAGGCAAAATAGTCTTGAATGAGAAACAATGGAACTTATTTGAACTTAAGAAATCCAAATTTTGGGGCTACACTTATTATTGGGTATTGTTAACAGGCGGCCTGAGATACTCTGGGCCAATCCATCTATGGTTCATTTTGATCATCGTCAGACTGTCTGCACTTTCCGTGGATAGTCATGTGTGGCGACTATCTGTTATTATTGACCCCGCTGAGCTGAAAACACGCTCAGACAACACACTCGCAGCAGGGCAAGCTAACACTTCCAAAGCGTATAACGCAAGGTCTGGCCAAGTGTTGAGCTTGGAAACCAAATAATTAAAGGGAACAGTAGACTCTGAAAGCACGCTGATACGGTCACCTACATAGTCCCTCACTATCTTACTTAACGGTTCCCTCCTTGCCATCATTCCCCCAACCGTTATCTGATTTGCAGTTGATGGTTTGTGGAAAATGAACCAGTTTTGGCACATTAGTCCCCCGCCTGTGTTGCTCCTACTATACGTAGCCCTCTCTTGCAATCCTGTTGCGTGAGATGACACGCTACATCTGACACCAGCATAATCTGAGAGTAATCGTTTCATCAACTGGTGCACTACAGCCCTCTTGAATGTTTCCGTAGTACAATCCTGATTTGCCTCCACAAGTAGCGAAGCAAATTTATCTTTGTAGCGTGGGTCAAGGAAGGTACAAAACCAGTATTTGTTGTCTGTCAAAATGTGGACTAGCCGACAGTCATGAGAAAGGCAGTGTGACATGAACTGTGCCATGTGTCCCAGACTCCGAACTGGAAACCTTTGTGTGTCCCTGCTAAGAACACATTCTGTCTTCCTAAATCTCCTCTCCACCTCAGTCTCTCCCTCCTCCTGCTCCTTCTCAGGCCATCCATGCTGGACAGCAGCCCTGAAGCTTGGTTTGTTAATCTTGGTTACCAACTTCAAAGCATTCCTGCTCTTCATCATCATCCTCATCCTCATTATGCTGAGCAAAGGTGGCCTGAGCTTGTTGGCAGAGGTTGTGTGGATTACTAGCTACCATTGTGAAGTCTGGATCCACAGACAACTCAGGTGCATGAACACTTTGGTCAGTCAGACCATCCAGAGAGCATATCAATAAAAAAAATCAGTGGAATGGTAATACTGATAACAGAATCCTCACTGCTCACAATGTTGGTACAGTAATCAAAATTCTCCAAGACCAGACAATGTCTGCAATCCACACCCACTCGTCAGTACTTATGTCTGGCAGCTGCGTCTGACGGGCATGTTCCAGCTGGAATTGGGATACTGCCCTCTGTTGCTCATGGATCCTGGCCAACATATTATAGGTTGAATTCCATCTCGTACGGAGGTCACATATTAGTCTGTGATGAGGCAAGTGTAAGCGCTGCTGCAGCACTGCCAGGCCAGCAAAAGAGGGAGATGACTTGCGGAAATGTGCGCTAATACGTCGCACCTTGGTAAGTATGTCTGGTATCCCAGGGTATTTCTTCAGGAAGTGCTGAAGTACTAAATTTACAATGTGGGCCGTACAAGGAACGTGTACAATCTTTCCAAGCTTTAAAGCCGCCACCAGATTACGACCATTATCGCACAGTACCATCCGTGGATGGAGGTCGAAAGGCTCAAGCCACTCATCTGTCTGCTCAGTTATCGTTTTCAAAAGCTCAGGTGCCATGTGAGATTTGTCACCGATACAGATGAGCTTCAGTAGAGCGTGTTGCCGCTTAGCCGAGGCAGTGCTGCAGAGATCCCAGATTAGGAATGATGTCGACGGTTGGACACCGGCGGATGTTGATGAGGATGCACAGGAGCCAGATGAAGAGTAGGAGGGAGTTGTTGCTGTGTAGGAGGCTACTGAAACTGTAATTGAAGTGGGCCCTGCTATTCTGGGTGTGGGAACTATATGGGATGTTGCCGGCACAGAGTATGTACAAGCCGCCACCAGGTTCACCCAGTGTGCCATCAGTGAGATGTAGCGTCCCTGTCCACTTCCGCTTGTCCACGTGTCTGTGGTTAAGTGGACCTTCCCTGTTATGGCATTGGTGAGAACCCATTTGATGTTTACAGACACGTGATTGTGGAGAGCGGGGACGGCCAACGAGAAAAATAGTGGCGGCTAGGCACAGAGTACCGATGTTCTAACACCGCCAAAAGGATGCGGAAAGCTTCTGTTCCCACAAGCCGATACGGCAAAATCTCAAGGGATATCAATCATGCAATGTGTGCAGTTATGGTTTCTGCCCTTGGGTGCGTAACAGGGTATTTTCGCTTGTTTTCGAAGGTCTGTGGTAAGGACAACTGAACGGAACGCTGGGACATCAAAGCTGATGTCGTTGATGACTGAGTTTGGCCAGCATCAGGTTGGGAGAAGGAGGCATTAGCGACACCTTCTCGCACACCAGTTTGGGAAGCAGGCAGCCCAGGGGAAGTGGCAGAGTTTTGAATCTGGAAATCGTGTTTTTCACCTAGAGCTGTCAACCACCTAGTGGTGTGCTTGGCTAACATATGGTTTCTCAGGCTGGAGGTGCTAAGCTTGGTCTGACAGATTTGACAAATGGCAACCGTTTGGTCCGAAGGACTCTTGGAAAAAAAACTCCCACACAATCACACCATGGACCCTTGGACTCTGAGATAGCTGAGATGGTGCACAGACCCTTGGACTCTGAGATGCCACAGGTGGTGGGGTCATGTGCACAGTTGATTGACTTCTGGCACTGATCGAAACCATATGTCTTACAGCCTTTTTGCAGACTATGAGCACATGCTCCTCTGCACTGCTGCTCTGGCAATCCATGCCACCCGTCCATGTTGGATCAGTCACCTCATCATCAACCTGGACGTCTTCAAATTCCTGAAGGTCAACATCTTCAGGAATGGAGGTTTCAGGCTGACCTGAGGGCAACTGTGTCTCATCATCCTCCAATACTTCCAACTGATTGCCCAGCATGTCACGGCCAACAACATGGCTTTCTTCTGGCCTTGGGTGCTCAAAGATCTGTGCATCACTGCACACCACGACCTCACCTGCGTTGGTGGTGTTGCGCGGTGAGAGGCAAGAAAGGTCAAAGGGTCCCGTAAACAGTTCCTCAGAGTAACCTGCTTTGGTGTCATATGTTTCCTTAGAATACTGATGCTGTGTGGAAGGATGACCAGGCTGAGGATTCGATGGGCCAACCTCTGGGCTACTCAAGTCTGTCTGTGTGGACCCTTGGGATTTGCTACTCGACAAGTAACTGGAGGCATTTTCTGCTAGCCAACTCGTTACCTGTTCACACTGTTCAGGGCACAAGAGTGCTTTCCCATGTGGACAAGAAAATTGGGATAGGAAGGCAGAGGTAGATAAAGCAGGAACCTTTTTCTTTGGCTCGATCACACTGCTTGGGCGACCACCACTGTCACTACCATCTTGTCCACGCCCCTTACCCCCTCTTTTCCCCATTTTTTTGGTTTGAGTATTCAAGGTGAATACTTTAACGTGACCTTTTCTACAGGCAGTGGAACAACACTTATGCCAGGTTGTTAAACTTGCGTTAATAGTTTCTCACGATAGCTGTTTCTGTAAGTCTAAAAACCAAAAGGTACCTTTATTGGACAAACTACCACTTGGAGGAGTCGACAAAGATGTTGTGAATGGATTTCAGCCCCAAAAGAAAACAGGGTTTGACAACATTTTTATTTTAGTATTGGTTTTTGGCACTCAGACTGTGTTTTAGTAAGAGCAAGCCACTATGTAGGTTTATAAGATATGAAGCCCCCAAAAGTATGCTAGGTGGCTGGTAGGAAGGTACTGGCCTTGAAGCAGAAGTTGTGCCCCTGACACCAAGTATTAATAAAAATTGGGTAACACTGAGACTGTGTTAGTTGCAGAAAGCCACTATGTAGGTTTATAAGACATGAAGCCCCCAAAATATGCTAGCTTGTTGATAGTAAGGTACTGGACTTGAGGCAGAAGTTGTGCCCCTGACACCAAGTATTAATAAAAATTGTCTAACACTGAGACTGTGTGTTAGTTGCAGAAAGCCACTATGTAGGTGCTGTAAGATATGAAGCCCCCCAAAATATGCTAGCTTGTTGTTAGGAAAGTACTGGACTTGAGGCAGACGTTGTGCCCCTGATACCAAGTATTAATAAAAATTGGCTAACACTGAGACTGTGTGTTAGTTGCAGAAAGCCACTATGTAGGTTTTGTAAGATATCAAGCCCCCAAAATATGCTAGCTTCTTCCTAGGAAGGTACTGGACTTGAGGCAGAAGTTGTGCCCCTGACACCAAGTATTAGTAAAAATTGGGTAACATCGAGACTGTGTGTTACGTGCAGAAAACCACTATGTAGGTGCTGTAAGACATGAAGCCCCTTAAAATATGCTAGGAGGCTGGTAGGAAGGTACTGGCCTTGAGACAGAAGTTGTGCCCCTGACACCAAGTATTAATAAAAATTGGCTAACACTGAGACTGTGTGTTAGTTGCAGAAAGCCACTATGTAGGTGCTGTAAGATATAAATCCCCCCAAAATATGCTAGGTGGCTGGTAGGAAGGTACTAGCCTTGAAGCAGAAGTTGTGCCCCTGACATCAAGTATTAATAAAAATTGGCTAACACTGAGACTGTGTTAGTTGCAGAAAGCCACTATGTAGGTGATGTAAGATATGAAGCCCCCCAAAATATGCTAGGTGGCTGGTAGGAAGGTACTGACCTTGAAGCAGAAGTTGTGCCCCTGAGGGGCGTGGCCTGGACCTCATGTAGAGAGGATGCAGCACGGGTGAGCTCCTGCCTGGATCCGCAAATATCCTGCACACCAGCCTTGATAGCAGACAACACCGACCCTGGAGGGCTGCAATATTGCTTACAACACTCGGGGAAGCGAGAACCGCTGAGATATGCCGGCCTGCAGCAATAAAAAGGTCTCTGCAGAATCCAACATGGTGCTGCCGGCGTCCACGCCGTCCCGCGGTGGAGCAGCGGGAGTAGCGGGCAGGCTGGAACGGTTTTCCAGAGTGGCCCCTGGCACAGAGCTTACCTCCGACGAGACATCCGATGGCGGCGCTGATCGGGCCCTCGAGCAGGGAGACGATATACCCGTCGGGGGGACCGTGAGTACCCTGGGCCCTGCGTGCTCAGCAACACAGGATCTGCAGACACTGAGGCCTATGCTGGCAGATGGAGGAAGCGTAGATATGGAGCAGCCAGGATCTATCCCCACTGAACCCACACTAAGGGACATTCTGGCAGCAATTAACTCTTGCAATACCACATTGGCCACCCTAAGCAGCCAGATGGGAACTGTCACCTCGGATATAGCCTGTATTAAACGTGAGCTACAGGGGGTGACTGTCAGAGTGGGGGAGCTGGAGGAGCGTATGAGTGCAACAGAGGATAAATTACCACCAATGTCACAAGAGCTGGGAAAGGCTACGCAAAATATCTCCACACTGCTAAACAAGGTGGACGACTTAGAGAACCGCTCCCGCAGAAGTAATTTGCGACTGCTGGGGGTCCCAGAGAGGATGGAGGGTCATGACCCACGGAATTTCTTTGAAAAATGGCTCAAAGATACCATGGGAAAGGATATACTGTCCCATTTCTTCTCTATTGAGAGGGCGCACAGGGTTCCTACGCGTGCCCCCCGGTCGGGAGCACCCCCACGTCCTATTCTGATTAGGCTACTGCACTTTAACACTAGAACTACTGGAGTCGTGACACCTATATAGAAATACATGGTGCAAAGTAGTCAAAATGACTACCTCAGTAGTTCTAGTGTTAAAGATAGGGACACTATTCTACGCAGAGCCAGAGATATCAAAGAACTTGCAATCGATGGGAGGAAAATCTCAATTTTTCCCGATTTCTCCATAGAAGTGCAACGTAAAAGGGAGCAATTTATTGAGATCAAAAAACGTCTGCGCAACATACAAGTGCCATACTCCATGATGTACCCTGCTAAGCTGCGGATTGCTGTGAATGGACAGACTCACTTTTTTGATACGGCGGGGGAGGTACTATCTTGGCTGGATATCAACGAGAGGTCCCTGAGGAGGAAGAATACTTGAGGTTCCCCCTTTTTGCCGCCAGGTGTTGTTTTTGTCTGAGACGCTATGCTGGTGTACTTACTACTGTTCAATCCATCTACTGTAGGATCCAGGACGGGAGATGGCCGGTTCATTGTGGACACTCGCTACAGTAGCGAGCTGTGGACCCCCCTCCCTGCATGGACTTGGGGCATGTTTTTAGCCCTGATTCTCTTTATTTGGGAGAAATGTGCAAGTTACATTTGTTTTTGAGGGCAGGGGCACTGTAAACTGGTGTGCAGGGCCTTATCCCCCTCCTTGTTTTTTTTGATTCCTGTTATATGATGCAATTTGTCTGTGGAGTGTGGTGTGCCTCAGTCGTGTCGCTCAACCTAATTTTCTTGAGAATTGGTGGAGATTGCCTCTCTCCTCCAGTTATGAAGTATCCGTCTGGCTCATATCTTAATCTACGCTTATGGCGACAATCTTAAATATTGTAGCATGGAATGTTAGAGGGCTCGGGGGTGCGAATAAGAGATGCGCTATATTTACTCACTTACAGAATTTTTTCCCGGCTATTTTATGTCTATCTGAGACCCATATGGTTAGGGATAACGTTCATTGGCTGAGGAAGGGATGGATCGCACATGAAAATCATTCCACATACTCGACCCATGCACGGGTTGTGAGTGTGTTGGTGCACAAATCCATCCCGTTCATGTACCAAATCAGTGATTGACTCTGGGGGCAGATTTGTCTGTCTACTCTGCACGCTGTATGGTATACAATTTATTCTGGTTGCGCTATATATTCCTCCACTGTATTCAGTCGAACCGGTAAAAAGGATATTGTCTATTTTAGATTCCCTTCCTCCTGCGCCGACTCTTCTGATAGGGGATTTTAATAACTACTTACATCCCTATCTAGATAAACTACACTTGGGGAACATATTGGAGGACGCCGCCCCAACTTCATTTGCTAGAATGCTGACAGAGCTGGGTATGGTAGACCTTTTGCGTGCCCAACACCCCACAACCAAACAATTCTCCTGCTACTCTAGCTCCCACCACACTGTCACGGATAGACTTGGCTATTGGGAACACACTTATGACCTCATATATACAAAAAGTGGCCTACCTACCTAGAAGTGTATCTGATCACTCACCACTACATGTTACGCTTTCATGGGGAAACCCCCTCAACCTGTCCAGACCTATTTGGAAACTTAACCCCTTCTGGACCAGCTCATAAGGGGATCTTTACATGATATTTTAGAATACTTTCAACTAAATGAGTGCTCTGCGTCATCACACATAGTCTGGGACTCTATGAAAGCCGTAAAGAGGGGCATCTATATTAGAGAAATATGCATACGTAAAAACCAAAACAGATGCTACACTCAAAGTCTGATTCAGGAAGTATCTGTTGCGGAGGCTGCAGTGGTGCTCAACCCGACAGAGGAAACTAAAAACACTCTAGAGAAGGCACAAATGTCACTCAAAGAAAACCTCCTGTCGGAGGCAGCAAATAAACACTACTTCCTCAAACAGAAATACTTCATAGAGGGGGAAGGAGTAGGGCACTTATTGGCCACGGACATTAGGGCGCAGGAAGGATCTTCTTATTTAAATAGACTGAGGACGGAATCGGGTGACCTTGTAACGGAAAGTGAGGATATAGTGACGGAGATAAAGAGGTATTATATGCGACTGTACACATCAGACTGTGACCTTACGGATACTGCGGTGGAACAATACTTGGATGATCTCTCTCTCCCCACACTGACTGACGAAGATAGGGATTTGTTGGATCGGGACATCCTGTTGGAAGAATTGGAGGAAGCACTTGGCCAGACACAAAATGAAAAAGCTCCGGGAACGGATGGCCTGCCTGGTGAGTTTTATAAAACTTATGCACCCTTACTGCTACCTAAACTACTTAAGGAATTTGAAGAATCTAAAAGGCAGAGGGTCCTCCCGCCCTCTATGAGGGAAGCTTTAATAGTCTTAATATTAAAACCCGGAAAAGATCCAGAGATACCGGATTCGTATCGCCCAATCTCTCTCCTACAAACAGATATTAAATTACTGGCCAAGGTGCTTGCCAATAGGATGTCCCGAGTTATCTCATCTATTGTACAGAATGATCAAACAGGATTTATTCCATGTACAGCCACATCTATGAACCTCAGAAAATTATATTTGGGAATTCAACATAGTTCTGAGAAGCCAGGGGAAAGGGCAATTTTGTCCTTGGACGCCGGTTAGGGGTTCGATAGCATAGAATGGGGGTATTTGTGGGCTGTACTTCGGAAAATAGGTTTTGGACAGATTTATAACTTGGGTGAAGCTGCTATATGACTCACCGGTGGCGAAGGTTAGGGTTAATGGCAGGGTCTCCGAGTCTTTTCCTCTTGGAAGAGATACTAGACAGGGGTGCTCGCTTTCGCCCTTGCTATTTGCTACTGCAGTGGAGCTGTTGGCAGTGGCAATACAGACGTCCAGGCAGGTAGTGGGATTTAGGTGTGTAGCTGTGGAGCAGAAGATATCATTATACGCAGATGACCTATTCTTATACCTAGACAGGGTACATTCCTCGATTTTGTCGGCAATGGATATCATTCAAGAATTTGGGCGGAGGTCTGGCCTTCGAATTAACTAGTCCAAGTCGGCTTTAATGCCGTTAGATCCCCTCCCGATGGATTTCTCGGACTTACAGATCTCAGTTCCTGTGGTCCGAGAGTTTAAATATCTGGGAGTAACTGTTAGCCCAATTCCGAAGGATTTCTGGGCACTAAATCTGGAACCCCTGTTGCAGCAGTTCAGAGCATAGGTGCATACCTGGTGCCACTTGCCGCTATCAAATATTGGTAGATCTAACTTAATTAAAATGGTAATGATGCCACAACTATTATATCTTATACATAACTCTCCAGTGTGATATGTAGGGAATTTTTGGAAAAAATTAATACAGTATTCCGGGAACTTATCTGGAAGAAAAAACAGGCTAGGATTCGATTGGAAGTGCTACAGCGGGGAAAGGAGGAGGGAGGATTGGTGGTACCAAACCTATATATACTATATAGCCCCCATCTTAGGGGTCAGGGCAAAGAAGGAGCGTATGATAAGAGTGATGATATAGTAAGAGAGGGATCGGTATGGAAATATCCAGGCTGCCGGTTGGATATGGGACAAAGACAGATAAATGGGGTACGATATCCCACGTTGGCTATGATATTTAGGGTATGGGACAGGGGTAAGTCTCTTTTGGAGATAAATGGGCCTACGGAGTTCTCGCCACTGTGGTGGAACCCGGGCTTGCCAGAAATTAAAAAGTTAGTGGGGTTCAGAGGATGGGAAGATAAAGGGATCCATTTAGTGTCACAAGTACTAAAAAATAATACTCTTAAGAGCTTTGAACAATTGAGAACGGAGTTTCATCTCCAAGATGTCTTCTTTTATCAATACTTACAGCTGAGACATGAACTGAACAGACAGAGGAGATCAAACCCAGTGACAGTGACACATAATCAAACATTACATATGTTACTTACATCTGAGTCCTCTAAAGGTCTTATTTCGGAATTATACAAAAGATTATTACCTGCCCATCTGGAAGCGCACCCATTGATTGTTAAAAGCAAATGGGAACTGAACGTTGGCCCCTTGACAGAAGACCAGTGGACATTCTAGAACAGGTCCCTAAGTTGGCGGTCTCTGAGTGCCAAAGGCTGTCTCAAATATATCTTATCCACAGGGTATATAAAACTCTCAAGTCTACTATTTAGGATGGGACTTAGACCAAATGCACAATGTGTTAGGTGTGGACAGGATGATGCCCATTTGATACATGGTATGTGGGAATGTGGACATATTGGTGATTTCTGGAAACAAACCCTGGGACTCATAGACCAAATATATCATATCACAATACAACCGTCGCCTTGCCTGTGTTTGTTGGGCCTGTGGGAGGGAGGAGTAGACCCGGATTCACTAACAGCCCTAGGAATAGCCCGTATCCTGTACCAAGCAAGAAAGCTACTGGCATATCACTGTTTAGATCCTCTACCACCAACATTATTGGAGCTTATAAACAAATTAAATAACGTCATAAGATTGGAAAGGGGAGTTTATTTAAAAAGAAAAACATTGAGAAAGTTTTACAAAATTTGGCAGCCATGGATGGAGTTGCCGGGTCTCCCCTCCAGTGCACTAGTTCAGGATGCAATGCTGGACCAGTTACTGTTGTGCTTGAAGTGAATGGAATGTGTGGGGAGTAACACTAAAACTACTGTTTTCTGTGGCGAAGTGGACTTTGAGTGACGTTGTGGGAGGGGGCCGGAAGGGTTTGATTGATGACTGCACGGAGAGAGAGAGGCAGGTGGGTATGGAGATATGATGCGGAGGGACACGGCTGATGGAGGAGGCTTTTCTGTTAGACTGCGGCATTATTGCATAATTTAATTTTTGTTTATCTGTGGAGCCACGTGGTTTGTAGGGTCAATTTCTACAATATAACTGTGATCTGAAAACTTTTTTACGGTTTCTATATATTGTGAGACTGTGACCGGGATTATCTATGATGGCCGGTACGTCTCGCCCCGGTTGTGCTCACTCCATGATAGAAAGTAACTCCACTCCGGGGTTAATGCTGTTTCCCTACAGAGTAAAAAGGAAACAGAAAGATGGGCGTGGGAGCTTAGTGTGTGAGGGAGTGAACAGAACTCCCTGAGTTTGCTGCTGGAGAGGCCCATGTGTACTGTTGTGGCCTTTTGTTTGACTATTAAATCGGATGCTGTGAACCTTGATGCCTGGATCCCGTGTCTTCTGCTGCGCAGCCGACCACGCTACCCCACATATGGTGGAGAATGCGGGCATGCCAGCCCGGTGAGGTGTAGCATCCATCCCTGGTGACCCAGCAGCGCATGTCCTGGATTCGAGCGGCTATACTACAGCCCAAACCCGGTGACGCCATGGAGGACATACTAAAGCATTTGGCTCAGGCTAATGCACGGCAACAAGAGGCTAATGCACAGCAGCAACAGACCAATGCACACCTGCTCCAATCCTTGAAATCGCAGGAACAAAGACACCAAGAACAGATGGTTCTCCTGGCCAAGTCGATCCGTGCCGGACCGGCAGCAACAACCCCGGGATCGGGTGACGACGGCAGCGTCCGGAAAGCGGTGAGACAAGCGTTGCAAAAGATGACCCCGAGGGATGATGTAGAAGCGTTCCTGGCGGTGTTTGAGCGGGTGGCCGAGCGGGAAAAACTGCCGACCCCCCAGTGGGCTGAGGTATTGTCGCCCTATCTGACGGGGGAGCCCCAAAAAGCGTACCTGGACCTCTGTACCGAGGACGCCATTGACTATGCGACCCTGAAAGCCGAAATACTCGGTTGGGGGTGAATACCTATGTACGGGCTCAGCGGGTAAATCAGTGGTTCTATGAGGAAGCCAAACCCGTACGCTCACAGGCCTATGACTTGTTGCATCTCGTAAAAAAGTGGTTGCAGCCTGACACTCTGAGCCCGGCGCAAATGGTGGAAAGGGTAGTTGTTGATCGTTTTGTGCGCACCTTACCCGTCACCATTCAACGGTGGGTAGGAAAGGGCGACCCAAGTACCCTAGACCAATTAGTGGGCCTGGTAGAGCGGCATGTGGCTACGCAGGACTTGATATGGGACACTGAGACTTTGCGTACCGCCCGTCGGTCCGGCCCCTCCAAGCCTAGGGCCAAGGACCCACCGCTGACACCGGTGCGGGAGTCCGCTACCGTCCCGTCTGAGGCCGCACCCTCCGTCCCTGAGGTCCGGAAGGCTATGTACCCTAAACGACAACTCGTCAAGGGGGTTTCCTTCCCTATTAGATGTTGGCGGTGCCAGCGGGTGGGACATATGGAAGCCCAGTGTCCACTCACCACGGAGCCCATGGATTGTGGGGTTACCCGGCGGGGTTCAATGTATGCTCAGGTGGTGTGTACCGCTGACCTGGTCTCCCCAGAGACTGAGCCCCACTTGTGCCAAATACAGGTGAATGGATGTCCGGTTACAGGCTTGTTGGATTCCGGAAGCTTAGTGACCCTTGTGCGATCAACCCTAAGGGCTAAAGTAAAGGCCACAGGACGTACCGTGGGGTGGTTTGCATACATGGGGACCGCCGCGACTATCCCACGGGGATTGTCACCATCACAGCACCTTGCGGTCAGGTGCAACATGAGGTGGGACTTATTAACTCTCTTCCCTATGATGTGATCCTAGGAAGGGATCTGCCCTATTTTTGGACTTTATGGAAGGGACTTCCTAAGTCCCCTCAGATATTGGTCAGTCCAGGACCTGAGCCCTACAATCCTGAATCCGGGACGCCTGCCATAGGGGTCCCCATGATAGGGACAGAGTGTGAACCCGATAGGTCGCCCCTAGAGGTATTGGCAGGAGAGGCTGAGACGGTCGAGCCCATCCCGGACTTGGAGGCATCCCCGGATACGTTTGGGACAGCCCAACTCCAGGACCCTACATTAATACATGCCTGGAATCGGGTGATAGTAATTGACGGGGTGGCACAGCTGCCCGGTGCCCAGGTAAGGTACCCCCATTTCGCTCTTAAGCAGGATTTACTCTACCGGGTAGATGAAATACGGGGCGTGGGGGTAGAGCAGTTGGTGGTGCCCCAGCCGTATCGCCGGCGGGTCCTCGACTTGGCTCATAAACACCTGATGAGTGGCCACCTAGGGGTCAAGAAAACGCAGGAGCGAATATTGCAAAGGTTCTATTGGCCCGGGGTCTTTGGGGAGGTTAAACGTTTCTGCGAAACCTGCCCGGAGTGTCAGCTTACCGCACCACTGGCCCACTTTCGCAGTCCGTTGGTACCGTTACCCATTATAGAAGTCCCTTTTGAACGGATAGGGATGGATCTGGTGGGGCCCCTCGTAAAGTCTGCTCGAGGGCACCAACACATCCTAGTGATCGTTGACTATGCCACCCGGTATCCAGAGGCGATACCTCTCAGACATACTGCGGCGAAGCTTATAGCTCGGGAGTTGTTTGCTGTGTTCTGCCGAGTGGGGTTGCCCAAGGAGATCCTTACGGATCAGGGGACCCCATTCATGTCTAAAGTGACCAAAGAGCTATGCCGGCTACTCCAGATCAAGCAGTTGCGTACGTCTGTGTATCATCCTCAAACGGACGGTTTAGTCGAGCGTTTCAATAAAACCCTGAAAACCATGCTCAAAAGGGTGATTTCCAAAGACGGGAAAGACTGGGATATGATGCTTCCCTATTTGATGTTTGCCATCCGAGAGGTGCCACAGGCATCCACGGGGTTTTCGCCTTTTGAATTGTTATACGGGCGACATCCCCGGGGATTGTTGGACCTGGCAAAGGAAACATGGGAGCAGGAGCCCACCCCCCATAAAAGTGTGATTGAACACATTTTAGGAATGCAGAACCGCATAAGCGCGGTCATGCCAATTGTGAAGGAGCATTTACAGGAGGCTCAGGCCGCGCAAAGCGGCCGCTACAATAGACAAGCCACCGTGCGGACCTTTAAACCCGGAGATCGGGTGTTGGTATTGATCCCCACGGCGGAGAGTAAATTCCTGGCTCAGTGGCAAGGCCCCTACGAGATAAAGGAAAGAGTCGGGGTGGTCAACTATAAAGTATTGCAGCCCGGTAGGCGGAAACCTGAACAAATATACCATGTCAACCTATTAAAACCGTGGCAGGAACGGGAAAGCCTGATGGTTGATTTTTCTCCATCTCCCTCCTCTTCGGGTCGTTCAAACCCGGCTCCAGCAACCTCCGGAGAGGACGAACCGGAAGTAAGGATTGGAGAAGCCCTCACCAAGCAACAGAGGCGAGAGGCCAGACGGCTGGTTCAGCAGAACCCCGATGTCTTCTCCGAGTTGCCGGGTAGGACCAGTCTGATACGACATGACATTGTCACCGAGCCCCACCTGAAGGTTCGCCTGAAGTCATACCGCGTACCGGAGGCTCGAAGACAAGCCATATCAGAGGAAGTGAAGACAATGCTACGCCTGGGGGTCATCGAAAAATCCCGGAGTGAATGGGCTAGTCCCATTGTCCTAATACCAAAACCCGATGGCTCCTTAAGATTCTGCAATGACTTTAGGAGATTGAACGAAATATCCAAGTTCGATCTCTATCCCATGCCGCGGGTGGATGAGCTGATTGATAGGCTGGGACAGGCGCGATATTTTACCACGCTCGACCTGACCAAGGGGTACTGGCAGGTGCCACTGACGGAGTCCGCCAAGGAGAAAACCGCCTTTATTACGCCGGAGGGTCTCTTCCACTATGTTGTCTTGCCTTTTGGGTTACATGGCGCTCCGGCCACGTTCCAGAGGTTGATGGACTTGGTGTTGGAACCCCACCAGGCGTATGCATCAGCGTACCTTGATGACATTATTATTTACAGCTCTGAGTGGCAGACCCACTTGGAACAGGTACAAGCGGTGGTGGACGCGCTTCGAACAGCCGGATTGACAGCCAATCCCAAGAAATGTGCGTTGGGACTCACGGAAGCCCGCTACTTGGGCTACGTGATAGGCCAAGGAGCGATTAAGCCCCAAATTAACAAGGTTGAGGCGATCCAGAAGTGGCCTAGACCCCTGACCACGAAGCAGGTTAGGGCCTTCCTGGGTATCGTGGGGTACTACAGGAGGTTTGTCAAAGATTTTGCGGGACTATCAGCCCCCTTGACGGACCTTCTCAAAGGCAAGAAGTCCGTCATGGTGCGCTGGACTTCGCAGGCCGAGGACTCCTTCCGGGCCCTAAAAGGGGTCCTGTGCGGACAGCCCGTTCTTGTAAACCCTGATTTCCGGAAGGAGTTCATAGTACAGACTGACGCCTCGGAGGTCGGCCTGGGGGCGGTGCTGTCTCAGGTGGTTCAGGGGGAGGAACACCCCGTCACCTTCTTAAGTAGGAAGCTCACCCCTCCCGAGCGGAATTATAGCGTAGTGGAGAAGGAGTGCCTGGCGATCAAGTGGGCCTTGGAGTCCCTACGCTATTACCTGCTGGGACGGCAGTTTCGCTTGGTGATGGATCACTCTCCTCTGGTCTGGATGAGGTCCGCCAAGGAACGGAATGCCCGGGTTACCCGGTGGTTCCTTTCTCTGCAGAACTTCCGGTTTACGGTTGAACACCGGGCCGGTAGGTTGCAGGGCAACGCCGATGCCTTGTCCCGCGGCCCGTGTTTGCAGGCAGGAGTTCAACCCCGCTCGCTTGAACTGAGGGGGGGGGGGGGTATGTGAGACTGTGACCGGGATTATCTATGATGGCCGGTACGTCTCGCCCCGGTTGTGCTCACTCCATGATAGAAAGTAACTCCACTCCGGGGTTAATGCTCTTTCCCTACAGGGTTAAAAGGAAACAGAAAGATGGGCGTGGGAGCTTAGTGTGTGAGGGAGTGAACAGAACTCCCTGAGTTTGCTGCCGGAGAGGCCCATGTGTACTGTTGTGGACTTTTGTTTGACTATTAAATCGGATGCTGTGAACCTTGATGCCTGGATCCCGTGTCTTCTGCTGCGCAGCCGACCACGCTACCTCACAATATATATATACAGAGGAAGAACCTGATTTATATACAACATGTTCTTATTTGATGTATCCTGTTATTAGTCATATGAGAAGTGATATATTCTCTCTCTATTGATTCCTAATTGTTTAATAAAAAAGATCTGATTTAAAAAAGAAGTTGTGGCCCTGACACCAAGTATTAATAAAAATTGGCTAACACTGAGACTGTGTTAGTTGCAGAAAGCCACTAAGTAGGTGATGTAAGATATGAAGCCCCCCAAAATATGCTAGCTTGTTGCTAGGAAGGTACAGGACTTGAGGCAGGAGTAGTGACCCTGAGACCAAGTATTAATAAAAAGTTGGTAACACTCAGACTGAATTGAGATGGTGGATGACAGGCACTACACTACACCTGAACCCCTTGTTTTTACAATTTTGGGACCTTTTTTGCAAGTTGTAATACATATTGCTCGTATAACAGACACAAGGGATGTAGCAATGCTGAGATTGTTGATTATTAGTAGCAGATGTCAGGACAGCTTTAAATCTCTCCCTGCCTGTGAATAAGCTGTCACTATATCACACACTGCAGTAACAGACCGTATGCAGCACTAATAAGAGGATTTTTTTTTGCAGCAGCAGTTCTATGATGTACACAGCAGCTAGCACACAGTGGACACTGTCTTCAGCCCTTAAAAGGACTATTTTGGATTCTGCAGCAGGAACACTATCTCATAGAACAAACTTCACTGTCCCTGTACCTGTTTCTATGATTTACACAGTCCCTAACAGCTAATGCTAAATAACTTCAGCCCTATAAGGACTATTTTGGATTCTGCAGCAGGAACACTATCTCATAGAAAGAACTGCACTGTCCCTATACCTGTTTCTATGATTTACACAGTCGCTAACAGGTATTGCTAAATAGCTTCAGCCCTTAGAAGGGCTAGTATTAGTTGGCTGGAAAAACACTGTACTGCACCCAGTACAGTCTCACTACACCGGCAGCTCAGGAATGAATGTGTGCACATAAAGTGGCAGCAGCCTTATATAGCCCCTATGACGCTGTGCGGCCAAGCCAATCACAGTAACACCACAACAAAAATGGCTGCAGCATTACTGTGAGGGCAAGCAACGTCAGATGTGCCCTCATCATCTCCCGCCTCGACTACTGCAACCTCCTGCTCTCTGGCCTCCCTTCCAACACTCTTGCACCCCTCCAATCTATCCTAAACTCTGCGGCCCGCTTAATCCACCTCTCCCCTCGCTACTCCCCAGCCTCGCCACTCTGCCAATCCCTTCACTGGCTTCCCATCACCCAACGACTCCAGTTCAAAACACTAACCATGACATACAAAGCCATGCACAACCTGTCTCCTCCCTACATCTGTGACCTAGTCTCCCGGTACCTACCTGCACGCAACCTCAGATCCTCACAAGATCTCCTTCTCTGCTCCTCCCTTATCTCCTCTTCCCACAATCGCGTACAAGATTTCTCCCGTGCATCCCCCATACTCTGGAACGCTCTACCTCAGCACATCAGACTCTCCCCTACCGTGGAAAGCTTCAAGAGGAACCTCAAGACCCACCTCTTCCAACAAGCCTACAACCTACAACAGCCCTCAGTCCAGTAGACCACTGCGCAACCAGCTCTGTCCTCACCTATTGTACCATCACCCATTCCCTGTAGACTGTAAGCCCTCGCGGGCAGGGTCCTCTCTCCTCCTGTACCAGTCTGTTATGTACTGTTAATGATTGTTGTACGTATACCCTTTCACTTGTAAAGCGCCATGGAATAAATGGCGCTATAATAATAAATAATAATAATAATAATAATGTGTTCATTGGCTGGAAAAAGGCGCCAGAAAGTCCAGAAACGAAAATGAATGTACCGGAGCGAATACCATATTAGCCGTCGGACAGCAAATACCTCGAATACCCCATTATCCGTCGGATACCGAATAGTGGCGAATACATTCGCTCATTCCTAATTGTAATACTCTTCATCATATAGTGAATATGTGAAATGTTCAATGCACATGGAATATTGCTTTTTATTTCATTTTTTACTTTAGAAAACAAATGTCTATTAGTAACTGAGTAAATTTTATTCTAATGTAACTTCTAAAGTGCTTTCCCTTTCTTCTTTACTTACTTGCCTTTACTTTGCCTGTTTTGTCTTTTCTTGTTCAGTTTTCCAAATATATGGTTTCTCCCCATGTGAGTTTTTCTAAGTGGTCAAAAATTATAATTTTCAAATTAAACATTTCTCACGTTCTAGGTATGATAATAGCTTCTACCCTTGTGAGTTTTGTGATGTTTCAAAAGTTGAAATTTGTGTGCAAAACATTTCCCACATTCTGAACATGAAAAGGGTTTCTCCCCTGTGTGAATTTTTTGGTGTCTGACAAGACTTGATTTCTGTGCAAAACAATTCCCACATTCTGAACATGAAAAAGGCTTCTCACCTGTGTGAATTCTTTGGTGTCTAACAAAAAATGATTTCTGTGTAAAACATTTCCCACATTCTGAACATGAAAATGGCTTCTCTCCCTTGTGAATTATCTGATGTGTAACAAGATTTGATTTATGGTTAAAACATTTCCCACATTCTGAACATAAAAAAGGCTTCTCCCCTGTATGAGTTCTCTGATGTGCAACAAAATGTGATTTACATGCAAAACATCTCCCACATTCTGAACATTTTAAAGGATTTTCCCGAGTGTGAATTTTTTGGTGATAAACAAAATTTGATTTCCTGTTAAAACATTTCCCACATTCTGAACATGAAAAAGATTCGTCAGTGTGAGTTTTCTGGTAACTGAGAGACTCTGATGAAAATCTTTTCTCCCCTGTGTGAATTTTTTTATGGATTTTTCCATATTCTGACATTGAAAGAGGCTTCTGTGTTGTAAAAGTACTTCTATTTTCAATGCCCGTTTTTCTATTCTTATTTTTCTTAATAGTCTGTGATGAGTCAGAAGGTAGGACCTGTTTAAAAGAATCAGATGATAGATCTTTGCAGTGAAGGGATACTGGTATATCTGGAATAGTGGCATTCGCTTCAGTTATATCTTGTGTGACCTCAAGGTCTTCGGATTTAAATATTGAAGATGTCAGTAGTCCCTCTGATCTCCTGGTACACTCATCTGCCAAAAATAAACAAACATTCTTTTTAATAACATATACAAATTTGAGGATATAAAGAAACAGGAGGACAATGAGTTAATGCTGAATAAAGAAGTGTTTATTGAAAATTGCCATAAAGTACAATCGTGCATAAGAAATAACAAAAGGAGGGATATGGAATTATAAGAAAAGGTCCCAAATCATCCTGCAAAGTGTATATAGATATATGAAAAAATGATATATGCAGGACAATGAGAAAAACCACATGAGAAAACACTGGGCAAAGCACACAATTGGTTTATACTGAGCTGCATGCAGGAAGAGTAAAACAGGTTGTGTGTAAACAAATGACTACTGCATGCAGCTGTTACGGTTGCTGTGGCTCTGGAGACTATGTCCGGATTTATTGCTACTGCACATGTGCAAGCGCTGGAGACTAAGTTCTATCTTGGAGCCATTGCACATGTGCGGGTGACATCATCGCTGACACGAGGTCACATGTCTCTGACACCTTCTAAGCTGATTGGCCGCTGGTCATGTGCTTATGACACGTGGTCACATGTCTCTGACACCTTCTATGCCGATTGGTCGCTGGTCATGTGCTTGTGACGCTTTGCTCGGTGATAGGCCAGCGTGACGTCATTCCTGTCGTTCTGGCAGCGGATTGGCTCTGGTGTCCTCCATCTTGGATGAGGCACAAAGTCTATATAAGACCCTGACGCACGCCGCCCGGCGCTCAGTCCTCTTGGTTCATGCATGAGGGTAGACGCCCTGTGTACGTTCCTCTAGGCATCTCTCTGTCTATGTTAGGTGAGCGCTACCGGCAGGGTAGCGTTCTTATACCTTACAGCTTCGGCTGCAGTCCGTATCCTTACCTTTTAGTGGAGCGGACATAGGCAGGTGCCTGAGGCACATGGTCCGGCTGGGCCTTGTGATTCTACTCGTAGGTGGATGTTGCCGCTAGGGTAACGTTCCTTATACTGCGTCTGGCAGTTGTTCGTATCCTCGCACACTAGGGGAGCGAACAGAGGTAGGAGCTTTGTGCGGCTTATGCTGCTGTCCGTCTCTTTTGCACCACTAGAAGAGCGGACCTAGGCAGGTGCCATATCTAGTGGTTCGTGTCCTCGGACACTAGTGGAGCGAACGCAGGTAGGAGCTTTGTGCGGCTTACGCTGCTGTCCGTCTCCTGGCACCACTAGAGGAACGGACCTAGGTAGGTGCCATTTCACACTCACTGCTTGTGTCTCTGTGATCTTTAACTGAGACCATTCCACACACCCTCCAAGTATGGGAGGAATTGCTTTATTTTATAATTATATTCCTCTGTGACTTTAACAGAGGTATTGCACTCTGCACTTGTGCTATTATTATTTACAGTGGCACACTTATATACCCCTTATCCTCTGCCGTAGTCTGCAGCAGAGTCTCTGCACGGTGGACCCTGACTGTCTGATATTCCTTTAGATTTTATTATCAGACAGCCCTCCGTAACAGCAGCCCAGTAAAACCACAAGGGCAAAATAGCAATAGTTAGATCAAAGTGTTTACCTAAATAGAAGTGAAGCCCAGAGTCTCGAGTGGTGTACCCCAACGCACATTTCCCAGCCTGTGGGGTCACCTGCCGCTTCATCCCCCTGATGCCAGGCACTATATGTATGATGAATATTTGGCTATAACAAAATGATTACTAAATATAGTCACAGAATGATTGCAGTGCAGTAATATAGATACCTTACGATAAAGGATGGGATTGGTCAGAAGTATTATCAGTCCAGCAAGGATACAATAATTTTAGCACCTTATTGCCAAGACTTGTAAATGAAAATATCAATATAGTGCAATAATATTAGTGTGACTGGGATCTACAGGTTTCTCTATATAATTACAGCTGTACTATTTCTTTAAGAGCCTAGTGGATCCATATAGCGTGCCTGACAGACCTACAGTATATGTTCGTTGTGGATTAGGAGTTTTAAATAAATTATTCAAAATTGGCTTTATTGTAAATAACCCCCCAGATCAGTGATTTTTTCTTTATTGTGTATTCTATTCAGGTGATTTGAGTGATTACAAGAGTATAAAAAAATTGTTTAAAAGAACTGAGAGTCCTCAGTGGTTGATACCTTTTAATGGCTAACTGAAAAGATGGTAATATATAGCAAGGTTTCGAGATTACGCAAGTCTCTTCATCAGGTTCAGTATAAAACAAAATCGGAAGAGTCACATATTTATACACAACAGGACATAGAATGGAGGAGCAAATAAGTTATGTGAAGCAAAACGATCAGTATGGGAAGAGGACAAACTGTTATGGCCATAAATATTGCAGCAGTTTATAGATAAGCAGTGTGAAAGTTTTATTGTCCTCTGATTGGGGTCTGGTCCAGAGCTGTGATGCCCCCAGATGGTCTGAGGAGCCCATCTCTTAGTTGATGTAAAAAGACATAAATCCATGAGACACATTCATTCCTGCTCTGAATGTGTCAAAGGTCATCATAAGTTTGTATTCCCAGACTCTTCTGTCTCTCTGGGATTTGAAATTTCCTTTCAATACCAGCAATTTCATGTCTATGATGCTGTGGTCTGGATTACAGAAATGTTTGGCCACAGGTAGATCTATCCTTTTTTCTCTAATTGTGTGGCGGTGAGAATTGTTGTCCTCAGCTGTTGTCCTGTCTCCCCTACATACAGACCCCCAGTTGGACATTTGGTACATATAATTAGGCACACCACATTAGTTGTGGTGCAGCTGAAGGTACCTGGGATCTTGTAGTCCTGATGTGATCTGGGAATCTTTATCTTGTCTGTTGTCAATATAAATAGACAGGTCTTTTCTGGTTGCAGGGAAATGTTCCTGTTGTTATTGGAGAGGACAAGGAGCTTCTGACAATGATGCTTCTTAGATTTGGGGGCTGCCTAAAACACAGAAATAGGGATCTGGAAAAATAGATTTTAATCGGGCATCTTTTTGCAGTAATGGTTGTAGTTTCCGTGCAGCTCCTCTTAACACCTCCAGATTTGGATTGTAGGCGATTACAAGAGGTACCCGGTTGTTTTCTTCTATAGTTTTATAATGTAGGAGATGGTTTCTTGATATTCTGGTGGCTCTTGCAATTTGGTTTTCAATTGTTCTTGGGTGGTAGCCTTGATTCAGAAAGGTCTTTCTGAGGCCCTCAAGGTGATTGTCTCTATCTGTAGTGTTGGAACATATCCGATTGTACCTGATGGCCTGACTGTACACAATAGAGTTTTTCATGTGTTTTGGATGAAAACTGTCCCATTTCAGGTATGTTGGATGGTAAATTGGCTTGGGTGTTCAAGAAGTTTATTACAGTGCAGGAGAAGTTGAGTGTTAGGTTGATGGTGGGATGAAACTGATTAAAGTGTTTATGGAAGGTCTTCAGCTGTTCCTCAGACTCTGTCCAGATGACTAAAATATCGTCGATGTAACGGTAGTAGGCCAGAGACCTAATAGGACAAGAGGATAAAAATTCTCTCTCAAGCTTAACCATGAAAATATTTGCATATTGTGGTGCCATTTTGCTTCCCATTGCAGTCCCAGTCTCCTGTAGATATATGTTATTGTCAAATGCAAAGTAATTATGGGTAAGGATGAATCTTGTAAGCTTCACCACAGAATCGGCATCAATTCCTGTATCTTCCAGGAAGGCTTTGCAGGCATTTAATCCATCCTGATGTGGAATATTCATATATATTACCATCTTTTCAGTTTGCTATTAAAAGGTATCAACCACTAAGGACTTCAATTCTTTTAAAAACATTTTTTTATCTCTACTGGCTAACACGGTACAAAGATATACTTTACCTGTATCAAAATAGAGGATACCAGAATGTATCGCATCTTTATGGAACTAAAGAAACTTCTGAAGAAACGTGCACAACTGGACAGTGACATATTTTTCTTATCCAAATAAAAAAGGAGAATCTGAGCCCCAAAGGACTCTGGATTACAAACCCAATTCTACATACCTACAATACCCATTATGCACAAAACCTTTGTCACAGGACTTCTGAGAGACTAAGGAACCACCTTTTGCATGTCTTCTACAGCATCAAAAGTAAAATCCAGAGGGAATTTGAAACACAAAGGAAGACACTTCCAGAAAGCACAGAACAAAAATTACAAGAATACTACTACAGACTACGAACCCTTCTGATCCACAAAAAGGAAAAGAAACTACATAGACTGTGCCTCAATTCAGGACTTAATAAAACAGATTGAAAACAAAGCCAAAACCTGACAACTTGGACAACCACTCCATTCAAGACACAAAAGCATCTGTGTTATCAATCTATGAAACCATACAAATTATATTTATCTTTCCATCAATTTTCAGATTGTCTACACATTTTACGTACGCTGTCATTTGGCTTTGCAAATTAGAGATCTGGGCAGCTAAGGTTCAACATCTTCTCGTTTCAGGGGATAGGGTGGATCCTACCTGTAAGAGCTGTCTGATACAGATTTCACTCCAACAGAAGGACGTCCAATGCCCAAAATAATGGGGACATTTTTGGGTGGAGGAGCATGTGGTGGTCGAGCAGGAGAATGGTGACCATTTGATATGGCCAGACTATAACCCTGATAAAGCAGCCACAGCCGGTGACTGAGAGGAATCTGTGACTTCTCTGCATTTAGTGGTCACTACTCACCTGGGCGGTTATCTGTAGGAATCTCCTCGTTACTCCGCTCATCACCCCTCACATAGGTCTCTGTAGTATTAATATAGGTCAGATCTTCAACCTGAAACAAATATTATAAAAGTCACAGACAGATGAAGAAGTCACATCTATGATCAGCTCTAATCCTGCCATCTCCACCGCTCTCATTACACAAGTATAACACATATAATACTGGAGGATAAAACAAGACTGAGCACAAGACCTTCACAGCCGTCTACACATCATAGGGAGATTTCATGGCCCCTTCTCTCCATCTACCTGATGATCCTGAGGAACATCGGGGTCTTCTTGTTTACAGTCCTGTGGGAGAAGAGGACGGGGACATCTCTCTGGTGTTGTCCTCTTACTGGATAGACCTGGAGGAGACACATACAGGGACTGAATTCATTCCTTACATACAGACAATTATAGGCCGTGTGTATTTAGTCCTGTCTATTACCTGGTGATGTGAGGGGCCGGGGATCCTCCATCATGACGTCCTTGTACAGATCTTTGTGTCCTTCTAAATACTCCCACTCCTCCATGGAGAAATAGACGGTGACGTCCTGACACCTTATAGGAACCTGACACATACAATGATACCGTCACCCCGATCCCTTCATAGCGTTACTGTATAATGTCCCAGCATTCCCAGCAGTGTCACCTCTCCAGTCAGCAGCTCAATCATCTTGTAGGCGAGTTCTAGGATCTTCTGGTCATTGATGTCCTCATGTATCGGGGGGTGAGGTGGAGGCCCCGTGATTGGGCTCAGGGGTCTTCCCCATCCCTCAGACACAGGGGCCTGACAGCGCTCACTAGAGGTCTTCTTCACTACTGTGTAATCCTGGTTATGGAGAGACACAGTAAGAAATCTCACTCCAGACATTTCCAGAGTCCTCACCTCTCCAGTTCTGTCCATCTGTTACTCCCATAGATAAGAATGATGTAATGTGACGTCATCAGAATCTCTCACCTCTCCAGTAAGCCGGAAGAGGATCTCTAGGGTGAGGTGTAATATCCTCTCCGCCATCTTGTCCCTGTCCATATCCATCCTTCACGGGGCAATCAGGAGAATTCTCTTCTATAGAGCGATTGTTCTCCCCCAGCATCTAATGTGTATGGAGCCTGCGCCCAGTAATGGGGAATCTCCACACACCTCCACCTGCAGAGCCGCACACTAGATATATGGCTGCTCTGTGCTTCCAGGACCTGTGATGATGTCACATGGAGGGGAGGAGTCAGGGTCACATGATCAGCTCCTCAGTGTATGCAGGACTCTGCTGTGCTGGGTGTCATGGTGCTGGATGAGGGGAAGTTTATGTGTGGGGTCAGGAGGGATTTACAGTGTGGATGTAGCAGAGCCGTGTGTGTACGAGGTGTACGGAGCGGAGCCGTGTGTATGAGGTGTGCAGAGCGGAGCAGTGTGTGTATGAGGTGTGCGGAGCGAAGCCGTGTGTGTACGTGGTGTACGGAGCGGAGCCGTGTGTGTACGAGGTGTACGGAGCGGAGCCGTGTGTGTACAAGGTGTACGGAGCGGAGCCGTGTGTGTACGAGGTGTACGGAGCGGAGCCGTGTGTGTACGAGGTGTACGGAGTGGAGCTGTGTGTGTATGAGGTGTGCAGAGCGGAGCCGACTGTGTATGAGGTGTGCGGAGCGGAGCCGTGTGTGTACGAGGTGTGCGGAGCGGAGCCGTGTGTGTATGAGGTGTGCGGAGCGGAGCCGTGTGTGTATGAGGTGTACGGAGCGGAGCCGTGTGTGTACGAGGTGTGCGGAGCGGAGCCGTGTGTGTACGAGGTGTGCGGAGCGGAGCCGTGTGTGTACGAGGTGTGCGGAGCGGAGCCGTGTGTGTACGAGGTGTGCGGAGCGGAGCCGTGTGTGTACGAGGTGTGCGGAGCGGAGCCGTGTGTGTACGAGGTGTACGGAGCGGAGCCGTGTGTGTACGAGGTGTGCGGAGCGGAGCCGTGTGTGTACGAGGTGTGCGGAGCGGAGCCGTGTGTGTACGAGGTGTGCGGAGCGGAGCCGTGTGTGTACGAGGTGTGCGGAGCGGAGCCGTGTGTGTACGAGGTGTGCGGAGCGGAGCCGTGTGTGTACGAGGTGTGCGGAGCGGAGCCGTGTGTGTACGAGGTGTGCGGAGCGGAGCCGTGTGTGTACGAGGTGTACGGAGCGGAGCCGTGTGTGTACGAGGTGTGCGGAGCGGAGCCGTGTGTGTACGAGGTGTGCGGAGCGGAGCCGTGTGTGTACGAGGTGTGCGGAGCGGAGCCGTGTGTGTACGAGGTGTGCGGAGCGGAGCCGTGTGTGTACGAGGTGTGCGGAGCGGAGCCGTGTGTGTATGAGGTGTGCGGAGCGGAGCCGTGTGTGTATGAGGTGTGCGGAGCGGAGCCGTGTGTGTACGAGGTGTACGGAGCAGAGCCGTGTGTGTATGAGGTGTGCGGAGCGGAGCCGTGTGTGTACGACGTGTACATGCCCCCTCCCCAACCAGATCTGTATCCCTCCAGCTCCCTCACAGCAGAAAGCTGCAAGCAGGAGAAGTGCTGTACTGTGACAAGCGGTGAAACACCGCCCACAGCTCAGTGAGTCAGGAAAACTGGGGCCGGCCACAGGGATATGACATGTGCGGAACTTGACGTGACGTCACCGGAGCGGTGAACAGCGGTCTGCAATAGCGTCTCTCACAGGCACTATTGCCAACATAAGGTATTTGAGAGAAACATTGTTTCTCAATATAATATCAAACTAGACAATAGAAAATATGGGTGAACCACTCTTAATAAGGAGCCAAGAACGATCTGAAAGATCCGTCTGTTTTTGGTGAGCGGAGCCATGGGAACCGAATCACCAAAAAGAGCCGGACTGCCCATCACTAATAGAGAAGGCGTCTGCTGTGAAATGGACGCGCCCCCTGGGCTGCCAGATCACAGCAGAGGGAGGAGATCAGCGCCATCATTGTGGAGCACACAGCATGTGCACTTTCCCCGTCACCCACCGGGATGGATAGGGTGAGTATTGGCCCCGAGCAACTGTGATTGCACCGTTACTGATCCTGGCGTACTGCTCCCCAATCTGCCGTTCACTCCCCCGCACTCTGCCGCGATCCCCCACTCCCCCGCACTATGCCGCGACCCCACCCTCCCCCGCACTATGCCGCGACCCCCCTCCCCCGCACTATGCCGCGACCCCCCTCCATACCCGCCTTCCCCCCTCCCTCTATGCCGCTATCCCTTCACTCCCCCGCACTATGCCACAACCCCCCCTCCCTCAAAGCACTATTCCGCTGTTGCGGGGAGGGGGACAGACCGCGGCAGGGGGGCTGCTTGAGATGCTCAGATTCGGGGTTGTTGCGGTGACTCGAGGGGAAGCTGGACCCGGGTCTGAGCACCCGTCTGTCGTCCGCAAGTGAAAAGGGGGTGATTATAAATATAGGGGAGGGTTGCCAGTGACGCCACTTGTGGTATGCGGTGGGTTTGATGGCACCACCGCTGCCACTGGAGGTGGTGCCCGGGATTAATGGAGTGGGGCAGCTGGATGTTATCCCCTCCACGGGTAGAGGAGGTGTTGTCCCCGGACCCCGGTACAGGCGGGATGGTGTAACGGAGTGCAGTTTGCAGGGTTGGACCAGATGGTGCCGGTGTACTCACAGTTCTGAAATAAATTGACACAGAGTCCAGATGGTAAACCAAATTACCAGTAGCCAGTAGCCTCCGTAGGGTGTGTTCGGATGCCGCACCCCGGTACAGCAGAACAGGGGCCCTTCCACCTGCACTTTATGTTTGAGTCCTTTGTATTAACTACTTCGTGTGAAACGGCGAAGTCTGCTCCCAGTGTTACTGTCTTTTGGTAGCTGTGGCCCATGAGAACTGACCCGTGGTATCTTAGCAGGCAAATGCGGAGCGCTATCCCCCTCGTTGGGCTTCCGTCTCACTCTATCTGGGCCTCCTGTGGGACGAGACCTGAAATCTTGTCCCCGGCTGGTCAATTGGTAAGGGGCTTAAAGCTGCTCCTCGCCCTAGGGTCCAGGTACCCTGTCTGTGCATGGCTCCGGACCAAATTCCCGCTGTCGGTACCGGCGGGCTACGACCCTGCCCCAGTCCACTTAAGGTTTCCCGCGACAGGATCTCCGTCGCCTTTGGCCCTGTCTACCGACTGCCACCTTCATGGTTTTAGCGCAGTGTTAAACCCGACTTTCTCATCCATTCATGACTGCCACCTAGTCAGTTGTCAAGTCGTCCGATAGCTCTGGAGCTCCAACTTCTGACTACTCTGTTCACAGTCTCTCACTCTCCTCACAACCGTCTTTCTCCACTCAACTGTCAACTCTCAACTGTCACTGTCCCCTCCCATCACACCTCAGAACCCCTAGGTGGGCGTTGCCATCTGCTTGGCCCCGCCCACTGGTGTGTCCCTATTGTCATGGGGGGTCACTAGGGTTTTTATGGCTGATGATGTGTATCAGTATGGGGATTGTGATGGAGGACCAAAGAGAGAGAATCCTGCACCTAAAAGAGGGATGCAGTCTTCTGTGACACCCTGATTTTCTCTGGGCGTCACACCACGACGCCCCCTCCCTCCCCACACTTTGTCGCGACCCCCCCTCCCTCTCTCACCCCACTCCCCGCGTGTGCTCACCTCGGGCCTCCGTGGCTCGTACTGTGAGGCAGCCGACAGTACAGGACAGGCAGCCGAGGCGCAGGTCTGAGTGAGTGCATGCGGCATTGGGATACAGTCAGCGAGGTAAGCAAGAGGCATTGGGAAACAGTAGGCAGTGGGGGGGGCATTGGGAAACATCAGGCAGTCTGGGGGCATTGGGAAACAGTCAGCAGGCAATGTGGGGGCATTGGGAAACAGTCAGCTGGCAGTGTGGGGGCATTGGGAAACAGTCAACAGGCAGTGTGGGGGCATTGGGAAACAGTCAGCAGGCAGTGGGGGGGCATTGGGAAACAGTCAGCAGGCAATGTAGGGCATTGGGACACAGTGCGGTGCGAAATACAGTGGAGGACTATGCAGCTGGCCTTAGTGACACTTTAGAAACTGCATGATCTTTTCCTGTTGGAAACCCCCAGATTGGGAGGGGGAGGGGACATTACACACAGGAGAGCAGATGCTGTAATGTGAGATATTTCTCCAGTACTTCTAGTCGGATTTCAGAAGCTGCTCCCCCTAGTGTTTAAAGTTTGATATATTCCACTGTTAATTTCATTTTTTTTTTATATATTTTTCTCAATTAAAAACAAAATTTTATTTAAACATAACATTAATACTTTACATTTTTTCAGTTATTGAAATTTTTTTTTGGACGACACCTTCCCCTTAGGCCTCTGCCACTCATACGTGAAAATCACACACGTGCAGCGAGACACGTATTTTCCCTGCGTGTTGCGTTTGGTAAGTACGTGTCTCTGGTACGTGCGGGCCACGTGTGTTCTCTGTGTGCTATCCGCGAAAACACACGGAGAACCGGTAACTTGAATACTCATGTGGTCCTTGCTGCTGTCCAGGGTACTGATCTTCGGCTCTAGCCCCGCCCACTACCCGCTGATGCTTCCGGCCGAGCGGAGGGGCGGAGATTAGTGACATCACGCCCACCTCCTTAACACGCTCATAATGAGCGGCGGTCGGCAGCAACTGTTTGCAGCGGTAGATTCTGCAGGGCTTGTGGTTTTTTTATTTTCAAATAATGTGTTTCTCCGGCGCGTGTCACACGGGACCGCATCCACACTACATCCGTGTGGTACGGGTGCGGGCCGTGTGACACCCGTAATGCCGGAGAAAAACGGACATGTCGGCGTGAGAAACACACGGACACACGTAAGTACGGAACGGACACACGTTCCGTTCCAAAATACGTGTGTCCAAACCATTAGGAATACCTAGGTCCACGTGTGTACGTGTCTCCCGTACGTGAGAAAACTGTCAAACACGTACCGGAGGCACGAAAGTGTGACAGAGGCCTTAACCCTTTCAGCTCCCGGGCACTTTCCGTTTTTACGTTTTAGTTTTTTGCTCACCTTCTTCCGAGAGCCGTAACTTTTTTATTTTTCTGTAACTCTTGCCATATGAGGGCTTGTTTTTTGCGGGACGAGTTGTACTTTTAAATGAAACCATCAGTTTTACCATATAGTGTACTGGAAAATGGCTAAAAAATTCCAAGTGCAGAAAAATTGCAAAAAAAGTATGATCGCACAATAGTTTTTGGGATATTTTATTCACCGTGTTCACTATATGGTAAAACTGATGTATCTATGTGATGCCTCAGGTCAGTGCGAGTTTGTAGACACCAAACATGAATAGGTTTACTTGTATTTAAAGAGGTTAAAAAAAATTCACAAGCTTGTCCAAAAAAAGTGGCGTACGTTTTGCGCCATTTTCCAAAACCCGTAGCGTTCTCATTTTTCGGGATCTATGGCTCAGTGACGGCTTATTTTTTGCATCTCGACTTGATGTTTTTAACGGTACCATTTTTGCGCAGATGCTACATTTTGATCGCCTATTATATTTTGCGCAAAATTTGCGGCGACCAAAAAACGTAATTTTGGCGTTCGGAATTTTTTTGCCGCTACGCCGCTTACTGATCAGGTTAATTGATTTTACATTTTAATAGATCGGGCATTTCTGAACGATACCAAATTTGTGTATATTTTTTATTTTTTTAACCCTTTAATTTTCAATGAGGCGAAAGGGGGGTGATTTGAACTTTTAGGTTTTTTATTTTTTTGTACTTTTTAAAACTTTTTTTTTTTTTTATTTTACTAGTCCCCCTAGGGGGCTATAGCGATCAGCAATCCGATCGCTCTGCCCTATCTGCAGATCTCATCTACAGAGCTGAGAACTGCAGATTTGGTGCTTTACGCTCAATGCCGGCTGTATTCCGGCATTGAGAGCATTGAGAGGAAGTGACTCATGTTAGCTACAGGCGTCATCACATGACCCTGTGCTACCATGGCAACCACCGAAAGTCACGTGATTCCACTCGTAACATGCAGTCACACATATCAGCTGTTGAAAACAGCTGATATGTGCGCCGATCGCCGCATCCTGCCCGATGCAGGGGGCGGGGCTTAGTGGCACATGCTCCATGACGGAAAGATCCGTCAAAGGTCATTAAGGGGTTAAAGGGAAGGTGTCGTGCCCCAAAAAAAAATTTCAATAACTGAAAAAATGTAAAGTATTAATGTTTTGTTTAAATATTATTATTTGTTTTTAATTGAGCAAAATATTAAAAAAAAAAATTAAAAGTTTGATATTTTCCACTCTTAAACACTAGGGGGAGCAGCTGCTGAAATCCTACAGAAATCCCACTGTAGAAAAAGCCTGGATTACAGCTGCAGTAAAGTGGGCGGAGTCTGCTCTCCTGTGTGTGATGTCACAGCTCCCCCTCCTAATCTGAGTGTTTACAACAGATAAGGCTGGAAACACATCTATGCGAGTAAAATCGGTCCGACTGGGCTGAAAAAAACTCGGCTGATTTTAGTTCACGTTAGGTCCGTGTGTAATGAAGTGCGATGCTTTTTTTTTTCATTTAATGACTTGCCTAGCGTGTGTAATGCATGTGTAATGCATAGGGGATCCGTTTTTACTATGTCATCTGCCATTCAGCTCTGCTACATGGCCCCTGACAGCAGACACAGCCATGTAGCAGAGCTGAATGGCAGACGACAGCAGACACAGACAGAGCCGCACGATCTGAATGAACTCGGGTGAACTTCACCCAACTTCATTGTCATGCCGCGGCTCTGTGTCGCATCCTGATTAGCGGTCACCCGTGATGGACTCACCGGTGACCGCTAATCCCCTGAGTGACTGAATTGAGCAGCGCGATTTGCGCTGCTGTCACTCAGGTTACACGCGGCTAGCTGTATTCTCCCCCCGTGACCGCAACTCACCTGTGACTTCATCGCTGTCACTTGGGCGACTTGCTGTCACTGTTGGAGGATCCAGCGGTGGCCGCGAGTAACCTGAGTGACATCATCAGCTGATCGCGATACTCACCTCAGTTGCTACGTGGAGCTGACAGGAGCGGCGGTGTCTTCTGCAGCTCCTGTCACCTTCATGTAGCAGAGCTGAGAGCGTCGCGGGACCTCCATGGATTACGTTGGACAAGGATGGGTTATTTGGGGACTTAATAAAGTGGTGAACGAGGGTCTTTGTTTGATTTTATTATTTCAAATAAAGGATTTTTTAACTCTGTGTGTTTATTAACTTTAATTTACAGGTTAATCATTGGGGGTGTCTCATAGACGCCTGCAATGATTAATCTAGGACTTATTGGCAGCTATGGCCTGCCATTAACTCCTTATTACCCCTTTTGCCAACGCACCAGGGCAAATCGGGATGAGCCGGGTAATGTCCCAGAACAGTCGCATCTAATGGATGCGGCAATTCTGGGCGGCTGCTGGCTGATATTGTTAGGCTGGGGGGCTCCCCATAACGTGGAGCTCCACATCCTGAGAATACCAGCCTTCAGCCGTATGGCTTTATCTGGCTGGTATTCTCAAATAAAATTGGGGGGGACCGCACGCTGTTTTTTTAATTTATTTATTTATTTTTTTAAATGCACAGCATAGACACGCCCACCGGCTGCTGTGATTGGTTGCAGTGAGACAGCTGTCACTCATCGGGGGGGCGTGTCTGACTGCAACCAATCATAGGCGCCGGTGGGCGTGGAAAGCAGGGAATACAAGATTGAATAATCAGCGGCCGGCTTTTTCAAAAGAGGAGAAGCCGCCAGAGCAGTGTGAACGCCGTGCAGCGCCGCGCCGGGGATCGGTGAGTATGAGAGAGGGGGGCAGAGGGATAGACCGACATGGACAGAGAGAGTGGGACAGAGATAGTGACCGACAGAGAGAGAATAGAGACTGAGAGGGAGAGACCGACTGACAGAGAATAGAGATTGACAGACATTGTGACACATCACTCAATTCCAGTGTTTTAGGAAACATGCGAGAAATGTATTTAGAAAATCGGATGTCACTAGGATGGTGTGAGTGCCGTCCCGTGACATCCGAATTTTTTACACGCTGCCATAGACTTGCATTGGAGAGACTCGCTGAGAAACTCGCAAAAAAGCAGCATGCTGCGATTTTTTTCTCAGCTTGATTTGGATTGAGAAAAAAAAACGAAAATGCGAGCTGAATCATTCACTAACATGTCCGATTCCAATGCGAGATTCTCTCGCATTGATCTACTGCGAGAAACTCGCAAGTGAGAATCCACCCTAAGAGAAAATGAAGTGTAGGGACACAGTGCAGAGCCATTTTGTTGGTGACCACAAATGTCTAAAGTGTCACCAAGGACAGCTACATCGTGCTCCTCATATAACGCTCTGCACGCCCTGGTCCAGCAATGCTCTGCCGCATGCACGCACACCTGCAATGTTCTGCCGCATGGACGCACGCAGTGTGTGTGTGTGTACATTGTGTATATACTGTGTGTGACAGCACCCAGCATGAGGGCAGCGAAGCCAGCATGTGTATATGCTATATACCATGTACTGTGTGTATGTTCTATACCAGGGGTCAGGAACCTTTTTGGCTAAGAGAGCCGTAAACGCCACATATTTTGAAATATAATTCCGCGAGAGCCGTACAATATGTTTAAAGGGCCATTGACAGATCAATCGCTCCAATGTTCACTTAGTACAGCAAGGAATGCTCCTCCCTGCTGTATAAAGCCACAACTGGACTGAAACAATGGTAATTAGCAGTAAAAAAATCAAATAAATAACTTACATTGTGAACTTGCGATGCATGACATCAGTCCAGCAGTCTGGCTTCTTCTTTTTCCTGCGCATGACTGGAAGCTGGCATTCTTCCCACCTGATGTTGAGAGAATGCCAGCTTTGAGGCATTCGCAGAAGAAAGAAGCTGGAATATTGGACATGTCACACAACGCATTGTCAGTTATGTCAATTATCTATTTTATTATTTTACAGCGAATTATTGTTTAGGTCCAGCGGTGGCTTAGTGCAGCAGAGAGGAACACTCCTTTGTGTACTAAGTGACCGCTGGAGCAATTGTATCTGTCAGTGGCCCAGACACCCTGCTTCCCATACAGCCTGCACCCCCCATATCACACACACACACTGCTCCCCATACAGCCTGCACCCCCCATATCACACACACACACACTGCTTCCCATACAGCCTGCACCCCCCATATCACACACACACACTGCTCCCCATACAGCCTGCACCCCCCATATCACACACACACACTGCTTCCCATACAGCCTGCACCCCCCAGATCTCACACACTACACCCCCATATGTCACATACCCTGCTTCCCATACAGCCTGCACCCCCATATCACACACACACTGCTCCCCATACAGCCTGCACCCCCCATATCACACACACACACTGCTCCCCATACAGCCTGCACCCCCCATATCCCACACACTACACCCCCATATGTCGCATACCCTGCTCCCCATACAGCCTGCACCCCCATATCACACACACTACACCCCCATATCTCACACACCCTGCTTCCCATACAGCCTACACCCCCATATCTCTCACACCCTGCTTCCCATACAGCCTGCACCCCCCATATCACACACACACACACTACTCCCCATACAGCCTGCACCCCCCATATCCCACACACACACACACTGCTTCCCATACAGCCTGCACCCCCCAGATCTCACACACTACACCCCCATATGTCACATACCCTGCTTCCCATACAGCCTGCACCCCCCCATATCACACACACACACTGCTCCCCATACAGCCTGCACCCCCCATATCACACACACACACTGCTCCCCATACAGCCTGCACCCCCCATATCACACACACACACTGCTCCCCATACAGCCTGCACCCCCCATATCCCACACACTACACCCCCATATGTCGCATACCCTGCTCCCCATACAGCCTGCACCCCCATATCACACACACTACACCCCCATATCTCACACACCCTGCTTCCCATACAGCCTACACCCCCATATCTCTCACACCCTGCTTCCCATACAGCCTGCACCCCCCATATCACACAAACACACACACTGCTCCCCATACGGCCTGCACCCCCCATATCCCACACACACACACACTGCTTCCCATACAGCCTGCACCCCCCAGATCTCACACACTACACCCCCATATGTCACATACCCTGCTTCCCATACAGCCTGCACCCCCCATATCACACACAATACACCCCCATATCTCACACACCCTGCTCACATATCTCACCCTGCCTGTACCCCAACTTACCCCTCTCAAACACTCTGCACCCCTTCACATGCTTCTGTCACAGTCTGCAGCCCTCATATGCCCCTCACTCTGCAGCCCCCCTCACCCTCATGTCCCCTCTTTTCTTATTACCAGTCATGTGTCCAAATCTCCTTCAGGATTCAGTTCTCTTGCTTTCTGCCCGGCCTCCTGTGTCTCCTCCCACACAGTCACATGGGCGTGACATCATCGCAGGTCCTGCAGGATGGAGATCCCGTCTGCTGTGCAGGTCAGGACTAGCACTCCTGCAGCTCAGACATGGCTGGTGGCCTCTCCAGGTCAGGGACCCCTCTACTGACACTGGGCTCCCCTGACTCACAGGCCGGCCACTACACAGCAGCACTACACATAGACGCAGAGCGGCTGCCGGGCCCCTATGTATACTAGTGCCGCTGTGTAGTGGCCGGCCTGTGAGTCAGGGGAGCCCAGTGTCAGTAGAGGGGCGGCTCACTTCTCGTTCCCCCACTGATCCGGTCTCCTCGGCGCATCGTCCATTGCTGTCGCTCGCTGACCTCTCAGCAGGCGCGCAGTGATGACATCACCGCGCTCGCTGCAGAGCTGTCAGAAGAACGCCGACAGTCACAGCGGGGAGAATGATAAGAGAGAGAGCGCGCCGCTCACTCTCTCATCATTGCTCTCAATTGTATCGGCACCTGCGATGCCGATGGAATTGAAAGCTCGATCCTCGGCGGGGGGCGGTGACAGCGCGGCCACCGGGCCCCCCTGAGTAGCCGGGTGCTGGCGCCGGCCCTGATCCTTCCCATAGACAGGTAGGAGCCCTGTCTGCGAGCCAGATACGGCCATCAAAAGAGCCATATCTGGCTCGCGAGCCATAGGTTCCCGACCCCTGTTCTATACAGTTAGGTCCAGAAATATTTGGACAGTGACACAATTTTCGCGAGTTGGGCTCTGCATGCCACCACATTGGATTTTAAATGAAATCTCTACAACAGAATTCAAGTGCAGATTGTAACGTTTAATTTGAAGGTTTGAACAAAAATATCTGATAGAAATTGTAGGAATTGTCCACATTTCTTTACAAACACTCCACATTTTAGGAGGTCAAAAGTAATTGGACAAATAAACCAAACCCAAACAAAATATTTTTATTTTCAATATTTTGTTGCGAATCCTTTGGAGGCAATCACTGCCTTAAGTCTGGAACCCATGGACATCACCAAACGCTGGGTTTCCTCCTTCTTAATGCTTTGCCAGGCCTTTACAGCCACAGCCTTCAGGTCTTGCTTGTTTGTGGGTCTTTCCGTCTTAAGTCTGGATTTGAGCAAGTGAAATGCATGCTCAATTGGGTTAAGATCTGGTGATTGACTTGGCCATTGCAGAATGTTCCACTTTTTTGCACTCATGAACTCCTGGGTAGCTTTGGCTGTATGCTTGGGGTCATTGTCCATTTGTACTATGAAGCGCCGTCCGATCAACTTTGCGGCATTTGGCTGAATCTGGGCTGAAAGTATATCCCGGTACACTTCAGAATTCATCCGGCTACTCTTGTCTGCTGTTATGTCATCAATAAACACAAGTGACCCAGTGCCATTGAAAGCCATGCATGCCCATGCCATCACGTTGCCTCCACCATGTTTTACAGAGGATGTGGTGTGCCTTGGATCATGTGCCGTTCCCTTTCTTCTCCAAACTTTTTTCTTCCCATCATTCTGGTACAGGTTGATCTTTGTCTCATCTGTCCATAGAATACTTTTCCAGAACTGAGCTGGCTTCATGAAGTGTTTTTCAGCAAATGTAACTCTGGCCTGTCTATTTTTGGAATTGATGAATGGTTTGCATCTAGATGTGAACCCTTTGTATTTACTTTCATGGAGTCTTCTCTTTACTGTTGACTTAGAGACAGATACACCTACTTCACTGAGAGTGTTCTGGACTTCAGTTGATGTTGTGAACGGGTTCTTCTTCACCAAAGAAAGTATGCGGCGATCATCCACCACTGTTGTCATCCGTGGACGCCCAGGCCTTTTTGAGTTCCCAAGCTCACCAGTCAATTCCTTTTTTCTCAGAATGTACCTGACTGTTGATTTTGCTACTCCAAGCATGTCTGCTATCTCTCTGATGGATTTTTTCTTTTTTTTCAGCCTCAGGATGTTCTGCTTCACCTCAATTGAGAGTTCCTTAGACCGCATGTTGTCTGGTCACAGCAACAGCTTCCAAATGCAAAACCACACACCTGTAATCAACCCCAGACCTTTTAACTACTTCATTGATTACAGGTTAATGAGGGAGACGCCTTCAGAGTTAATTGCAGCCCTTAGAGTCCCTTGTCCAATTACTTTTGGTCCCTTGAAAAAGAGGAGGCTATGCATTATAGAGCTATGATTCCTAAACCCTTTGTCCGATTTGGAACTGAAAACTCTCATATTGCAGCTGGGAGTGTGCACTTTCAGCCCATATTATATATATAATTGTATTTCTGAACATGTTTTTGTAAACAGCTAAAATAACAAAACTTGTGTCACTGTCCAAATATTTCTGGACCTAACTGTATACTGTGGGTATATACTATATACCGTATGAACACTGTGTATATTCTGTGTGTGTGACCGAGCAGCATGAGGGGAGGTGGAGCCAGCGTGTGTATATACTATATACCATGTACTGTGTGTATATACTACATACCGTGTGTACAGTGTTTATATACTGTGTGTGTGACCGAGCAGCATGAGGGCAGCGGAGCCAGCGTGTGTATATACCATGGATTGTGTGTATATACTATGTACTGTGTGTATATACTATATACCATGTGAACACTGTGTATATACTGAGTTTGTGACCGAGCAGCATGATGGTGCTATGATCTGCATGAACGACCACCTGAAATGCTCTGCCGTACGCTCATCCACAATGCTCTGCCACGCACGCACACACAATGCACTGCCAGGCACGCACCCACAATGCTCTGCTACGCACACACGCACAAAATGCTCTGACCCATGCACGCAAGCACAAAATGCTCTGACCCATGCACAGACACACAAAATGGTCTGCCACATGTATGCACACACAATGCTCTGCCAGGCACGCACACACAATTCTCTGCCACATGCACGCACAAAATACTCTGCCACATGCACGCACAAAATGCTCTGCCAAATGCATGCACAAAATGCTCTGCCACACACACGCACAAAATGCTCTGCCAAATGCACGCACAAAATGCTCTGCCACACGCACGCACAAAATTCTCTGCCACACGCACACACAAAATGCTCTGACACACACACACACACACACACACACACGGACGCCCGCTGCGGCCGGGGAGGGAGGGGGGCCGTACACTACTCACACAGGCCGACAGGTGACAGGCCATGAGGGGAGAGCGTGGGGGTATTATCAGAGACAGTAGCATCGGCGGCGGGGGGGGGGGGAAGGGGCGCCAGTACTGTACACTACTCCCACAGGCCGAACGGGTGACGGGGGAAAAGTTCAGCAAACAGCATGACCGCTGTGAGCTGCAGAAAGATGGTGCTGATCTCCTCCCTCTGCTGTGATCTGGACAGCCCAGGGGGCGCGTCCAGATCACAGCAGGGAGCTCTCCTGTAATAAGCCTAGGGGTCCGGATTCTGACTATCAGAGTCTATGCACAGGGGCTGCCATAAAGGAGTGAGTAACTGTCGTTACACACACAGCAAATCCAGCATGGCAGCCCCCAGTGCCTCCAGTAAAATTAGAATAAAATAAAAACTAAATAAGCAGTGATTTTAATTTTGTAGTAAAAATACTTGATATCATAATCACTATTTTTAATCCAAAAATAAAAAACCGCGACACCTTCCCTTTAAGGACTGCACACCGGGAGATGGTGATGTTGTCATGGAGCAGTAGAGAACACTATAGCTGCAAGTGGCGGGCGGCAGACAGGTGTTTTGGCTGAGTCTGTGTGAGAATTGCAGTGATGTGGCACGGAGCTTTGATCTTCAACTGGTGCCCTAGAATAATGTCAGAGGTCTTATCCAGCAACAGATGGGTGGCGAACACAGCTCTCATGTAGGATGATGGTCCTCGGGTGACTGGATCGAATCTCGCTGAGTAGTATCCAAGGGGTCGCGGTCTGCCTCCGTGGTAATGTGTTAGGACACCTGTTGCGTGTCCTACTTTTTCCATGACAAACAGCCAGAATGGCTTCTCGTAGTCAGGCAGGCTCAGGACTGGGAATGACATGATAATACTTTTCAGGTTGTAGAACATGTCCTTTGCTCCTAGTGTTAAGCTGAAAGGTTTATCCTTGAGGCAGTTATACAGAGGCTGCATGTGCACAAAAGCATCCAGAATCCAGACACGGCAATAGGATACAAGTGTGGCGCCCCTGACCTGGTCAGGCACCACTGAGTACTGCACCCATGCTGGGGACAGTACAATACAGGTAATCCAGAAGGCTGACCGGGGTGTGGTACACAGGCGCATAGTGATCAGGTCTCACACATGTACCCATGAGAGGACCCCTGGGGATCCCAGGAGGGGGCAAAGCCTATACCTCCACTGGAATAGTGGCAGGGGGTCAAAAGCCTCCATCTCCTCTCAAGGGGTGTGGTGGAGAGTCTGGTTGCTAGGTGGCGTAGGCAAGAACAGGAGAGGAGGAGCAGTGAGTCAGTTAGAGGAGAACTCCAGAGGGCTCAGTGAGGAGCAGACCTGTGGGGTTGATGCTGTCTAACAGCGCCCGCGCAGTGGCTACTGACGGGGGAGAACGGTCAACTAGGAGTGCTACCTGAAAGCCAGCTTCAGCTAGAGAGAAAGCACGGAGTGGGAAGTAAGGAGACTGCTAGAGAGCACCAGGCCCAACCGGGCGGCAGATCCCGAAGCGAAGATAGATCCAGCTTTCTTCTGCTAAACCTGCCGGTGTGGGGCTCTCAAAGCCCACACCACAACACCACAAAAGCCGCAGCCACGTAACCGCAGTGAGGGCCCATAGGTCACAGGAGGCAAGCAGCTGGAGTGGCCTGGTCCGGGGAACAAGCAAACGGCAAACAAAAGGGGGAGAGAGGCTGCAGCATCTTCCCTGGGTGACCCCCATAGGGACTCAAAGTCGGGGTCACCCCAAACCACCAAGGGCTAAGGAAGGCGAGTCAGTAGTCACCCTCATAAAGTCAGCCTGAAGGATACCCGGTTCCCATCTGGTTCATCCCAGCTACGCCCGGGCTACTCACCCTGCCATCAAATGTGAGTAAAGCCCTTGAAAGACAGTTCTGCCTGTGTGAGTCATTCTGCGACTTGTGGTACTACAAACCTACACCGGGCCCTGGGGCTTGCCTCACTCTCAGGAGGCTATTCCAACTAACTGCACACACCATCAGCCCCAGGCGACCCTCAACCTGCAGTGGCGGTCCCTACTGGCCGCAATACTGAGAGTGGCGTCACGACAAGAAGAAGATCTCCTACCTGTGACCAGATCCAGCTACGTGGAGTCCCTGAAGGTAATGCACCGACACTACACCTGTGGGGCTTCACATCTGGCGTCACGAACAGGATAAGGACTAGACCTGTCCAGACAGGTGACCATGTGCCTGGGCGGTCCGCTTGAAAAATTGGAAGCGCCGCCATATTGCCACCATGAAAAGCGCGCTGGAAAACAACAGCAGCCCGCGCTGGAAGAAGTTACCGCCCACGAAGAGGTGTGGCTACCCAGAGATCCCCTAGAGAGTTCGGAGCTTGCCAGCAAAGAGAGCGGAAGCGTCCGGAGACGGCGGAGCAGAAGAGAAGCCAGCAGCTTGCTAATGAAAATGGCGTCTGAGTGCAGAGACCCAGAGCCAGGCTCCGCTGCCTGGTGGTGTCGGGAGCTTGCCGAGTTCTGCGATCAACTGGAAGCCAGGGTCGGAAGGCTGATCAGAGAGGGACGCGAGGAGTTCCTATGGATGACCGCGGCGGTTCGGGCCTACGAGGAGAGAGCCGCGCACCGAGTGCCAGATCGGGCGGTGACAACTCAGACCCCGATGCTGCCAACGATGGGTGAGTCGAGTGATGCCCCGGCTAGCGCAAGTGCCCCGACCCCTACTGCCACGCCCGCGGTCCCTGAAGAGGCGCCCGGCGCGGCGACGCTGAGCCAGGCCGCAGCCACGCCAGGTGCGGCCCGCCAAGCCCAGGCCGCCGCAGCGATGCCCTGCTCGGCCCGCCAAGACCCGGCCGCCGCAGCGATGCCCTGCTCGGCCCGCCAAGCCCAGGCTGCCGCAGCGATGCCCTGCTCGGCCCGCCAAGCCCCGGCCGCCGCAGCGATGCCCTGCTCGGCCCACCAAGACCCGGTCCCTGCAGCGATGCCCAGCCCAGCCTGCACAGACTCCATCGCAGCTGCGACGCCGAACCAGGCCGCCGCCATGCCAGGCGCGGCCCGCCAAGACCAGGCCGCCGCCATGCCAGGCGCGGCCCGCCAAGACCAGGCCGCCGCCATGCCAGGCGCGGCCCGCCAAGACAAGGCTGACGTACCATTTACCCCGGCCTGCAAGGCCAGAGCAGACAAGGCTCCCCAGGTTCAGGAAGTCCCTGCTAGGCAATCCCTGGTAGGTGAGGACTCCGCATACTGGCAGCTAAAAGCCGACCTGGAAGCTAAGTTCCCACGGGAGATGGTGGAGCGGTACATGCTCCCTCCGCACACCCCAAAGAGTATCCCGACAGCTCCCGCAGCAACCACGGCAAAGAGGTCCCCACCTGGGCCGGCAGAAAGAAGTCCATCCCCAGCACTGCTACCCAAGGAGTGCCAGGAAGAACTAAGGGGGGGAGGAGGCCAGGAGGTTGAGGGGCTGACTCCAGAGCCATACCCAGAGCCAGAGATGCTGCCCTATTCTCGCTGGGATGAGGAAGATCTGGCACCATCTGCAGAAGAAGAACTGCCCAAAAGCCTTACCTGGGAGTTTGTGAGCTGCACCCTACAGAATCCAGCCCGTAAGACACACCGCAACAGAACGCAACTATCCTCTGCACCGTCATCTCCAGAGCAGAGAGAAGTCACCGTCAGAGACCTGCAAGAAAAACGAGCCCTGAGAAGGTCCAAAGCCCAGGCCAGAGGACCCCTTTTCAGAGGAGTAGTGGAGGATTTTAATCTGAGAAGTGGATACGGATTCATCGTAGCACCTGGTATCAAAGAAGGGATATTTGTCAACAGAAGAGATGTGAGAGCTCATCTGCCTCGAGGACACCCTGGCAGAAATCTAAAGATGGGAGATTCAGTCCAGTTTACTATGCATCAAGGTGAAAGAGGATTGTATGCCCTGGACGTAACACAAAGTCCTAAAGAAAGAGAAGGAAGACAAAACAGAGAAAAAGAACCTACGGATGAGACGACCACAGACGACGATAAAGAGCAAGAAAGCAGCAGGTGCCACCGCCATACAGGCTCAAGCCCTGGTAAAGAGGAGTAAAGTAAAGTAAAGAAAGAAGTTACCAGATGAAGTTTTGAAAAGTTTTGTTTTGCAACGTTCACGTTTAAGCATGTGCCCACAAAAACTATTGTGAGAAATAAACCTTAAGGCTATGAACTGGCTATAGCCACAAACTCTCGCAGTGTAAATAGTTACACCAGAGGGCACCACCGCCACCAGGAGGAGCCCGTCCGTATATAGGGCCTTGGCTCACCTGCAACCAGAGAGCACGCCTGTTTATGGGGCCTTGGCTCACCACCACAAAGAGGGTACCTGGTCAGCACCAACTGTGGAGGCCGCCTCTACATCCTGCCAGAAGAGGCTGAAGGCGCGGATCCACCAGGCCAGGTATACCCTGAAGACCACCAGACCATGAAAGCCGCCTCTACATCCTGCCAGAAGTGGCTGAAGTCGCGGCCAACGTGAAAGGGTTTTGGGTGGGTTAACGGACTTGTGGGTGGAGGGTGGTGATGTATGGTACCTGGTGCTTTTAAAAAATGTTTTACATGTTTTAACGTTTTATGCATTTTTTTTAAAATGTTGTCTTGCAGCCCGAGGACGTGCTGGTGATAACTAAGGGGGAATGTGGCGCCCCTGACCTGGTCAGGCACCACTGAGTACTGCACCCATGCTGGGGACAGTACAATACAGGTAATCCAGAAGGCTGACCGGGGTGTGGTACACAGGCGCATAGTGATCAGGTCTCACACATGTACCCATGAGAGGACCCCTGGGGATCCCAGGAGGGGGCAAAGCCTATACCTCCACTGGAATAGTGGCAGGGGGTCAAAAGCCTCCATCTCCTCTCAAGGGGTGTGGTGGAGAGTCTGGTTGCTAGGTGGCGTAGGCAAGAACAGGAGAGGAGGAGCAGTGAGTCAGTTAGAGGAGAACTCCAGAGGGCTCAGTGAGGAGCAGACCTGTGGGGTTGATGCTGTCTAACAGCGCCCGCGCAGTGGCTACTGACGGGGGAGAACGGTCAACTAGGAGTGCTACCTGAAAGCCAGCTTCAGCTAGAGAGAAAGCACGGAGTGGGAAGTAAGGAGACTGCTAGAGAGCACCAGGCCCAACCGGGCGGCAGATCCCGAAGCGAAGATAGATCCAGCTTTCTTCTGCTAAACCTGCCGGTGTGGGGCTCTCAAAGCCCACACCACAACACCACAAAAGCCGCAGCCACGTAACCGCAGTGAGGGCCCATAGGTCACAGGAGGCAAGCAGCTGGAGTGGCCTGGTCCGGGGAACAAGCAAACGGCAAACAAAAGGGGGAGAGAGGCTGCAGCATCTTCCCTGGGTGACCCCCATAGGGACTCAAAGTCGGGGTCACCCCAAACCACCAAGGGCTAAGGAAGGCGAGTCAGTAGTCACCCTCATAAAGTCAGCCTGAAGGATACCCGGTTCCCATCTGGTTCATCCCAGCTACGCCCGGGCTACTCACCCTGCCATCAAATGTGAGTAAAGCCCTTGAAAGACAGTTCTGCCTGTGTGAGTCATTCTGCGACTTGTGGTACTACAAACCTACACCGGGCCCTGGGGCTTGCCTCACTCTCAGGAGGCTATTCCAACTAACTGCACACACCATCAGCCCCAGGCGACCCTCAACCTGCAGTGGCGGTCCCTACTGGCCGCAATACTGAGAGTGGCGTCACGACAAGAAGAAGATCTCCTACCTGTGACCAGATCCAGCTACGTGGAGTCCCTGAAGGTAATGCACCGACACTACACCTGTGGGGCTTCACACAAGTCCAAGGAAGAATTGAAGCTGGATATGATTTTGAGGAAGTGGTATCCGTTCAACAGCTGCCTTCCTGTCTTACATGAGATGTTTTGTCTGATGAGAGATGCAGTGCCCCAAGAACACAACTCTGTTCAGGCAGAACTATAATTTCTCCTTTGAACCTTTGCACCCATTGTGTGGAAGAAACTGCAGTGGTGAGATCGAGTTTTCTTAGGCTTCTTCCAGGAATTCACAGGAGGAGGTCATCGACGTACTGGAGGTTGACAGTGGGGTGGTCTTTGATGCCGCTAGATTCATCTCCACACCTCCTGCCACTTGAAAGCGGATGTCTTGGTTCTTCACTCTGTAATCAGGAGATACCAGCTGCAGTTATTTGTGTATGGGCTCTCGGAGACCCGAGACAAAGGACTGTGCCCAGGTTTGTACGTGGGCTCTCTCTCTATGGCTGAACCCTAGATCTACAAACATTTGCCTGAGTCAGTGATATAACTTCCTCATCATCTTTCCCTTCTCCTGGACCATGTCCTGCAGTGAAACAGACTGGTGCATCAGTCTCTCTTTTTCCCACTCATGTAGCCATCTACAGAACTGTACCCCTGACGCACAAGTTTGTAAGTACTGCTGGGTTGGCCTGTACTCTAGCTGCAAACCAGGCTCCATTACTGGGCAGAAGAAATTTCCTGCTTTAATGTGTGCAAGCCCATACAAATCCTCATAAGTGGCAGCATGTGTTTTCTGTATTTGACACATTTTTCTATAAAACGGCATGGGCTGCAGGTCTGGGTCTGGCAACCTATTTACCAAAACCGCAATTATGTAACATAAGGGCCTTGTTGGAGGTGTTCGGGAGTATCAAATAGATCAGGGCTATGTGTGGCTAGGTGACAGAGTGAGAGGGGAGAGCCCAGGATCATCTGAGGGGGTCTGGCTGGGATGTCTATAGGGGCTGTTGCTACATTATATTCTGTGAGGGTGCTACTTTATTTATGGTTCCCCCTGCAACAATATCCTCCTTAGATGTCTTATCTCCAGTAGTAAACAATCCAGCTGAAGGAGCTAAAATGGCTGCCAAAAGGTGAAGTAGCTGTTGGCTGAGCTAAAATGTCTGCTGAAAGGGAAGTGGGTGTTGGCTGAGCTAAAATGGCTACCAAAAGGGAAGTAACATAGGGAGTGCCATCTCCATTCAGGACCTTGAATAGGGAAGTTGGTTTACTGGGCACGGTGCTCCACAGGCAGTACATGTGTCGTGCCAATCTTCATTTTGTGTCAACCATACTACACAATTCCAAAAGGCACCAAATTCAGAAACAGATTCTTCAATTCATCTGTTAACTTCGCTTGCCATTCTATATCACGCCTCAGCGTCTTATATAACCTTCTTGCTCAATATCACATCCTTCCCATTCCTTTTCATCTAATCTCCCCCCTGGGGCAGCCATTCCTGCCACTCGGAGGAGAATTTTCCATAATTTCAACATGCTTCTTACCTTCTCTCTTACTAATTTCTCTGCGCTAAACTTGCTAGGTGCCGACTGAATTGAACTCATCTCACAGGTTTTCAAATCCCAAAGCTAACGCTTCTCTTTTTGCAATTTCAATGTAACTCTCAGACTTTCCTTGGTTCCTCCTAACACCGGAACCCAACAATGTGCTATACAGACATCTGGGCTCAGGATCATCCAAACATAATGACACTGGGCTGGATGATACTATCAGAGCAGAATGAATGTTCAATCTAAATACTTTGACTTATAGAAAAGTCGCAGAATGGAACACATCTCCAGTACCGCAATGCCAAAGCCTTTCAAGCAAGTACTCTCATGATGCACAAATCGTGTGTGGTCATAGCAAGTTCCACAGCCTGTTTTTACTGCAGACACTTCATAGGAGGGAGGTGTGAAGCATTTACAATCACTGCAATCAATAAACCTATTTTCTCCTTTTACTGAGCATATGAGAAAATCCACCGCCACAGCTTAACTGTTAGCTCGGTAGCGGCAGGGAAACCAAGTCATCAACCGTATTAAAGGTTGAAACCAGAGTGCAGTGACTGCACCACATTCAGTCAACAACTAAAGAACTAATGCCTCTCCTATCTGTTACATGCTGAAACAGTTCAGCTATCCAAAAAAATAAAACAAAAGAAAGAACACCATCAGTGCTCTCCACAGAGCAATATAACCACAGCATCAACAGCAACATGGCACCACAGCAACAGCATTCAATATAGACAATTAGGGTTATGACCGGGTTCAGGCTAGGATTTCTGAAAGATAAATCGGTCATCAGTGTCCAAGTCTGGCAGCCAACACACCACCTCCCCACTCGGAGACACAGGGGTTTTTTAAGAGGCAAGATAAAAAAATTTCTTACCTCTTTTGATGTAGTTGCGCAATCTCCTTCCTTGTGTGTGGTCCGTCTGGGAAGTGGAGGCAATGTCGCGCGTGCCGTCGTCTGGACGTCTCGTCCTAGCCCCACTTTGTGGCGCCAACTGTTTTGGGGTGCACACTAATCTTGCAAATACCATCCTAACTGCCCAAATAACAAATGAACCTGAGATATGTATGCATATAAAATATCCGCAGAGACCAAATGGAGTGCTTTTGGTTAGAATAGGAACAAAACTGATTTTATTGAGGAACTTGAAATACTTATAGCGAGTTTCTTGGATGCAATTTGAGGCTGTATATTCTTTCACTATTGGTCAAACTTCAGTGAAGAAATTTATACAGATATATTCTCTAATAAGCTGAATCATCTTTAAATCACAGGAAAGTACCAGAATGTCTTATAAGTCTTATGATGTCTGAGTGCGTATATGGGTGCAGTGCACAGTTCAAGCACCATCTGTCCATAACAGTTCCACTCCAGGAGAAGTTGTGGCACTGTAGCAGCTGGTATAAACAAGTCTGATAGTGGCTGGAACAGACTGACATGCAGGCAGGTACAGGCTGAGACACTTCCAGATTAGGGCACGCTGGCCCCTTAAAAGATGGAAGACGCACGCGTGCACACCTGGGAGACCTATGCGGTGTGCACAGGCACCAAGAGCAGGAGGCACCTGGGGAGGCAGAAATGGGCGGAATCTACTGCTGAGTGGCTAAGAAGGTGAGTGCACCAACGTCCCTACCGGGAGGAGGAAACATGGTGTGGGGATGCCGGCACTACAGCCACCTATAATTCAATAAAGCTTTCTGTTTGCTTCAGAAATTAGAAGATTTTAACTTCCTCATAGATGTTGTTATCAATATATTCATGTCTGATCCAGTAAAAAGCCTTTAACACACAAAACAGAAATAAATAACTTGGACTGTGGTCAGACATGATTCTGAGCACAATATCTAATTCACAGAGAAAGTCTGGTGAGATTTCTGGACTTTATAAAGTGCCACTATCCAAATATGTGGGAAATTATCCTCTTGTTATTATGTGTAAATGGGAAAGTGACATTGGGCCGTTACTGACGATCAATGGTCAAGGATCCTTGAATGAGTCAGATCTATATCCCTAATCGACATTGTAGACTGTCAGAACTATACATCATCCATAGGGGATATATGACCCTCTGTTCCTCCGCAAGGTCGGCATACATACAGAGGCCAAAGGTGGGAAGTGCTTAGCGGAAGCTGCTGATCTTATACACAGGCTGCGAATTATAAATACTTTTTGGAGTAAAGTTATTACAATTGTAAAATGATAATCAGCAGGTTTGGTCGGAGACACTAAGGTTTAATATAAGGGAATATAGAAGAACTGACACTGGACACGTGGTAAAACTGAGGTAGGAAGTTTATTGTGACTTACACATAAATTGATAAGATTTAGATGGATTCAGACGACCCTCCGACAAAACATGATTAACAAAGTCATTATTACAGGACGGTATGAGAAGGGCATTTATTCTAAAAGAAATACTAGAGCCAAAAATGAGAGAATCTGGGCCCCGGGGCTGGAGACTTCGGGCTTCCAGCGTGTCAGTACGAGACGGGGTCTTTGTCCATGGAACTTCTCTACTCGGTATAATGAGACTCACTGATCTTCTTCATATAAAAAGCATCTGAGGAAATAGAAACTGCCTAAATATGAGGAGCTTGTCTAATCTATAATTCATTGTATAAAGAACTATGGAGATAGCGCTATTCTTCTGTAAAAAATATGGGATGTTGCTGTAGTCCTGATATTTCTGTACATGACGTCGCTGTATAGATAATCTTACCCCAGCATTCCGAATTGAGAAAAGGTGGAAGTGGAAGGGGGAGGAGCGGAATTTAATTGTCATTTCTCTTTAAAAAAAAATAAATCTAATATATAAAGCTGAATGTGTGTGTGTGTGTGTGTGTGTGTGTGAGAGTGAGAGTGAGAGTGAGAGAGAGAGAGAGAGAGAGAGTGTGTGTGTGTGTGTGTGTGTGTCCGGGATTGGCATCTGCACCGTCGCAGCTACAGCCACAAAATTTTGCACACTCACACTTCTGGACCCCGAGAGCGTCATAGGCTATGTTTTGAGGGGAAATTTTAACCCCGCGCTTTACAGTTATTGACCAAAAAACCTGACTCCATTAAAGCGAATGGAGCTGGGTGCCACAGTGCAGCCAGAACTTCAGAAGAATGCGCAGCCACGCCCTTATATGGAATGTTGGCATTTCACAATGCAGCCAGGGAAACAGACAGACACAGACAGGGAAAGAAACAGACATAGACAGGGTAAGAGACAGACACAAAGAGACAGACACAGACAAAGAGACAGACTGACAGGGAAAGAGACAGACAGGGAAAGAGAGGGAAAGAGAGAGACAGGTTAAGAGACAGACACAGGTAAAGAGACAGACAAAAAGACAGACACAGGGAAAGAGACAGGGAGGGAAAGAGAGACAGGGAAAAAGACAGAGACAGTCAGAGACAGACTGGGAAAGAGACAGACAGACAAAGAGAGAGAGAGAAACATGGGAGAGAAACAGAGAGACAGTTACTATCCTGGGCAGCGTCGGGTGCTATGTTGTGAGGAGAGAATTTAACCCCGCGCTTTCCAATTTACCAATCAAGTTTGCCCCTATCTACATAATGGGGAAAAAGTGAAAACGAAAAGTGTTAGGGGCAAATTGCCAGCTGCCAGATGTGAACAAGGGGGACTTAAAGAATGAGAGCGATGGCGCCAAAGAGTATATACTGTACAGTTGCTAAGGTGGGGCCCAGACATGGGATACTCACCACACTCGGGGATATGAACACACACACACAAAATGCACCACACACTACCACGTGCTGGAACACATATACCACCCTCAGCACACATCACACATACACCAACCTCGCCACATAATCGCCCTAAACACACACAAGTCTGGTATTATCCTTCAAAAATAAAAATCTGATTAATAAGCAGCCAAACTACAAGAACAACAAATGTGCCACATAGGAAATACGGCAGCTGTCTGTCACATGACCTGTCTATTATGTGTGAGCTAATATATACTGTCAAGGGGGAGGGCTTTCTGTTGCCTGGAGATTTATCAGGCTGCCAATAGCAACCAATCACAGCTTAGCTTCTATTTTGCTACAGTTAATTAATCTGAGCTCTGATTGGTTAATATAGGCAACAATTTAATAATTACATTTCTATCTATTTGTTTTGTGGTTTTTGTGTGCAGAATACATTTTTGTTAATACGTTCTATTTTGTTAACAGCAGTTATTAACCCGGGCAAAGCCGGGTAGTACAGCTAGTAATAAATACAAATAATACTTCTACCCATCATTTTCTATGTGCATCCAAAGATAAAATTAGTTTTTTTAAAAAGTGTTTGGAATAATAGAAAATGTAATCAAGGATCTCATGTGGAGAAGTAAAACGCCGAGGAAAGGAAGGAAAAAGACATGGTCATATTGTCAAAAAAAAAGAGGCCAAGAGTATATATAGACTAAGGCTATGTGCGCACGTTGCGTCGGAGTACCTGCAGTTTATTCTGCACGTTTTCCTTCCCTTGGTTTTTGACCAAATGGCTTTTGACCATTTTTTAGCGCTAAAAACGCATGCGTATTTACCGCGCTTTTAGTGCGTTTTCAGCGCTTTTTACCTGCGTTTTCACCTGCATTTCTGCAGATGCGTTTTGTAGATCAAGACACTGAGAAATAAAGTTGGAATAGTCAAAAAGAATGAAAAAAGAGAAAAAAAATGATTATATTCACTTTTATTATAACTATATGTAAAATCAACAATTATAATGAAATTATAGCGGTTATGCACAATTTAAGCGAATAATTGGTGATATTTATTAATTTATAACATTTAAATTTTCGGTTATTGTGTGTGTGTAAAGGAACATTAGAACCCTTTAATTTTGTGCCACAAAAGCATGCGTTTTTGTAGCCAAAAACGCAGTGGAAAAGCAGGTAAAAAGCATGAAAAACGCAGGAAAGTTGATTTTGGTTGCATTTTGCCATTTCTCATTGACTCCAATGTTAAGGAAACGCTGCAGAAATGGCAAAAACAACTGACATGCTGCTTCTTTTTCAGCATGGTTTTTGACCCAAAATATGCAAATTAAACGCTGCAGAAAAAAAAGCAAAGTGCAGACAGGATTTCATCTTTTCCCATAGACTTTGCTGGAAAACAAAAACGCATGCGTTTTAGCGCAAAAACGCTGGCGCTAAAAACGCTGCGGAAACGCGGGAAAAAATGCAACGTGCACATATAGCCTTAAAGAGGTGGTCCACTACTCAGCATAAGTGGCCACATCGCTGTTAAATTCACAAGGAAGGCTTTTCTCAAATACCTTGTGCAGTACATTCTGCATCTGAAGGGTGCTATTACAGTCCACTCATCCCCATCAAGTGACCCCCGGGCTCCATGATCTCTGAGATCCGGGGATGTCACGTCACCTTCCAGTTGACCCGACATCAACAAGGCGTGCCCCAGTCTCCCTGAGTGACTGGGCTGTGGGTAGATTTTCACCACTCATCAAAGATCAGCATGTCGTGCTCTCTCTCTGCTGCACAGCGCCGCATACAGGAGCGATGCTGGGCTGTGACAAGCAGTGAAACTCTGCCCATAGCCCAGTCACTCAGGGAAAATGGGGCTGGCTTCGGTGATGTCAGGTCAACTGGAAGTTGATGTGAGATCACCGGATCTCGGGTCACAGAGCCCGGGGGTCAATTGATGGGGATGAGCGGACCGCACAGAAGAAATGCATCTTAGAATATGAAGATGTTTAATATTGTAGTATAGTGAAGTTATAGACATTGTTCAGGCATGGAGATGGTATGCCAAAAGAAACTGTAATGAATGGCTAACCGCTGAGATTGGGAGTTAGGAAGAAGTGGGTAGAGGAATGTTGGGTATTCTTTGGGGGGAGGGTTGCAATACTCTTATCCATATAGTGAACATATAAATATATAAAAATGTGAAATGTTTAATGCACATGGAACATTGCTTTTTATTTGATTTTTAGATAACAGCCGTCGATTAGTAAGTGTGTATATTTTAATTCTAAAGTAACTTCTAACATGCTTTCCCTTACTTACTTGCCTTTACTTTTATTGTCTCTTTGTGTTTTCTTGTTCATTTTGTCAAATATATGGTTTCTCCACGTGTGCATTTTTCTGGTCAAAAAATTATAATTTTCAAATAAAACATTTCTCACCTTCTAGGTATGATAATGTCTTCTGCTTGTGAGTTTTGTGATGTTTCAAAAGATCCCATTTGTGTGTAAAACATCTCCCACACTCTGAACATGAAAAAGGTTTCTCCCCTGTGTGAATTCTTTGGTGTCTAACAAGATCTGATCTCTGTGCAAAACAATTCCCACATTCTAAACATGAAAAAGGCTTCTCTCCTGTGTGAATTCTTTGATGTATAACAAGACTTGATTTCTGTGCAAAACATTTCCCACATTCTGAACATGGAAAAGGCTTCGCTGCCATGTGAATTATCTGATGTGTAACAAGACTTGATCTCTGTGCAAAACATTTCCCACATTCTGAACACGAAAATGGCTTCTCCCCTGTGTGAGATCTCTGATGTATCATAAAATGTGATTTACGTGCAAAACATTTCCCACATTCTAAACATAAAAATGGCTTCTCCCCAGTGTAAGTTCTCTGGTAAATAAAAGGCTCTGAAGAAAATATTTTCTCCCCTGTGTGAATTTTTTGATGGATTTTTTCATATTCTGAAGCTGAGAATGGCTTCTTTGCTGTAAAAGCACTTCTATTTTGAATGCCTGTTTTTTTACTTTTATTTTTTTTAACAGTCTGTGACAAATCAGAAAGTAGGACCTGTTTAAAAGAATCATATGATAGATCTTTGCTATGAAGGGATGATGGTATATCTGAAGTAATGGCATTCATTTCAGTTATATCTTGTGCGATGTCAAGGTCATCTGATTTAAAAATTGAAGATGTCAGTTGTCCCTCTGATTTCCTTGTACATTCATCTGCCAAGAATAAAAATTATTTTTAATAACACATACAAATTTAAGGGTATTATTTATGAAATATCAAAAAAATTGCAAATTATTGTCACAGGGAATCAGGATAACAGAAGGAAGAGGGACCTCAAAGCTGACTCTCAATCTAGGGAACCTACGCTGTCCCTTATCCCAGAGGTAAGCTTAATGGTAGCTAGGTCTTGGCTGCAAGCACGACCCTAAAGGGTGCTTTTCATGCTGCGACTTCGCTACCGATATATCGTCGGGGTCACGTCGTTAGTGACGCACATCCGGCGTCGGTAGCGACATCGCAATGTGTGACACCAAGGAGCGACGATCAACAATTGAAAAATCGTTAAAAAACGGTGATTGTTGCTCCTTTCCTTAATATCGTTGCTGCCACAGGTACGATGTTGTTCGTCGCTCCTGCGGCACCACACATCGCTGTGTGTGACACCGCAGGAACGACAAACATCTCCTTACCTGCGTCCACCGGCAATGCGGAAGGAAGGTGGGCGGGATATTCCGCCCGCTCATCTCCGCCCCTCCACTTCTATTGGCCGGCCGCTTAGTGACGCCGCAGTGACGTTGCTATGACGCCAAACGCACCTCCCTCTTGGGCGAGGGATTGTTTGGCGGTCACAGCGACGTCGCTGACAAGGTATGTAGCACCAACGACGGGGGCAGGTGCTATCGTGCTTGACATCGCTAGCAATCTGTAAAGCCCCCTTATCTCCTGTTTAAGTCTTGATCTTATACCCCATCTCCCCCAACCCAGGAGAGGGCCAGGACCAAAGAAGCAAACCCCACAAATAACACAGAGGGGCAAAGAACCAAAACTCATGCACCCTGCAACCAGAGACGAGGGAGAGACAATACGAACCCAGGACGAAATAAAACACAGGGAGGAAATAAACTAACAACAGGGATATTTCCACACCACTCAGGAAAGCACATGACAAATCACCAACCTTTAGCTCACTACAATAAGGACCGATATCACAGGAGCAACATTAAGCTATATTCCGCAACAAGCAACTGGATCCAAATTAAAGAGTGAAGGCAGCTGTGAATGGTCATTAGCAGACTGAGCTCCTAACAACAGTTCACAAGCCAGCAGGAATTAACTCCTGCTGGACTGTAGAGCAGTGAAACAAAACACAGCCAATGCCCGAGTAAGGCTGTACAATATGTCTATATGTTGCGGTATCCCTATTTGTTTTAAGAGCATCCAAATGCAATGTATGAACACTTATAATTTTTTTTATATTCATGGTAAATTCCAGATCTTTTTTAAATAACTACAAAATAAATCAACCTAAAATTACAACTGAGATAAAAGTACAATGTGTCACGGAAAAAAAAAAAAATCCCCAACAGTGGGATCAGATTAAGCATTACAAAGTTGTTATTACGTAAAGTGACATGTTAGATTGGAGAAATGGGGCCTGGATAGGAGAAGAAAACTGGCTGCAGTGGAAAGAGGTTAAATAAGAGCTTCTGGGGGGCGTGTCCTGGACATGGAGGAGTGAGGACGCTCGTAGCCGGAGCTCCTGGGCCCAAAATCTTACATACTCTCCCCCTCCGGCTGCACGCCGACACAATGCCCCCAAAGAAGCGACCACCTACAGCATCGGATCCGGCACCTGACAGACGACCCTCTGGAGGCCTGGCAAGGTTTCTCTCCTCATCAGCAGCGGCTCCTCTCAACGCGAGCACAGGCAAGATGGCGACGGCTGGAGCTGGGAGCGTGGTGGAGGGAAAGTCCCCGCAAGCGGCGCGGCTGCAGCGCCAGTTAAGTGAAGGGGAGAAGGGGGAGGAGGTGGCTGGAAGCAATGCCGCTCATAGAGGGAGCCCTGCCACTTCTAGATCAGCGGGGCCCCCACAGAGAAAAGAGGGGGAGCAGACCCCGGGAGGCACCCTCGTAATGGAGCCGCAGGCCACTTCCAGGCCCCTTAGTGCCCCCAGCCTGAGGGTCGGTGACTCTGGGAACCTGGATGCCCCCTCTGACATGTTGGACACTCAGACCCTGAGGGAGCTCATTGCAGCCCTCCCCAGCAAAAAGGATTTGGATGAGGTGGCCTCCAGAATAGAACAGGCCCAGCTGGCAGCACTGTCCTCAGTGAGGGAGGAGATGGGGGTTCTGGAGGACAGGATCACGGCCACTGAGCAGGTCCAGGGATCAATGGAGGGCAGGCTGGAGCGTCTGGAGAAAGGCTGGGAAGCTTCTACCTTACGTATCAGAGACATGGCCCTGCTTCTGGACGACCAAGAAAACAGAAGCAGGAGAAACAATGTCCGACTGAAAGGCATTCCAGAGGACTGGTCACCTGAACTCCTACGCTCCAACGTTCTGGCTATCTTTAATATTGTCACAGGCAGACCTCCTGACGCGACCTACCTCTTCGACAGGATCCACAGGGTGGCCCGCCCGAACACCAGGGCATCCTCCAACACCAGAGACGTTCTTTGCCGTCTCCACTATTATGGAGATAAGGAGCGGATTCTCCAAGGGGCATGGGCTCATGGCCCAATGGAGATGGATGGTGCACTTGTGTCGTTGTTTCCAGATGTCTCCAGTCGCACCCTATATATGAGGAGGCTGCTTCAGCCGCTCTTACTCTGAATCAAAGAGGCGCCACCTACCGCTGGGGACACCCCTTCCATCTTATAGCCCGCAAAGGGACTGCCGTCTATTTTCTGAGGAGACCCTCAGATCTATCGGGTCTGTTTACATTCCTGGGGATCGACGAGATGTCTGTCCCGGACTGGCTTGCCTGGGACCCCCCGACCCCTGTGAGGCGGAGGGAGAGGGGCGGGGGGGTGGCCCTTCCTCCTCGTCGGATGAGCGGGGCTGATCCCGCTTGATCATAGAGCCCCTTGGTACCTATACAGTATTGTATGTCGACATGTGCACAATGTCTACTTTCTAGGTGCTGTAGGGTTCAAAGTTGAAGGTCGTTTCTCTTATATGTCATTATCTTCGTGTTGTGTGCGGCCGGGGGGGGGGGGGGGAACTTTTCCTGGCGCCAGTTGGAGCTCCGGGATGTAAAGTCCGGTCTTTCTATAGCTGGGCGCGGACTTTGGCCCCTCCGGGACTCCATACTCGTACCCGCTCTCCTATTTTCCTTGTGGACCCGCGGCTGGTCCCAGGTCTGCGAGCTCTGTGTGAGCTTCTATACCCTGTGTGCTTCTCTCTCCTTCTTTCTTTTTTCTTTCTCTTCTCTCTTTTTCCCTAGTCTCGGCTGTACTTCTGCTTCTCTCCATCCCCTGACTCCCCGTTAGTTCACGCTTCTCCCTCTAGCAGGGCGGACTCACTCTCTCCCCTTCTACCTCCTCCTTAAACCCTTGCTCACTCTCCTTCATCCAAATCTACTCCTCCTTCCCCCCATCCCCCCCCTTTTTTTTTTTTTTCCTTCTTCTCTTCTTTGTCCTCCCTTTTTTCCCCCCAGGGGCTAAGGTCAGACAGTGATGAAAAAGACGTGCTCTGAGTTACGCATCGGCTTATTAAATGTGAGGGGACTGCATGATCCCGGGAAGCGCTCAATTCTCCTGAACCTCCTGTGGAGGAGCCGCATACAAGTTGCTTTCCTGCAGGAGACTCACTACAGCCTAGAGAAACCATATAAGCTCTCGGACAACAGGTACCCGGTTGTGTTTCATTCCCCCTCTCCTGACCCCAGATCCAGGGGAACCAGTATACTAATAGCAGGTTCACTGCAATGGGAGACACTGGAGTCAAGGACTGAGGGGGAGGGGAGACTTCTACTGGTGAAGGGGCGCATCGCCTCCCAATTATACACATTTGCGGCCATATACCTGCCAAACACAGGACAATGCACAACGTTCTTACGCTTTCTTGACATAATAGATGACTTTGCTGAAGGCACTTTAGTGATAGGAGGGGACTTCAATTTCACTCTAGACCCTAAAATAGACAACTCTGGGGGAGTTTCTTGACTACCACAAAGGGCAACACAACGTATCAAATGAGGGCTGCTTGAATTTCAGCTGATAGACACTTGGAGGCTCCTCCATCCTTCAGACAAGGACTATTCATTCTACTCTGCAGTTCACGATAGTTACTCCCGCCTCGACCACCTCTTCGTCCGCCACAGGGACCTCCACGCCCTGCTGGCAGCGACAATTGAAAGCATTCATTTCTCTGACCATGCGTTGATTACGATCTCTCTTGCCTTGGACTATCCCGTCGACAGACAGTGCCAATAGACTTTGAACAACTCACTACTAAATGATCCGACAGTCATGGATGAGATCCAATCGGCTTTGTCGGAATATTTTGGGCAAAATGCAGCTGGGGAGGTGTCACCCAACATGGTATGGGAAGCTCACAAATGTGTCACGCGGGGGCTTTTTATCAAGCATGGTTCGCGTCTGAAAAAAGCGCGGGCGGCGGAGGTGGCTGCTCTTCTTTCCGAAATTCACCAACTAGAGGTCATGCATAAGAGATCCTGTGACCCTGGGTCCAGATCTCGTCTGACCCAAAAGCGGGAAGAGCTGCGCACCCTATTGACTCACAAGGCAAAGAGTGCCATGGTTAAATGCAGGAGACATTTCTATGAGTTCGGAAATAAGAGTGGCAGAACCTTGGCCAGGGCGCTACGTTTACAAAGAACGCGGGGTTATGTCCAGCGGGTCCAAAATCCGGATGGGAGGCTAGTGACTTTGCCCAGGGATATCGCCACGGCCTTTGGTAACTTCTATGCTTCCCTTTACTCCATTGATGGAGATAAAACCAATTCTGCCCGAGCAGACTTACGCCTGCGGATCAGGAAATATATTAATAATTCAGGAATGCAAGGGCTCCGAGCGGAGGATGCAGAAGGCCTGGAGAGACCCATCACAGAACTAGAATTGCTCGAGGCTATCAAAAACTCCCCAACGGGTAAGGCCCCGGGCCCCGACGGCCTTCCCCTAGCCTATTATAAAAAGTTGGGATCAACGTTAAATACCCCCTTTCTTCAGGCCTTTAATAACGTTGCAACAAGCGGCTTGTCCCCCATCTCTAGAGACACTCTGTCGGCTACCATAGTGGTCATCCCGAAAGAGGGTAAGGACCCTTCTCAGTGCGCGAGTTACCGACCCATCTCCCTGTTAAATACGGACTTAAAGCTCTTTGCGAAGATCCTGGCGGACAGGCTCTCACCTCTGATGGGAGGCCTTATTCACCCGGACCAGGTTGGGTTTCTGGGAGGGAGAGAGGCCAGGGACAACACGACCAAAGCGCTAAACCTAATTCATAAAACCCGTCTGGAGAAGCAGCCGCTGATGCTCCTCTCCACAGACGCCGAAAAGGCCTTCGATCGTGTTAACTGGGTTTTCATGACGGAGGCCTTGAGAGCGATTGGGTTAGGCAGGTCTATGTTGAACTGGATTGGCTCTCTCTACAGTGGTCCTACCGCAGCAGTCAGGGTGAACGGTCTTCTTTCCGACAGGTTCCCGATTAATAATGGGACCAGGCAGGGATGCCCCCTGTCTCCTTTAATATTTGTTTTGACCCTGGAGCCCCTTCTGTGTCATATTAGAAGAAACCGCGACATTACTGGCCCTCTCACTGAGGTTCACAAATTCAAAATTGCAGCCTACGCAGATGATCTCCTTTTTTTCCTCACGAACCCCTTGGTCTCCCTGCCCAACCTGCTCCGGGAATTCGAGACTTATTCCTGCCTATCCAATTTTAAAATAAATATGACCAAGTCTGAAGCTCTGAACGTGAACCTGCCTCCGGGTACGGTTACTTCACTCCAATCATCTTTTAGCTTTAAATGGGCCTCTTGTTCTCTTGGGTACCTGGGGGTTCGGTTGGCGGCTGACACTAACTCGCTATTCAAATTGAACTTTCTTCCCCTCCTTGGGACCATCAGAGAGGATTGCACGAGATGGGCGAAAGGCTGGTTCACTTGGTTTGGTAGATGTGACATCTTTAAAATGAATGTCCTCCCTCGCATCCTTTACCTTCTCCAGGCTCTTCCGATACGGATTCCCAGCTCCTTTTTTAAGGAGCTGGCTGCTCTACAAACCAAGTTCATCTGGGACAACAAGCCAGCTCGAATCTCCCGCTCCTTACTGTGTAGACCCAAGAGGAGGGGGGGATGGGAATCCCAGACCTGAAGGTATACTGCTGGGCTTCACATATGGTCAGAGTTATCGACTGGTGTCGCCACGCCAAGACGAAGCCCTGGGTGGCATTGGAACAAAGTTTCTCTGCGATTAGTCTTACCGCAGCCCCTTGGATATCGAGCCCTCTTCCCGCTAGTCTGAGACACCATCCCACAATTGGCGCCACCCTGGAGTGCTGTTCCCTGAGACAGGTCCGCAGATTACTACTTCCAGTCCCCTCTCCTCTCTCACCCATAATTGGCTCCCCAGATTTTTATCCGAGTCTGACGGATCCTGTCTTTCGTCGCTGGATAGAGGGGGGGCGCTTTCAGGCATGTCACCTAATAACTGACGGGGGCTGGCCCTCACTCGGGGCACTTACAGAATGCGAGACCCCGAGACAGTTGGGAGCTTGGAGGTCCATGCAACTCAGACACTACATCAGCTCCCTCCCTGACCACTTGCTATATACAGCTAGCCCCACGGAGTTTGAGGCGCTGTGTACCCTGGAGGGAGTGCTTCGGCACTCTCTGTCCCTGGTGTACAGGTTGCTGACGGACCCTGGCGACCTCCCCCCCCCCACATTTCTCGCACACTGGGAACAAGACCTGGGCCTCTCCTTGACAGATACGCAAAGGAACAAAATTTTGACGCTTGCCCATAAGACCTCAATAAGCTCCAGACTCCAGGAATCCAATTACAAACTCCTGTCGAGGTGGTATAGGGTCCCAACCAGGGTACACAAGATGTTTCCTGGCATAGACCCTTGCTGTTGGAGATGTGGGACGGCTGAGGGGGACTTTGTGCACATATTCTGGTCGTGTCCGGCCCTCCGAGGGTTCTGGAGCGGAGTGGGGGAGGTGATCAAATACGTGACTGGAACAACGCAGACCCTGGGTCCGGAGTTGTTCCTTCTTCAACTGACTGAGATGTCCGTCTCTGCATACAAACAGTCGCTTCTGCACTTTCTAGTGATGGCGGCCAGGTCATGCATCCCCTTGAAGTGGAAGTCGGACGCCCCCCCTACTCTGTCCCTCTGGGCCTCCAGGGTCAATGAGCTTCTACAGATGGAGGACTTGACCTCCTCCCTGCATGATCGGTATGAGCGCTTTCGCGGGACCTGGCTTCCCTGGTTGCAATTTAAGTCTTCTAGTGAGTACGACCTCCTGCTGCGTGATGCGTAGGATGAGCGTACCCCCTCTGTCGCTGGCCCTTCCCCCTGGCAAACCCACCCCCTCAAACTAAAAGGGGGGTTGTTGGGGTTTTTTTTTTTTTTTTCTCTCTCTCCCCTCCCCTCCCCATACTCTCTCCCCTCCTTCTCCCCTTCTCTCACCTTATCCCCCTTTTTCTCTTTCCTTTTAATCTCTCTTCCTCCTTTCCCACCTTCCTTCTGCTCTGCCTTATCCCTTTCCCTTTCCACTCTTCCTCTATATTCCCCCCTTTTCTTTTTTCTCAGCTGGTGCGAACCCTTCATTGCTCAGAATTGTCTGAGTCATCTTTAGGCACTCTTGCCTCCTTTTCGGTACTTCCCTTCTTGTCTATGACAAAAATTGAAAAAGAACGGACCCGTTTGTTAATTTGTGGGGTTGGCACAGTTGTAAGTGATTTTGTATTGAGATGTATTCTCCCAAACTATGTTGAACTGTTTTTGTCTGTTATGTCAACTGACCGCTTTATGGTTTGCAAGAGTCTGTTGTATAAATAAAGAATTTAAAAAAAAAAATAAGAGCTTCTGTCGTCATTCACTGCCGTATTCACTCTGTAGGTTGCGCTGGTGATAGAGAAGTCAGTGCCAGAAACTCTGGAAAGCGCAGGCTCTGCCCATCCACTAAGGTTAGAGTGGCTGAGATCTGTAGTATTTCACAGTCTGACAGAGTGGATGTGTGTGCTGTCCAGCTGTAGTCATCAGCTCCTACTGTCAATCTACTAGAAAGAACCACACCCTACTAAAGCCTTCAGCTTTCTTCTGGAAGCTGCTAGATATAACTTGTGCTTCCCTGGTTAGGTCTTGTTACTCCCCTGCTCTGCATTTGTTTTCCTGTTTGACCTTGGTCTGTTTTCTGACGATTCTCCTGCCTGTCAATTTGTTACCATACCGTCATCTTGGTTTTGACCCAGCTCCTCAACTATGCTAATGTTTCCTGATTTTGCCCTTTTCGTCACTGACAGCTTTGACCCAGCTTGGCAACTATTCCTGTCTCTGCACCGCAGCCCATCCATAGTCAGCAATCTTCTGGAGCCAGTTGTAAATCCAGATCCCTGTATAGGAGTTAAAGAGTGTCAGGTAGTGATGGGCAGACCCGGACTGTAAAAGTCCAGATCCACGCGGGTTCAAAAGTACCCAGCTGTCGGGCCCGGAGTTCTCTGGGAACTCTGGGTATTGATCCGGATCCAACAAACTTGGGTAATAAAAAAAAAAAGTAAAGCAAGCCCATCATACTTACCGAATCTCTGGCACGCCTGTAACTGCTTCCAGGGCTACTCATTCTACTTCCATGGCCACTCATTAGCTTCATACATATGCACTGCTTTCCCCGCCCACCGGCAGTCCTGGCATCTGTGATTGGTTGCAGTCAGACAGTGCATCCACCTTGAGTAACAGCCTGTCTGACTGTTTGCGCTCATAGACCCTGTCTGCATGTCTATCATACTGTAAAAATAAATAAATAAAAAAATTGGCATAGGGTCCCCCCCATATTATGATACCCAGCACATATAAAACATATGGCTACAGACTGCAGTCCCCAGCCATGTGCTTATCTTGGCTGTGTATCAAAATAAGCAGAATCGCATGCAGTTTTTGTGTTTTTTTTTTTAATTATTTAAATAAATACATTTTAAAAAAACAGCATGCAGTCCCCCAAATTGTGATACCCAGCCATGATAAAGCCGACAGCTGAGGGCTGGTATTCTCAGGCTGGGGAGACCCATGCTTTTAGGGTCCCCACCAAGCCTAAAAATAACAGCCTGCAGCTGCCCAGGATTGTCACGTCCATTAGAGACGACAATCCCTGAACTTTACCCGACTCTTCCCGATTGCCCTAGTATAGTGGCATTGGGGTAATAAAGGGGTTAATGGAAGCCTACAGCTGCCACTAAGCCCTAGATTAGTAATGGGAGGTGCCTATGAAACCCCCCATTACTAATCTGTTTATTTCTTTTCACTTCAACATTGAAAAAAATAGTTTATTTGAAATAAAAGACAAAAAGGCACTCTTTCACCCCTTTATAATCCCCAAAACACGCAGTTCCGACGTAATTCAAGCGAACTCCCATGACGATTCTAGCTCCTTTACATTTGAAGTAACAGCACGCAGGTATATTAGAAAACATGACGGCACACTGTTGGCTTCAGGGAAAGACTGATGACTGATGAGTAGTGACGTCACTCAAGTTATCTGAGGTCACAGCTGGAGTTTCCCACGATCCTCCACCTGTGACTGCAGGAAACACGCCCTCAGGTAACTTCATTAAACTCCTTGACTTCATCAGCTGTAAAGAAGCTAATGAGTGGCCCCGGAAGTAACTCTACATCCTCAAAAGAGACTCGGTAAGTATAACACACCTGCTCCAATCCCTCTATCCCTTCTACCACCGTTTTTAAGCTCCGGATTCTGGTCCCCATAGACTTATATAGGAACTGGCATCCGGCCAGATATACAGAATCAATTCCGGGTCTTTTTTTTTTTTTTTAACCAGGATAAAAAGAAGTCCGCCCATCACTAGTGTCATGGTTTCTCGGGATTCTTTGAAGAGGAGTGGCTTGTTCCCAGTCTGTACGAGAGAGACATTTTATGTGTGCGACCTCAGACAGATGTCACAGAAGTTCACGCTTGGCCAAGGTTTAAAATTATTAATATCATTTCCTCCTATAATAATAATTTTTCATCATTTGCAGCTCAGACGTTCTAGGGAACATATCCCTTTAATGCATTATTTATTAACAAGTCAAATCTGTAAAGACAATTAGTTTGCTATAAAATCATTTGATTAATCAAGTTTCAGAAGTGAGTAAATTCTTGGAATCAGATCTTGGATTTCACTTCAACAATGAGAAATAATTATAAATTCTGTTAATTTGCCTCTCTAGGTCACATAAGAGGTCGGACATATTAAATATTCTAAATGTCCCATGTGTAAATCAGAGGCTGCAGAACTATTACACATGTATTGTGACTGCCTGGAAAGTAGAGAATTTCACTTTTGTAATGACCCGATCAGCACATTCAGCAGGAGAGATGAGCAAAACTGTTCGGTAAAGGTTTGCCAATTTCAAATTCGGTACGAGCCTGACCTTGTTCAATCGGGCTCGGCATCCCCAAGCACTTTCCTTCAAAAGTCGGTAAGGTTCGTTTGATGCCCCCAAACACTGACCACGTTTCCAAAAATGCTTTTTTAATAGCATTTTATGCTTTTATATAAGATTGTAGTGCTGTCTGATATGATGATGTGTAAAATCAGTGTAGGAGGTAGGGACTGCGGACCGGGAGAAGACCTTTGGCGCACTGCGCCATTTTTTTTTCCCTTAACTTTATCTGTGGATGTTGCTGCGGCCGATCACGGCGCAGAAAACATCCACAAGGTTCAGACAGAACGGCTTCTGTGATTGGCTGCCTAAGTCACATGTCCGTGTGCAGACATGTTGCGTCTACGCCATTTTGTGAATGTGAAACGTTAGGGAAGGTGCTGCGGCTGAGGCTGCTAGAAAGTGAGCTTAGTTAGGGGTTTAATGCTTGGTAGTTAAGATAGGAGAGCGATACTTTAGAATAGGGACGAGCAGTGTAGGGAAAGGTGTGTGTGCAAGAAATCAGAACAATTCATGATCGAAATAGGGATTGGTACTTGTAGTGCCTGCTAAAGAGTTGCCAGTGAGGCATGTAAATTGGTATTGCTACATATTGCTGCCTGCTCAAAAGGTATGCAAACATATTTATATGTATTGCTAGTTAGCAGTGCCTGGTCTAAAAAGTTGCTAGGGAAGTATCTAAAAAGTGTTTCTTGCCAATTTTAATTGCCTGCTGAAAATTCTGCAAATACATTTATAGGTATAGGTAGTTAGCCATGCGTGGCCTAAAAAGTTGCTAGGGAAGTATCTAAAAAGTGGTTCTTGGCAATTTTAATTGCCTGCTTAAAATTCTGCAAACACATTTAAAGATATTGTTCCTTATTAGTGTCTGGCCTAAAAAAAGAGGCTAAGGAAGTATCTGAAAAGTGTTTCTTTGCAGCTTTAATTGCCTGCTCAAAATTACGCTGTGAAATACATGTATAGGTATTAGTGGTGCCTACTGAAAATTCGCTATTGAACAAGCTAAAAAGGTCTTCTTGTCACTTTTCCGTGTCTACTCCAAATTACGCAGTGAACCGCATTTGTAGGTAGTGGTACTTTTTAGTGCCTTCACGATACTGCTAATTCAGGCAGGAAATAAGTAATTTATCTTTTGCGTTAGGTGTCTGACAGGTGTGAGAGTAGGGTTACGAAACCTCTGTTTGAAATGGGAAGGGTACATTAACCATGAGTGGTAAATCACGACGAGTTTGTCGTGGAATAGGGAATAGGCGGGGTGTTGGAGGTGTACGTGTGGGAAGTTCTGTTAGTCAAAGGTCTAGTGAGCAAACACCAGCTGATACTATCCCAAGAGACATGAGAACAACTTCTGTTACTGGACAACCTAATACACTATATTAGTTTGGCAGCCGTACATTGCTTCAACTTCGAAATGAGGATGATAAACAGCAGGTGCTACAGTGGTTGGCAAGCTCTTCATAAAGTGGCCTCTCCTTCACTTCCTTCACCTCAACATCACACAGAGTTCATTCCCCAGAGGTGCCACCTCAATTACATTACAATTGTTTGCGCCAGCGTCAGAAATCTGCAACCGACAAACTGACTGTCGGGAACCACACATGGGTGAGTCTGCAGAGCTGTTCATACATTCTATCCCATGAGCATCAGAGGTCTGTCCAAAGATTACCAGACTCAAGAGGAGGAAAGCATCTGCACCGATGGCCAAAATTTTTGTCAGTTGGATCCTAACCCGGACGAAGTAGGATCCCAGCAGGATCCCGACCCTCATCAACTGACATTAACGCCTGGGTTTGGAGGTGATGATGATGATGATGAGACTCAGATATCTGAGGCGCACACTTACTGTGATATCAGGTCAGGAAGAGGAGGAGGGGGACAACATAGAGCATGACGAAGTTGTCACGAAGTTGTTCACTTGGCGTGAACCCAGAGGCACGCAGACGAGTAGATTAGCAGATGACGAAGAGGAGGAAGGCAAGGACATTACGGTGGTGATTCCCACGCAAACATGTAGTGATGCAAACATGAGAAGATCTGCCTCCTCAGCCACAACTCTGGCTGTGGCCAGCATTTCACAGGAAGGGTTGACTAGCCTGGACCTTTTTTGAGACCGTAAAAGATGACCCAACTTCCGTTATCTGCCAATGTTCTAAATAACAACTGAGTAGACATAAAAATTCAAATAAATTGACTACTACATGCATGAACCGGCAAATGCACAACCAACATGCATTACAGTGGGACTCTCACTGCACTAAAATGCAGATTAACGGCCTACCCAAGCACCGGCTGCCAAATCAATATAGTCTGCTGCTTCTTCCTCCTACTGCATCCCCAGCGAAACTATTCTAACACCGATCTCCGACCGCAGAACAATCTCTTGTGTACCCACTACAATGGGGGTGAGTGACGGCCCATCAAGTGTTATGGAAGTGACCGTACCTGATGGTTTTTATTCATGTGAGACACCGAGCACACCACGTTTCTCAATCATGCATTACATCTCCCACTACACCTCCCTCCCAGTCCACCGCTCAGTTGTGTACACCTTACATCTCTCAGCACAGCAGCCAGCCCTCGGTCCCACAGCTTTAGTGACATAAAAAACCATTTCCTCCCACACATGGCAAAGCGAATGCTTGAATTTCACTATATCGAAACTGTTGGCCACATAAATGCTGCCTTTCTGCCTGGTAGATACAGAAGGTTTCTGAAACCTGATGACCGTCGCAGTCCCCCAGTACCAGTTGTTCAGTCACCATTACTTTTCTAATAAAGCTGTGCCTGCGCTACACCATCATGTTGCAGCCAAGATTACCTTTTCCTTAGAAAACCGTATCCCAGGGTGCATTTTACCACTGACACCTGGCAAGCATGGCCAGGGGCGTTACATCTCACTGACTGGGCACTGGGTTACTCTGGCGGCTGCGAGGGCAGGCAGAGAAGGGGCTGATTTTGAAGACTTGAAATCCAACGCCTTTGGGACAAACTTCTGGCTCTACCACTTCCTCTTCTGCTTCCTCCACCTCCTCTAGGGCTTCCACCTATGCCCTCAACCTCTCCCTCAATTTAATACGCGTTCCAAGAATGCAGAGAGAATCCCCCCACCTTTGTACAGCTCAGCCAGGGCTCAATGCAATCAGGTAGTGCTGAAATCAATCTGTATCGGAGAACACAGTCACACAGCTGCAGAGTTCTGGACTGCAATCAATGGCTGTATCTACTGAACCTGAAGCCAGGGAAGGCCGTGTGTGATAATGGTGCAAACGTGTTAGCCGGCCTATGCCTGGGCAACATCCCACATGTGCCTTGCATGGCTTATGTCCTGAACCTGGTTGTACAAAAATTTATATCCCACTATCTTGAGCTGAATGCGCTGCTGCAGAAGGCACGGTCGGTGTGTGCTCACTTCTGAAGTTTGCACCCCGCAGCTCATCAACTTGCAGCCTACCTGTTAACTGGCTGATATGTGATGTGTCGACATGGTAGAATTCCACTCTGCACATGTTGCAGCGACTGTGGCAGCAGCAGCAAGCCCTGGTGCGCTATACCATGAAGCATAGCCTGGGACAATGCAGTACAGATATGGGGCAAATCACGATTGGGGAGTAGGCACAGATGAAGGACCTCTGCACCCTTTTGCACAGTTTTGAAATGGCTACAAAGATGGTTAGCACTGATGATGCCACCATCAGCATCACTATTCTGTCCATTTACATGTTGGAGCACAATTTGAATAGTCTACGGGAAGAGGTGGGGGTCCCAGAGGAAGAGAAGGAAGGAGAGGCGGATGAGGAAAGGATACGATTTCCTGTAGGGTCTGGACAGTCATCGCACAGGCAGGTATCACGGGTGGTAGAGTCAATCGATCAAGGCGGGCTCATGGTAACAGACAAAGTGGTAGTGAAGATGCAGGAGCCGAGGAAAAAATGGAGGAGAGTTGATAGGTGCAGAAAACTTAAGAGATGAAGAAGATATTGATCCCTTCTCTTTTGTCCGTGGTTGGTGGGAGGGGACGAAAGATGCAAACTTGAGCATTACCCCGCCACAAACACAACATGGATTTCGACCACATGGAAGCATCCAACATGAGCACCTTCTTACTTCACTATTTGCAGCATGATGCCCGTATCGTTAATATTAGAAATAGTGCTGACTACTGGGTTGCCAGTCTGTTAGATCCACGGAACAAGTGTCAATTTTAGCTTCCACCCCTGGAAAGGGACGTGCGGATGCTGGTGTATCGAAATAAGCTTGTAGACCATCTTAACAGTAGTTTTCCACAAGACAACAGTGAGGCACACAGCATGAATCGCAGTTCTAGAATTCCAATTATTGGAACGTCGCGTAGTCAACACAGAAACAGAGCTCAACATCGATGCCATAAGGGTGATGGGGCCCTTTTGCATTTTGGTCTTGAAAAATGGATAAGTGGCATGAGCTCGCCAATCACGCCTTGGAAGTTTTAGCCTGCCCAGCAGTCAGTGTTCTCTCAGAACGTGTCTTAAGTGCATCCGGCTGTCCCCTGAAAGCGTAGACCGTCTAAAGTTCATAACGGAACGAATGAATGTCCAGTGACTTTGCCACCCCAGTCCCAAACTGTGCAGACTAGACAATGGTGTACTATCAGGCTTCTGTGAGTAAGAGGCCTACACCTGTCCGTTATGTATCTCATAATTTTTAAAATTTAAATGCCAGGCCATATCCCGTGTGTTGCATGGACCATACCTCCCTGCTTTTTTAAGGCCCTATGGGGAGGGAGGCAATAGATGCTGCTGTACTGCTGTCTGCCTGAAAGGATTTTAAATGTCGAGACTGCAAGATAGGTCTCCAAGTTGTGTCTTGTGGTTAGTGCCAGTCTTCTGGGACCAAGAAGTCTACGCGTGTGTGTCATCTTGCTGTCTATGGTGAAGATGGAAAGGCTGGTTCAGGCCTTGTTCCTGGTCCGGTCCCACGTTGGGCAATTTTTATTGTGTGTCAATTGTTGCCAAGTTTTCTATTGCCTGACCTTAATTTTTGGAAATGTAGAGGCTAAAAGTAGGGTCTCCAAGTTGACTTTAGTACAGTATCTAGTGCCAGTCTAATGGGAGCAAGAGGCCTACACTGTTCCCGCTAGCATGTCTTCATTTTTAAAATTCAAATGCCGGGCCACAGCCTGTGTGTTGCATGGACCATACCTCCCTGTTTTGTTAATGCCCTATGGGGAGTTGGGCAATTGATGCTAGTGTACTGCTGTCTACCAGAAAGGATTTGGAATGTCTAGACTTCAAAATGGGTCTCAAAGTTGTGTCCTGTGGGTAGTGCCAGTTTTCTGGGAGGAACAGGCCTACACCTGCCACTAAGGCATGTTTTCATTTTTAAAATTCAAACGCTGGGCCACAGCCTGTGTGTTGCATGGACCGTACCTCTCACTTCTTTTAATGCCCTATGGGGAGGGGGCAATTGATGCTAATGTACTGCTGTCTGACTGAAAGGATTTAGAATGTCAAAACTACTAGATAGGGTTCATCAAAGTTGTCTCTTGTCTGTACTGGCAGGGGTATGGATGCACCAGGCCTACACCTGTCTTTCATCCACCTACCTCTATGTTTCTTATGTCAATCATCTAGGAAGCTAATGGCTATGCCAAAACAGTGGTGCTGCACTGTAAAACATATTTTTGCTGTTTTGGAAGCTTTTTGACCCCCCCTAAAGGTGTTTTCTCTACCTTAAATTTGGCCTCCCACTAAATTCAATGATTTTCGAAAAAAGGGTTGATAAAGGTTCGACAAACACACCATTTGTTTGGTTGGGCTCAGTGAGCTGAACCTTAAGGGGTACTTTGCACGCTGCGACATCACAGGCCGATGCTGCGATGCCGAGCGCGATAGTCCCCGCCCCCGTCGCAGCAGCGATATCCTTGTGATAGCTGCCGTAGCGAACATTATCGCTACGGCAGCTTCACATGGACTCACCTGCCCTGCGACCGTCGCTCTGGCCGGCGACCCGCCCCCTTAACAAGGTGCGGCGTCACTGCGACGTCACGCGGCAGGCGGCCAATCGGAGCGGAGGGGCGGAGATGAGTGGGATGTAAACATCCCGCCCACCTCCTTCCTTCCGCATATCCTACGGAAGCTGCAGTGACGCCGGTAGGAGATGTTCCTCGCTCCTGCGGCTTCACACACAGCGATGTGTGCTGCCACAGGAGCGAGGAACAACATCGGACTGTCGCGTCAGCGTAATTATGGATTACGCCGACTCTGCAACGATGATACGATTACGACGCTTTTGCGCTCGTTAATCGTATCATCGAGCCTTTACACACTACGATGTCGCATGCGATGCCGGAAGTGCGTCATTTTCAATTTGACCCCACCGACATCGCACCTGCGATATTTTAGTGTGCAAAGCCTGCCTAAGAGGTTTGCTCATCTCTCTACGGCAGCACAGTAGGGAGAGAAGGTAGATTTATCAATAACATACCAAGATTCTAGGAAGTCAGCATCATTACCCTCCACTTTCTATTAGGGGTCCACCATACCAATTTGATTTATCTTTCCATAATTTTTTAAGTTGTCTGCACATTCTACATACTCTGTCATTTGGCTTTGCAGATTAGAGATCTGGGCAGCTAATGGTCAACGTCTTCTAATATCGGGATAAAGTGAATCCTACCACTAAGATCTGGCTGAAAAAGATCTCACTCTAAAACAAGGGCATCTAATGCCAAAAATAATGGGGATAGTGTTGGGTGGAGGAGCATGTGGTGGTCTAGCAGCAGAATGGTGACCATTTGATGTGGCCGGACTACAACCCTGATAAAGCAACCACAGCCGGTGCCTGAGAAGAATCTGTGACTTCTCTGCATTTAGTGGTCACTACTCACCTGGGCGGTTATCTGTAGGAATCTCCTCTTTACTCCGCTCATCACCCCTCACATATGTCTCTGTAGTATTAATATGGGTCAGATCTTCCCCCTGAAACAAATATTGTAAAAGTCACAGACAGATGGAGAAGTCCCATCTATGATCAGCTCTAATCCTGCCATCTCCACCGCTCTCATTACACAAGTATAACACATATAATACTGGAGGATAAAACAAGACTGAGCACAAGACCTTCACAGCCGTCTACACATCATAGGGAGATTTCATGGCACCTTCTCTCCATCTACCTGATGATCCTGAGGAACATCGGGCTCTTCTTGTTTACAGTCCTGTGGGAGAAGAGGACGGGGACATCTCTCTGGTGTTGTCCTCTTACTGGATAGAACTGGAGGAGACACATACAGGGACTGAATTCATTCCTTACATACAGATAGGCCGTGTGTATTTAGTCCTGTCTATTACCTGGTGATGTGAGGAGCTGGGGATCCTCCATCATGACGTCCTTGTACAGATCTTTGTGTCCTTCTAAATACTCCCACTCCTCCATGGAGAAATAGACGGTGACGTCCTGACACCTTATAGGAACCTGACACATACAATGATACCGTCACCCCCCGATCCCTTCATAGCGTTACTGTATAATGTCCCAGCATTCCCAGCAGTGTCACCTCTCCAGTCAGCAGCTCAATCATCTTGTAGGTGAGTTCTAGGATCTTCTGGTCATTGATGTCCTCATGTATCGGGGGGTGAGGTGGAGGCCCCGTGATTGGGCTCAGGGGTCTTCCCCATCCCTCAGACACAGGGGCCTGACAGCGCTCACTAGAGGTCTTCTTCACTACTGTGTAATCCTGGTTATGGAGAGACACAGTAAGAAATCTTACTACAGACATTTCCAGAGTCCTCACCTCTCCAGATCTGTCCATCTGTTATTCCCATACAGTCATATGAAAAAGTTTGGGCACCCCTATTAATATTAACCTTTTTTCTTTATAACAATTTGGGTTTTTGCAACAGCTATTTCAGTTTCATATATCTAATAACTGATGGACTGAGTAATATTTATGGATTGAAATGAGGGTTATTGTACTAACAGAAAATGTGCAATCCGCATTTAAACAAAATTTGACCGGTACAAAACTATGGGCACCCTTATCAATTTCTTGATTTGAACACTCCTAACTACTTTTTACTGACTTACTAAACCACTAAATTGGTTTTGTAACCTCATTGAGCTTTGAACTTCATAGGCAGGTGTATCCAATCATGAGAAAAGGTATTTAAGGTGGCCACTTGCAAGTAGTTCTCCTATTTGAATCTCCTATGAAGAGTGGCATCATGGGCTCCTCAAAACAACTCTCAAATGATCTGAAAACAAAGATTATTCAGCATAGTTGTTCAGGGGAAGGTACAAAAAGTTGTCTCAGAGATTTAAACTGTCAGTTTCCACTGTGAGGAACATAGTAACTTAGGAAATGGAAGAACACAGGTACAGTTCTTGTTAAGCCCAGAAGTGGCAGGCCAAGAAAAATATCAGAAAGGCAGAGAAGAAGAATGGTGAGAACAGTCAAGGACAATCCACAGACCACCTCCAAAGACCTACAGCATCATCTTGCTGCAGATGGTGTCAATGTGCATCGGTCAACAATACAGCGCACGTTGCACAAGGAGAAGCTGTATGGGAGAGTGATGCGAAAGAAGCCGTTTCTGCAAGCACGCCACAAACAGAGTCGCCTGAGGTATGCAAAAGCACATTTGGACAAGCCAGTTACATTTTGGAAGAAGGTCCTGTGGACTGATGAAACAAAGATTGAGTTGTTTGGTCATACAAAAAGGCGTTATGCATGGAGGAAAAAAACACGGCATTCCAAGAAAAGCACTTGCTACCCACAGTAAAATTTGGTGGAGATTCCATCATGCTTTGGGGCTGTGTGGCCAATGCCGGCACCGGGAATCTTGTTAAAGTTGAGGGTCGCATGGATTCAACTCAGTATCAGCAGATTCTTGACAATAATGTGCAGGAATCAGTGACGAAGTTGAAGTTACGCAGGGGATGGATATTTCAGGAAGACAATGATCCAAAACACCGCTCCAAATCTACTCAGGCATTCATGCAGAGGAACAATTACAATGTTCTGGAATGGCCATCCAAGTTCCCAGACCTGAATATCATTGAAAATCTGTGGGATGATTTGAAGCGTGCTGTCCATGCTCGGCGACCATCAAACTTAACTGAACTGGAATTGTTTTGTAAACAGGAATGGTCAAATATACCTTCATCCAGGATCCAGGAACTCATTAAAAGCTACAGGAAGCGACTAGAGGCTGTGATTTTTGCAAAAGGAGGATCTACAAAATATTAATGTCACTTTTATGTTGAGGTGCCCATACTTTTGCAATAGTCAAATTTTGTTTAAATATGGATTGCACATTTTCTGTTAGCACAATAAACCTCATTTCAATCCAGAAATATTACTCAGTCCATCAGTTATTAGATATATGAAACTGAAATAGCTGTTGCAAAAACCCAAATTGTTATAAAGAAAAAAGGTTAACATTAATAGGGGTGCCAAACTTTTTCATATGACTGTAGATAAGAATGATGTAATGTGACGTCATCAGAATCTCTCACCTCTCCAGTAAGCCGGAAGAGGATCTCTAGGGTGAGGTGTAATATCCTCTCCGCCATCTTGTCCCTGTCCATATCCATCCTTCACGGGGCAATCAGGAGAATTCTCTTCTATAGAGCGACTGTTCTCCCCCAGCATCTAATGTGTATGGAGCCTGAGCCCAGTAATGGGGAATCTCCACACACCTCCACCTGCAGAGCCGCACACTAGATATATGGCTGCTCTGTGCTTCCAGGACCTGTGATGATGTCACATGGAGGGGAGGAGTCAGGGGGTCACATGATCAGCTCCTCAGTGTATGCAGGACTCTGCTGTGCTGGTTGTCATGGTGCTGGATGAGGGGAAGGTTATGTGTAGGGTCAGGAGGGGTTTACAGTGTGGATGAGGGGAAGGTTATGTGTGTGGGTGTAGCAGAGCTGTGTGTGTGCAACGTATACGGAGCAGAGCCGTGTGGCTAACCCTTTTTCTACAGGGGACCACCAGACCCCCAGGTTTTCCAGGAATCCTCCAATGGAAAGCCCTGATCAAACAATTATCTTACATAGAACGAGCCAGAACCCAGGATCTCTTATTGGAGCCGATTCCTTTCCAATTAACCAGATATTGAAATGAATACTGGACCTTCTGACAATCCACAATCATCTGACCCTCATACTCTAAACCTTTATCAACAGAAACAAGATGAGGCAGAGATAAGGCCGCTCTGAAGGCCAAAAGGTGCGGTAAGCTGTCCAAAGTAATCTTGTTCCTGCAAGACAACGCCTCCGATCACACTGCAGAAGCGACCACGGTAAAACTGGCAGAGCTGGGCTTCCAGCTGGTTGACCACCCACCTTATTCACCAGATCTAGCTCCCTCTGACTATCATCTGTTTCCAAACCTGAGGAAACACCTCAAGCATACCAAATTTCACACCACTTCTGATGCCATGGCTGCTACGGATTCCTGGTTTGAGGCACAACTGAAATCCTTCTTTTTGCTGGGCTTACAGAACTTGGAATACCGATGTAAAAAGTGTGTTGACATCAGTGGAGAGTATGTGGAATAAATGAAAAGTTTCATCATTTTATCTCGTTTCTTTCTGGGTAAAGCCAAAGACTTATCAGCAGCCTACATATGTGTAGCAAGCGTGTGCCTGGATTCTAAACCTCTCTCGTAAAGTAGAGAAAGATAGAATTGCACTAGTTAAAGGATCAATTATGTCTACGAAACGGAAGAGTTGCTCCTGGATCCATAGAGTAGTCATTTGGCTGGTAGAACTGTCTAGTTTTGCTGGGGAGTATAAAAACGGCTCCAGTGAATGTTTGTCTTAGATGAGTGGGAAGATTTTTATGGCCATCCCCCAGATATGCTTGGTGAATGCTGTAGGTCCTAAAAGGACTATATCTGGAGGATGTGCAAAAGTGGTCCACAGAAGAGCATTGGGGTGGGTGTGGGCTCACAAAACACGTTCCACTTCCATCCATTTACTTTTTGTGGCTAAGCTAGTCCAGGCCGGGATACGTCTTAGATGTGTGGCTATGTAGTATTTCTACATGTCCGGAAAAGCTAGGCCACCTATTTTCCTAGGGGTCACCAGTACAAACTGACCGATTCAATGTCGTTTATAACCCCAAACTAAATCATTCAGCCTCCTCTGGAACTGCCGGATCACCGACATTGGAATTGCTATGGGGAGTGTTTCCAATAAATATAGGAACTTTGGGAGAATCATCATCTTAATGGAGGCCATCCTTCCAAAGAAAGACAGGCGTAGCTTATCCCACTTGAACAGGGTCGATTTGAGTTCCTCAAAAAAGGACGGGAAATTGTGTGCATAGAGGGAGTCATATGTACGTGTTATGTATATCCCTAGGTATTTTAAGCAATTTTTTTCCAGGCATATTTAAATGTAGATTGTAGTACAGAAAGGACGGATGACTTCAGGTTTAATGGTAGGGCTTCTGTTTTTGAGGCATTCATTTTATATCCCGACAGGTTTCCGTATTCAGTCAGAATGGAGTGGAGATTGCGTAAGGTTTCAGGGGGTTGCGTATTGTTAGGATGACGTCGTCTGCAAAGAGTGACAATTTATATTCATGGCCCTTTATCCGGAATCCCTGAACGTCTGGACTTTCCCGAATTCGCGCTGCTATGGGTTCAATGCATAATATGAATAGTAGGGTGGAAAGGGGGCTTCCCTGTCTAGAATCATTGTATATGGGGAAGGGAGATGATGAGGCATTAGGAAGCCTCACTATTGCCTCAGGATCCGCATACAAAGCATGGACCGCTTGCAGAAAAGGTCCCTCAATACCAAATCTTTTGACAGGCTAGGCCACTCTAGCCTGTCAAAAGCCTTTTCTGCATCAAGGCTAAGGAGCAGCCGCTCTCCTTTTTTTGGTTCAGGGCATCAATCAGGTTTATTGTTAGCCTGTCATTATCCCCTGCCTGTCTATCAAGAACGAACCCCACCTGGTCCCCATGTATCAAGTGTGGGAGAAGCACGGAGAGTCTGGTGGCCAGTATTTTCGTAAATATTTTTAAGTCTGCATTGAGCAACGATATCGGGCGATAACTTGAACAATCAGCGGGATATTTTCCTTGTTTCAATATTACAGTTATATGTGATCACAGCATCAAGGGGGGATTGGCGTGCCTTTCAGGAATGAGTTACAGATGGACAGCATATGGGGTATGGGCATGTTTTGAAAAGTTTTGTAATATAGGTATGTAAAGCCATCGAGGCCAGGTGCCTTGTCATGTGGGATCTCTTTGATAGCAGAGGCCAATTCTTCAACAGTAATCGGAGCAGTAAGTGTATCTAAAGTTTCTGCGTGTAATACTGGCAAACAACAGGTTGCGAGGTATTCATTAAGCAGGAGGTCTCTCGTCTCCACGTCTGTTGGTAAAGTAGACAGGAGTGAATAAGTCTAGCGTAATAATCTCTAAAGGTGTTTGCATGTTTTTGGGGGCCGTAGGTCAGATGACCCTGGCATCTTTAACTGCTCTGTATGGTGCAGTCTCTAAGCTGTGTTACAAGAATGGAGTGAGCCTTGTTACCCTTCTCATAATATCGTTGCCTGCTATAAACCAGTAACATTTTCATCTTTTTAACTTCCAAGTCTTTCAGCCTGCTCCTCACGTCAATGATACGCTTTAGCTTGGATGTGGTAGGGTGAGCAAGCATATCTCGCTCAGTATGGCTGTGCATCCATTTTTTTCTGGCTGTGAGACTAATGGGAAACTCCCTCCTGTAAAGGATCTGCTTCTCTCTCAGAATGTGCAAAAGGGGTTAGAGCAATCTCCTTTTTTGCAAAGTAACCCATGAGAGGTCTGGGAGGAGTTGTAAAGGGTGGCCCTCATGCTCTATAGAGCGTACTCTTCTGGCTTGCATCATGATGTTTTTTTTAAGTTTGTAGTCTGTGAGTCTGTGACACAGCATATAATGTCCCTGGGTGTCTGGGAGGCACCTTTTTGGTCTGAGGGGGTCTGATGGTTCTATGCACTCTGTCCAGGCTGATTAAATGGGATGAAGTAGCTCCAGGAACCTTATTAAAGATAGCTTGTATGATCATGGATAGATTCTCCTTCCCATATTGCTCTGGGAGACCCCTAATCCTTATGTTGTGGTGGCGACCCTGTTATCAAGATCCTCCAGATGCCTCTGATAGTTGCAAAGGGTTTCATGCTGCGCCACTATGGTGGACTGAAGTTGGGCCATGTAGGTTTGCGTTTCATCATGATCGTCCTCAAGGGCCTCCACAATCTGGGCAATATACCTGATATCTTGGCAGACGTTAGCTATTTTTGAATGGCACACCTCTTTAAATTCCAGCACTAGGGATTGCAGGTCAGATTTTGTAGGGAGCTGGGCTATACAGTATCTCCAGTCGCCATCTGCTGCGTCTTGTTCATTGCTGGTAGTGCATATCTGAATATAGATTAATTCTATATTTCAGCCACCCCTTCTATTAACTCCAGTGCCTGTGAGGGGTCACCAGCTACTGCCCTTACTTTGCTTCTCTGATTCTTTGGGGGGTTCATTTCTGTGGCTGCCTGCTGGGTAATGAGTGCAGCATCCTGTTCGTTCCTGTATGCTGTCTCCCCCTATAACATCATCTCCCTCATCTCCCACTGCAGAAAGGCCCATGGGAGTAGTAGTACCTGTATCTTCACTCCCTGTCTCCTCAGCAGGCTGCTCCATGTCTCCCGGCCGTGCTGGAGGGTGTGTCCAGAAGCTCTCCCTTCTGCTGGAGCGCTCCGGCGCCATTTTCTGATGTTTCCTGCCGTGCGGTTGCCATATTGCTAGAGCATGTCAGGGTCGCATCAGGGTGCAGGATGGTGTCCAGGGTCCCCAATACTGAGGTGAGCGGCGAGGAAGGCTCTGTTTTGGTCAGGGCCTTCTGCTGTGACCTCCAGACCATGTCTGGATTGTGCTGGGGGGGCTGTGTAATGCCGTTTTACTGTTCTGTAAGGCGTGGTTGCGGGGAGCTCCTGTGCTACACGTCTTACTCCGACCACATCTGGGACCGCCCCCGCCTTGAAAGGATTGAGAAGAAAAAGGTGCACAAGCAACCGGGATAACCGCAGTCTTGGATGGATTGTTAAGAAAAGGCCATTCAAAAATTTGGGGGAGATTCACAAGGAGTGGATTGCTGCTGGAGACGGTGCTTCAAGAGCCACCACACACAGACCTATCCAGGACATGGGCTACAAGTGTCACATTCCTTGTGTCATGCAACTCATGACCAATAGACAACACCAGAAGCATCTTACCTGGGCCAAGGAGAAAAATAACTGGACTGTTGCTCAGTGGTTCAAGCTGTTGTTTTCAGATACAAAGTAAATTTTGCATTTTACTCGGAAATCAAGTTCCCAGAGTCTGGAGGAAAAGTGGAGAGGCCACAATCGAAGCTGCTTGAGGTCTAGTGTGATGTTTCCACAATCAGTGATGATTTGGGGAGCCATGTCATCTGCTGGTGTAGGGCCACTGTGTTTTATCAAGACCAAAGTCAGCACGGCTGTCTACCAGGAAATTTTAGAGCACTTCATGCTTCCCTCTGCCAACAAGCTTTTTGGAGATGGAAATTTAAGTTTCCGGCTGGACTTGTCACCTGTCCACACTGCCAAAATTACCAGTGCCTGGTTTAATAACCAGAGCATCATTGTGCTTGGTTAGCCAGTAAACTCACCTGACCTAAGCCCCATAGAGAATCTATGGGGTATTGTCAAGAGGAAGATGAGAGACACAAGACCCAACATTGCAAAAGAGCTGAAGGCTTCTATCAAAGCAATCTGGGCTTCCTTAACACCTCAGCAGTGCCACAGGCTGATCGCCTCCATGCCATGCCATATTGATGCAGTAATTCATGCAAAAGAAGCCCTGATCAAGTATTGAGTGCATTTACTGTACAGACTTTTCAGTAGGCGCCAACATTTCTGAGTTTAAAATAGTTTTTTCTGTCTTATATAATATTCTAATTTTCTGAGATAATGACTTTTGGGTTTTCATTGGCTGTAAGTGGAGTTGAGCGATTACCTAACTATTCGTAAAGAGTAACCCAATTGCCGTACTATTCGCTACTTGCACGAATAGTACGACATTCGGGTTACTCGTTACATTGCGAGTTTTCCTCCATTGACTTGCATTGCACATGCTATTTGGAACAAATACGCGAGTATTAGACAGTATTCGTTATGAGTATAGGTAATACGAATAGTTAGGTACTCAACTCTAGCTGTAAGCCATAATCATCAACATTAACAGAAATAAACACTTGAAATAGATCACTCTGTAATGACTGTTTATAATGTGTTTCACTTTTGTATTGAATTACTGAAATAAATTAACTTTTTGATGATATTCTAATTTATTGAGAAGCACTTGTAATTCAGAGAGAAACTCTGGTGAGATTTCTGGACTTTTTAAAGTCCTACTATCCAAATATGTGGATAATTATCCTCTTGTTATGTGTAAATGGGAAAAGAACTTTGGGCTGTTACTGACAACAAATGGACAAGGTTCCTTGAAGGGGTCAGATCTATATGTCTAGTGGACATTGTAGACTGTCAGAACTATAAGTCACCCATAGGGGATATATGGCCCTTCTTTCTCCACAAGGTCGGCATTTCTGTATGCAAGGTGTCGATTCATATTGAATTGATGAAGCCCTAAAACTTTGTAATTCACTTTTTTTCTCTATCTCGTTCCGTTTTTGAGATAAAAAAGAGAATTTTGTTACTTACCGTAAATTCTTTTTCTTATAGTTCCGTCATGGGAGACCCAGACCATGGGTGTATAGCTTCTGCCTCCGGAGGACACACAAAGTACTACACTCAAACGTGTAGCTCCTCCCTCTTAGCATATACACCCCCTGCTAGCCAGTCCTAGCCAGTTTAGTGCAAAAGCTGAAGGAGGACATCCACCCACAAGTAGAGACAGAGTAAAACCGGAAAAACCGGAACCTCTGTCTGCAACAACAACAGCCGGTGAAGACACACGGAACAAGAAACCTGCCAACAGGCAATAGGGAGGGTGCTGGGTCTCCCATGACGGAACTATAAGAAAAAGAATTTACGGTAAGTAACAAAATTCTCTTTTTCTTTAACGTTCCTATGGGAGACCCAGACCATGGGACGTTCTAAAGCAGTCCATGGGTGGGAATAAACAGACAAACTGAGAAGTAGGCGAAACCTAACTTCACAAATGGGCGACAGCCGCCTGAAAAAAGCTTCTGCCCAAGCCCGCGTCTGCCGAAGCATGAGCCTGCATTGGGTAGTGCTTCGAAAAGGTATGCAGACTAATCCAAGTGGCAGTCTGAAAGACCTGGTGAGCCGTAGCCTGGTGCCTGAAAGCCTAAGAGGCACCGACAGCTCTGGTCAAGTGTGCCCTGATCCCAGGCGGGGAAGGCACTTGAGTACACTGGTAGGCATCGGAAATGGCCGACCTAAGACGAAGCAGGGTCGGCGTAAATGCCGAGAGACCGCTACGCTGACTAGTGGTCAGCACCAGAGAGAGGTGCACCGCCTAATAACAGCAGTGCGAGACACATAGATCCGGAGCGCCCGCACCAGATCCAGGATATGCAACGCTTTTTCAAAGCGATGAACAGGAGCCGGACAAAAGGAAGGCAGGGAAAATGCCCCGGTTAAGGTGGAAGCAGCAACCACCTTAGGGAGAAAGTCCGGAGTCGGACGGAGACCACCTTGTCTTGATGAAAAACCAAAAAAAGGGGGTGACTCAGAAGAGAGTGCAGCCAAAACAGAGACTCTCTTGAGGGAAATTATGGACTAGAAAGACCACTTTCTGTGAAAAACGAAACAAAGAAACCTCCCTAAGAGGCTCAAAGGGGGGTTTCCGGAACCCGTGAGGACCGGATTAAGGTCCCAGGGCTCCATAGGCCGCCGGTAAGGCGGAATAATGTGAGATGCGCCCTTGAAGGAGCGCACCTGAGCCAGTCGGATGATACGCCGCTGGCACACACTGACAGAGCCAAGAGCTGTCCCTTAAAGAGGGATAGTCCTAAGCTGTAGACCGGACTGTAGAAGGGACAGGAGGGTCGGCAAGGCCAAAAGGCCAAGGACACTTTGGAGCTCGAGTCATAGTGGAGATGACTTCAGGAGGGATACCAGAAGTCGTCAAGATCCAGGACTCAAGAGCCACGCCGTCAATCTGGGAATCCAGAATTCTGGCGGAAAAAACGGACCCTTTGAGAGAAGGTCTGGACGGTCCGGAAGATGCCATGGCAACACTACGGACAGATGGAGCAGGTCAGGGTACCAAGCTTGCCTGGGCCAGTCTGGAGTATGAGAATGACCCGACGGCCCTCCTTACTGATCTTGCGCAGGATTCTGGGCAAGAGCTAGAGGGTGAAACACGTAAGACAGACGAAGCTGGGACCAAACGTGCACCAGTGCGTCTGCCGCAAAAAAACCTGAGGATCGTGGACCGCGGATGGACAGCTGAGATAATCTGCCTCGCAGTCTTCACGTCTTGGATGTGGGCTGCGGATATGGTGGACTAGGAGTCCTTCGTCCACTGAAGATGCGTTGAGCCTCCAACATTGCCAGGCGGCTGAGTGTGCCGCCCTGGAGGTTGATGTAGGTAAACGCTGTCCCGTCGTCTGACTGGACTCGAATGTGCCCAGCCGCCATGAAAGGCTTAAAGAGCTAGAAACACAGCTCTGATTTCCAGCACATGGATCCAGAGGGCTGATTCGGACAGAGTCCAAGCGCCCTACGCTCCGTGGTGGAGAAACACTGCTCCCCAGACGGATAGGCTAGTATCCTGGTGAGGATCACCCGGGACGGGGCCAGGAAGGAGCGTCCCTGAGACAGAGTGGCCGAAGCCACCACAGAAACGAGCCCCTGGTCTGTGGCGAAGCCACCACCCCGTGGAAGGAGGAAGTTCGCTTGTTCCAACAGCGGAAAATATCCAGCCTCCGAGGAGGAGAAACTGGGCAAGGGAATCGCTTCCCTTGACGCCACCATATGATCCAGTACCTGTATTCTGATGGAACGACGTCGACCGCCAGCAGAGGGACTACTGTTTGACTAAGGCAGCTTCACAAGTGCCGACAGAGTCTCGAATTGCGTCCCTGGGTCGAAGTCAGAGTGGTCTTGACAGAATGACAAGCCACCCAAATTGGTTAGCGTGGCGAGAGTGAGCGAGGCACTCTGCTAAGAGTCTGTACTGGATGAAGCCCCGACAAGAAGGCCGTTCAGGGCAAAAGATCACTGCCAACCCCTAGAGGTGCAGGACCCTAATCACAGCTGCCCCAATCTTGAGAGTACTCGAGGGGCCGTGACCAACCCCAAGGGAAGAGCCACGAATTGGACCACTCCGATTGCAAAACGTAGCCAACGCTGATGAGAGGCTGCGATTGGCACCTGCAGATAGACATCTCTGATGTCGATGGATGCTAGGGAATGTCCTTGGGTTATCAATTGAGCCGGTGAAAACACACGGAACAAGACCAAGACTCCATGTGAAAACGCCGCACCTGAATATGCTTGAAAAGCTTGAGATCCAGGTCGGAAGTACCCGCCCTCTACGGGGACTAGGAATAGATTTAAGCAGAAATCTCAGAACCGTTCCCAATTGGGAACCGGTACAATTACTCCATTGGCCTGCAAGAATGCCACGGCCTGCGAGAAGGCGGCGGCCTTGGAGCAGGGGGGAGTTGACAGAAAAAATCTGTTTGGCGGGTGGATAGAATTCTATCCTGTAGCCATGGAGATGTAATCCCGCACCCACTGATCGGAGACGTGTTAAAATCATACGTCGCCAAAGTGGGAGAGCCTGCCACCGACCTAGGACGTTGCTGGCGTGGCCAGATAGCCCGGAGGAAGCTGACTTAGTGGCAGCATCTCCTGCGGTTTCTGAAGACGCGGCTTCGAGCGCCATTTGGGTTTACGATCCTTGGCCGAACTAGTGGACGAGGCCGAGGGCTTAGAAAACGCTCAGATGGAGGAACGCAAGAACGAAAACCTCCACTGATTCCTGCCCTGGACAGGTTTCCTGGTTTGAGATTGTGGCATGGAAGAACTCTTCCCGCCAAAAGCTTCCTTAACAATTTCATCCAGTTGTTTTCGAAAGACTGTTCCCAACCAAAGGGAGCCCAGCAAGGAACTTCTATAGAAGCATCTGCCTTCCACTTCCGAAGCCACAGGAGCCTGCGGATAGCGAGGAAATTAGCCGAGGCCACCGCGGTGCGGTGAGAGTCTCCAGCATGGCAGACATGGCATAGGATGAAAAAGCTGAATCTGGAAGTTCAGGCAACCATTTCGGGCATAGAGTCCCTGTGAGGGAATGCATCTCCTCTAGAGAAGCAGAGAAGGCTACGAAAGCCCGCACTGCTATAAAGCTGAGGAGAACGAGGTTCCTGCCGCCCCTATACAGATTTGGCCAGAAGGACAACCTCGTGGACAGCAAAACTATAAATGAGGAGCCATCAGCCACTGATATAACGGTCTGGGCTGAACCACCCTTGGTGAATGAGCCCACTCCTTGACCACCACTGGTGGAAAGGGAAAAAGTCATGAGAACCACACTTCATGGGAAGCGTCTGTCAGAGCAGACTCTGGGCTTGGTCACAGAGGCCTGAAAAACTGGAGTGGTTAAGGAACACACTCCTTGTTCTCTTAGGCAAGGTAACTCCGGCGGATTAAGGTCCAGTACAAAATTAATGTACAGTGGGATCCTTATAGAGGTGCCGTCAGCCACTGATACAACTATCCGGGCTGAAAGTCTAGACACCGGATGGACCACCCTTGGCGAATTAGCTCACTCCTTGACCACCTCTGGTGGGAGGGAGAAACACAGTCATCAGAACTCCGCTTTGGGGTCTGACAGGACAGGCTGTGGGCCTGGACACAGTGGGCTGAAAACTAGAGAGGTTAAGGAACACACTCCCTGTTCTGTTTAAGGTATACTGATGCCTTAGAAAGACCACTCTCTCTGCCAGCGGGGAATGCTCCCCTGATACAGGTGGATGGAGGTCCAGTACAAGTATAATGGACGCAATCCAATCATTAGCATCTGCGTCACCTTCGGACAGATCAATGGTACATAAAGTAGCGTCCGAGCCCCTGGTAGAGACATCCTCCTCGTCCAGTGAGTCAGCTCGTGAATCAGAGCTGCGGAACGGGGAAGGACAGGGGACCCTGCGTCTCCATTTTAGGAGGACGGGGTCTGAGACCAGAAGGAGAGTCCTCCGTGAGCTTTGCTGAGCGAGTAGCAGCAGAAACACCCTGAGAAGGGGGCTAATGCATGCTCAGCAGAGTCCGGGACAGTCATCCCCTGGAAAGAGCGGATTCTGCCCAAACCGGGGGTTCAGCCACCGAAGCCGGAGCAGCTGGAGGGACCACTGATGAGCCTCCAGGCTGACCCTGCGTCTCCTGTGTCTATGTGCTCGGTACAGGTCGTACGAGTCTTCATACAGTGCAAAATAAACACAGCCCTGCAGCCTTGCTCTGATGTGAGACATGCTGCAGAGGTGGGGGCTCTGACCAGAGCGGCCCCCAGCAGAGTATATAACAGATAAAATAAGCAGCAGCACAAACCGGAGGTTGTGACTGCCAGACCGTTTAACAGATATTTCTGTTCCCCCAGTCCCTCAGCCCAGGCCCCCACTTGTCACAATGTGGAATCTCTGTGCCTATGCAGGCACAGAGAACGCTGAGAAAATGGCGACCGGAGCGAGGAGAGGGGGCGGAGCCTACTCTGAGAACGGCAAATGAGGTAGACAGGGGAGGGAATCCTTCCTCAGTGAGGAGTGTCCCTTCCCTGTGCTGCACAGCCGCTGGGCGGAGCCACCCTGTCCCTCTGCATGACTGACATGCAGAGGCAGTGGAAACCGAAACTAGGCCTCAGGCGAAGCCGGGGCCTAGATTTAAACATGCGGCCGGCGTGCAGGCACCATCGGCGCGGTTCTCCAGTGAAAACTGGAGAACCGGCCGGAAATGTTAACACAAACATAAAACACACTCTCCCCAAAAAATAAAGTATAAAGGACCCCTGGAAAGACCACTTTCTGTGGTAATAACGTCTCATGTACTTAGCTTGTGAGACGCAGGTGCCAGGTCCCTGGGGGATGAGCGCTCCGTCCGACAGGATCCTGAACAGGGCTGTGGATGGAGACCGGTCTCCTGCAAAGCAGTGAGAACCGTGTTGGCTCCCACTTCAAGCCAGAACCCCAGGGGATGGCGAAGGAGCGCGGCATGTGAAGGCTCCAGCCTTATAAAATCAACCTTAACAGCACCGCCGACACAGTGGGGTGAGAAGGGACATGCCGGGAGTCCAGCTTTTCTTCCAAATCTTTGAGAAAAAATCAAAAATCAAAAATCAGAGAATGCATGTGTGTGTGACCTCCTGAAACACAAAGCATTGAACTGGCTAGGACTGGCTAGCAGGGGGTGTATATGCTAAGAGGGAGGAGCTACACGTTTGAGTGTAGTACTTTGTGTGTCCTCCGGAGGCAGAAGCTATACACCCATGGTCTGGGTCTCCCATAGGAACGATAAAGAAAATGCTAACTCGTTGTTTTCCGCCAGGTGGCGATATAGGTTGTTTCATTGCGTAGCGCATGGCTACTTTACTATGCCTAGACACCACTTCTATGCCTATACCGTAGCTGCCGCCATTCTCAAGTTAACGGCAGTGGACAGGATATGGGTGGACACACTATATAGACTGTTTCCATAAAAAAGTCAAATCTGACATTCTGCACAAACACTACAAAGTACCACACAATATTAACAAGGGGGCAAATGATAGCCATAAAATCGTTAAAATCTAACAAAAATATCATCATTAAACCAGCTGACAAAAGAGGAGCTGTAGTAATTATGAATATGTCAGACTACATCCAGGAAGCACACAGACAACTCTTGGATAAAAAATACTACACTCCGCTTCAGGAAGATCCCACTAAAAATACACAAAGGAACTAACATATATTATCAATGAGTTTGGCTCTATGTCATCCTCTCTACTGGATCTAATACCAGACAATCCCCAAACAGGTACCTTCTATATGTTACCCAAAATACATAAAGAAGGTAATCCAGGAAGACCCATCATCTCTGGTATTGGGATATTAACTGATAATATCTCAGGCTGGGAGGAGAACACTCTGAAACCCCTGGTAAGGAACACCCAGTTACATCCAGGACACTACAGACATTCTCTGAAAATTGTCATTCTTGGGTCCACTTCCAGAGGATACAATATTAGCCACCATGGATGTAGAGTCTCTTTAGCCTATGTTCACACATGGCATCTTTTTTGTCAGTGCATCTTGAGTGCATCTTAAAATGCACCAAAAAACGCACCGCTGCAAAAATGCATAAAAAGCGCAATGTGTTTTTACCGCTTTTTTCTCTGTGCGTTTTTTAAGTCAAATCTATTGACTGGAGGGCTCACAAACGTGGTAAAAATGCAAAAAGAATTAACATGCTGCATCTTGAGTGCATCTTGAAAAACGCAGCCAAGATGCAACCAACAAAAGGCGCCCAGTGTGGATAGCAAAATCGAAATCTCATAGACTTTGGAGTTTTGTCTTCGTGACGCCACCTGTAGTGTGCGGCCAGGTATTAGCCGCCGCTGTGGGAGGTCTTCTTTGGGGTGGATGATAACGTAGCTCGGATGGTACAGCTCTCCACAGGTAGAGCTCAGGTCCCAGGCAAGATGTTAAGAGTAGTAGTCTCCTATGGCGCAGTGGCGTGATGGTGAGAGCACCGGCAGTGATGGGACGACACAGAGGTTGCAGTCAAAGTTCTTTACTCACTCAGATTACACCGCCTTTGGAGTGCCGTGCTCCACTGTTATGGGCTCCAGCCGATCCCGGTTAGTTTGGAGGTCAAGACCGGTGTTTCCTTTTGTGTGTTCTTTCCAGTGGTCTTCCCTCCACCCCAGCTCCTGGGCCGTGGAACGGGTCACGGGTGCCTGCTGCACTCCCCGCGAACCCTGGGATCCTCCTTCTTCCTAAGAACCCGGGTCGAGCTTCCAGCTCCGGACCATGGGCCCCATTCTGTTCAGTGTCTTCTTATGTCATCTCCTGAGTCCGACCTGGCGTGGACCCTGCCTGAAGCTAACTCCAGGTGCTAACTAACTGAATTGTGTGTGAGATGACTCCTGACTTCCCCTGAAGGTGCCCCACCTCCCGGGTTGCTGAACCAGTGGGCAGGAGGTCCCATACCTCGTGATGGCTACCTCGGCTCCTACCCTGGCTCAGTCCCAGTGACAGAGCTCCCGTGTTATGTGTTAGATGTGTTGTGATGGTTTACCGGCGATGACCTCCTCCGTATCCAAGATGAATACTGGATCCCGGGTGAGGTGCAGTACCCTGGGGCGCCACAGTATTGTATCCAAGATATTTAATGTCATAATGAGGGAACAGGTTTGGCGACCTCTGCTCCAGCAAAAAGGAAATGGAGGAAGAAGAAATGAAGAACATTAGTTTAGATACTCAGACTTTATTGGAAAAAATGTTTGGGGTGTCAGGTTATTGGGACAATTTAGTAAGTATTTACAATCAAAGTCCCCTTAGAACCTATAATATGTATATTGGGGAATAGAGAAGGGAATTAGTCCCCAATGAGGATGAAAAAACTACTTAAGTTAGCGGAAAGGATTTTAGAAACTCGATCACACCAGATGTTCCCACAAAAAAGGAATGGATCGTAGCTGGAAATAGTAATTTGTAATATGAACATGTTTATTATTGTAGTATAGAGAAGTTACAGACATTGATCAGACATGGAGATTGTGCGCTGAAAGTAAGGCGCGCTTTACATGCTGCGACATCGCTAGTGATTGCTAGCAATGTCGAGCGCGATAGCACCCGCCCCCATCGCACATGCGATATGTGGTACTTGCTGCTGTAGCGAACATTATCGCTACGGCAGCTTCACACGCACATACCTGCTCTGCAACGTCGCTGTTACCGGCGAACCGCCTCTTTTCTAAGGGGGCGGTTCATTCAGCATCACAGCAGCGTCACTGAACCGCCGCCCAATAGAAAAGGAGGGGAGGAGATGAGCGGCCGGAAGATCCCGCCCACCTCCTTCATTCCTCCTTTTCCGGTGGACGCAGGTAAGGAGATGTTTGTCGTTCCAGCGGCGTCACACACAGCGATGTGTGCTGCTGCAGGAATGACAAACAACATCGTACCTGCAGCAGCACCGATATTATGGAAATGAATGACGTGTCAACGAGCAACCATTTTTCACGTTTTTGTGCTCGTTGATCGTCGCTCATTTGTGTTACACGCTGCGATGTAACTACCGGCGCCGTATGTGCGTCACTAACGACATGACCCCGACGATATATCGGCAGCGATGTCGCAGCGTGTAAAGTACCCCTTACTGTACTGAATAGCAGATAGCTGAGATTGGGAGTTAGAGAGAAAAGGGAGGAGGAATGTTTGGTATTTTACTCTTGTCCAGAGTGAATCATAAATATATAACAATGTGAAATGTTCACTGTACATGGAATATTGCTTTTTAATTGATTTTTAGATAACAGATGTCTATTAGTAACTATATATTTTCATTCTAATGGAACTTCTAACGTGCTTTACCGTTCTTGCTTACTCGCCTATACTTTTATTGCCTCTTTTGTGTTTTCTTATTCAGTTTGTCAAATATATGGTTTCTCCACATGTGAATTTTTCTTATTAGTCAAAAGATTATAATTTCAAGTAAAACATTTCTCATCTTCTTGGTATGATGATGGCATTAACCTCTGTGAGTTTTGTGATGTTTTAAAAGATCCCATTTGTGTGTAAAACATTTCCCACATTCTGAACATGAAAAAACTTTCTCCCCTGTGTGAATTCTTTGGTGTCTAACAAGACTTGATCTCTGTGCAAAACAATTCCCACATTCTGAACATGAAAAAGGCTTCTCCCCTGTGTGAATTCTTTGATGTATAACGAGAAATGATTTCTGTGTAAAATATTTCCCACATTCTGAACATGGAAATGGCTTCTCGCCTGTGTGACTTATCTGATGTGTAACAAGATTTGATTTATGGTTAAAACATTTCCCACAATCTGAACATGAAAATGGCTTTTCCCCTGTGTGAGTTCTCTGATGTATAATAAAATGTGAGTTACGTGCAAAACATTTCCCACATTCTGAACATAAAAAAGGATTATCCCCTGTGTGAGTTTTCTGGTGATAAACAAGATTTGATTTCCGGTTAAAGCGTTTCCCACATTCTGAACATGAAAATGGCTTCTCCCCAGTGTGAGTTCTCTGGTAAATAATAGACTCAGAGGAAATTCTTTTCTCTCCTGTGTGAATTTTTTGATGGACTTTTCCATATTCAGAAGTTGAAAATGGCTTCTTTGATGTAGAAGCACTTTGATTTTGAATGCCTGTTTTTTTACTTTTATATTTTTTAATAGACTGGGATAAATCAGAAGATAGGACCTGTTTAAAAGAATCATATGATAGATCTTTGCTGAGAAGGGATGATGGTATATCTGTAGTAATGGCTTTCGCTTCAGTTATATCTTGTATGATCTCAAGGTCATCTGATTTAAAAATTGAAGATGTCAGTTGTCCCTCTAGTTTCCTGGTACAGTTATCTGCCAAAAATAAAAATTATTTTAATAACATATACAAACAAGGATATAATTATGAAATAGCTAAAAAAAATTACAAGTTATTGTCACAGGGAATAAGGGTAACAGAAGAGGGACTGCTAAGCTGACCCACAAAGTAGCGACCCTTCGCTGTCCTTTCTTCCAGAGGTAAGTTTAATGGTAGCTAGGTCTGGGCTGTCAGCATCACCCTAACTCCTGTTTAAGTCTTGATTTTACATCCCCTCTCTCCCACCCAGGAGAAGGCTGGGACCAGAGAAGCAAACCCCATAAGTAACACAAAGGGGGAAAGAACCAAAACTCATGCACTCGGCAACCAGACACGAGGAAGAGACAATATGAAGCCATGAGGAAATAAAACACAGGGAGGAAATAAGTTAACAAAACTTAGGAAAGCAGACAACAGATCACCAGGCTCTGGCTCACTACAATAAGGACCAATATCGCAGGAGCCTCGCTAAGCTATATTCGACGACAAGCAACCAAATCGAAAACCTTATAAAGAGTGAAGGCGGCTGTGAATGGTTATTAGCAACCTGAGCTCCTAGACTCAGTTCACAAGCCAGCAGGAATTAACTTCTGCTAAACTGGAGAGTAGTGAAGCAAAACACAGCTGACACTCAAGTAAAGCTGTACAACTAAGAGACCTCCCGCTGCTTGTCAGACTCTGTGGTCTGAACAGAGTCTGATGCCGCCATGGCACAATAGCGAGTACAAAGCTGAACACCGTTAGACAGTTATGTAGCAAAATGCAATAACTAACGAAAACAAATACTGTTCACAAATCTAACAGACCTCAGAATAGATCATGATGTTCAACCCTCTTTGTTCATTTTGCCTCCCAAATATTGTTAATAATCAGCCATAAAATAACGTATTGTAGGCAAAATTATACTAAAACAATTCTATTCCGTGAGGTGGAAAAATGGTGGATTTCCACATTGATTATAGTAGGAAGACACTTGACTATAAAAAGATATAGCTTCATAATACAATCCAACAAAATCCGGTCTCCTAAAGCCAAATGTTCTCGATACTTCTCAGCCTTGCAGTGGCCCAAACACTCTTGGTATCCACGTGTTTGGCATTGCCACAGGGAAGAACCTACATAAAAAAGCTGGGCACTAAAATGGCATATTTACTATTTCCACTCTGCAACATCCACGCTGGGTTTTTATCCAGAGACTGACTGTGGAGAATATGGTAAATGCTATTTATCAACTTTATTTTGCGGTATCACTATTTGTTTTAAGAGGATCCAAATGCAATGTTTGAACACTAAAGTCTTTTATATTTTTGGCAAATTCCAGATTTTTATTTTTTTTAAATAAACAAAACAAATCAACCTAACATTACAACTAAGATAAAAGTACAATGTGTCATGGAAAAAAAAAATCTCAGAAACACTGGAATCAGATGAAGCATTACAAAGGTGTTATCATGTAAAGTGACAGATGTCAGAATGGAGAAATGGGGCCTGGATAGGAGCAGAAAACTGGCTGCAGTGGAAAGCCATGAAATAAGAGTAGCTTTGACACAAACTAATATAGAGAAACTGTGAATATAGCCAATAACACCTCTACTAACATGATTGCCTTCCGCCCCGACACCCTTCACCGCCAGTGATTTAGTAACTAGAGGTGACACAGGAGTAATTACAGTATGTGGCTCGGGGGCTCTCGGCAATCCAAACTATTGTAGGAGCCAATATTTTCTGTCAGATGAGTTTCTTGAAGAAATATTAGACATTTAGAGAGAATTTTTTCACATAGTCCAGTAAAGCGGAGTTGTACTCATTTATGATGGACCATTAGAACTACTATGATTTCACCCTCATATGTTACAGTTACCCTGTGCCAAACTTGGGATAAAAAGGGAAATAATTATACTGCAGATATTAAAAGAAAGACTCATACAGGTAGGATTAAAGGATTTAGAGTTTCTTCACTATTTGCAGCTCAGACGTTCTAGGGAACATGTCCCTTTAAAGGATCATTTATTACCAAGTCAAAGCTGTAAAGACAAATAGTTTCCGATAAAAACATTTGATTAATCGACTTTCAAAAGTGAGTAAATTCTGGGAATCAGATCTTGGATTTCACTTAAACAATGAGAAATAATTATAAATTCTGTTAATTTGCCTCTCTAGGTCACATAAGAGGTCGGAAATATTAAATATTCTAAATGTCCCATGTGTAAGTTAGAGGCTACAGATCTATGTCACATGTATTGTGACTGCTCGGAAAGTAAAGAATTTCACTTCTCATGGCATGGTGTCTCATCATAAAAAGGAAGTTTGGCAAGAAAGACTGGATCTTTGTAACCACCAGATCAGCACATTCAGCAGCACAGAAGGGAGAGAAGGAAGATTCATAAATAAGATGCCAAGAATCTAGGACGTCACCAGCATCATTACCATCCGCTTTCTCTTAGGGGTCCACCATACAGATTAGATTCTTCTTCCCATGATTTTCTAAGTTGTCTGCACATTCTACGTACACTGTCATTTGGCTTTGTAGATTAAAGATCTGGGCAGCTAAGGGTCAATGTCTTCTAATTTCAGGGGAGAGGGTGGATCCTACCTGTAAGATCTGACTGATACAGAGCTCACTCCAAGAGAAGGGTGGCCAATGCCCAAAATAATGGGGACAGTTTTGGGTGGAGGAGCATGTGGTGGTCTAGCAGCAGAATGGTGACTATTTGATATGGCCGGACTACAACCCTGATAAAGCAGCCACAGCCGGTGACTGAAAAGAATCTGTGACTTCTCTGCATTTAGTGGTCACTACTCACCTGGGCGGTTATCTGTAGGAATCTCTTCTTTACACCGCTCATCACCCCTCACATATGTCTCTGTAGTATTAATATGGGTCAGATCTTCACCCTGTAACAAATATTGTAAAAGTCACAGACAGATGGAGAAGTCCCATCTATGATCAGCTCTAATCCTGCCATCTCCACCGCTCTCATTACACAAGTATAACACATATAATACTGGAGGATAAAACAAAACTGAGCACAAGACCTTCACAGCCGTCTACACATCGTAGGGAGATTTCATGGCACCTTCTCTCCATCTACCTGATGATCCTGAGGAACATCGGGGTCTTCTTGTTTACAGTCCTGTGGGAGAAGAGGACGGGGACATCTCTCTGGTGTTGTCCTCTTACTGGATAGAACTGGAGGAGACACATACATGGATTGAATTCATTCCATATATACAGATAATTATAGGCCGTGTGTATTTAGTCCTGTCTATTACCTGGTGATGTGAGGGGCTGGGGAACCTCCATCATGACGTCCTTGTACAGATCTTTGTGTCCTTCTAAATACTCCCACTCCTCCATGGAGAAATAGACGGTGACGTCCTGACACCTTATAGGAACCTGACACATACAATGATACCGTCACCCCCGATCCCTTCATAGCGTTACTGTATAATGTCCCAGCATTCCCAGCAGTGTCACCTCTCCAGTCAGCAGCTCAATCATCTTGTAGGTGAGTTCTAGGATCTTCTGGTCATTGATGTCCTCATGTATCGGGGGGTGAGGTGGAGGCCCCGTGATTGGGCTCAGGGGTCTTCCCCATCCCTCAGACACAGGGTCCTGACAGCGCTCACTAGAGGTCTTCTTCACTACTGTGTAATCCTGGTTATGGAGAGACACAGTAAGAAATCTCACTCCAGACATTTCCAGAGTCCTCACATCTCCAGTTCTGTCCATCTGTTATTCCCATAGATAAGAATGATGTAATGTGACGTCATCAGAACCTCTCACCTCTCCAGTAAGCCGGAAGAGGATCTCTAGGGTGAGGTGTAATATCCTCTCCGCCATCTTGTCCCTGTCCATATCCATCCTTCACGGGGCAATCAGGAGAATTCTCTTCTATAGAGCGATTGTTCTCCCCAGCATCTAATGTGTATGGAGCCTGAGCCCAGTAATGGGGAATCTCCACACACCTCCACCTGCAGAGCCGCGCACTAGATATATGGCTGCTCTGTGCTTCCAGGACCTGTGATGATGTCACATGGAGGGGAGGAGTCAGGGGGTCACATGATCAGCTCCTCAGTGTATGCAGGACTCTGCTGTGCTGGGTGTCATGGTGCTGGATGAGGTGAAGATTATGTGTGGGGTCAGGAGGGATTTACAGTGTGGATGTAGCAGAGCCGTGTGTGTACGAGGTGTATAGAGCGGAGCCGTGTGTGTATGAGGTGTACGGAGCGGAGCCGTGTGTGTATGAGGTGTACGAAGCAGAGCCAAGTGTGTACGACATGTGCAGAGCCGAGTGTATACGACGTGTACTGAGCGGAGCCTCATGTGTTTGACGTGAATGGAACGGATCCTCGTGTGTATGACGTGTATGGAGTGGAGCCTCATGTGTATGACGTGTATGGAGCGGAGCCTTATGTGTATGACATGTATAAAGCAGAGCCTCGTGTGTATGTGTAGCACCCCTGAGACCATCAGGGTGCTACAAGGTTCCTCATCCCCACCAGGACACAGGGCCTACCCCCTTAGGGACCCAGAACCCCAGTGTCGGTACCAACAAAAACCCAGGTAATCCCAGTTTTCCCCAACATTCCCCCATACAATGGTACATAGCTAGGGTGGGACCAATGGATGGCCGCCTAGAGGTGAAGCCACTCCAGTCAACTAGTTGACCAGGTGGGAGGGGCAGACTGTGGAGAGTAGTCAGTCTAGAGTTTATAGTGAAGTGTGAAGGTGTGTCTGAGCAACATCCTGACTCGGGTGGACGGTGACCTGGTACTCAGGAGAAATGGTTGCCGGTGGAGTATGGTGGAGTCGAGTACTCCCGGAACTACGCACCGACGGGGTACAGGACCCTAGGACAGGAAAGAGCTTCAAGCCGACCTGTTAACACCTGCACAGCAAAGGGGACCATCAAGGACCTCGCTGACCCTAAAGAATCTGAAGATTCAGTAGCAAAGAGAGAGCCGGGGAAAGAACCAGAGACTCCAACCCCACAGAGTTCACCCTACCGTCAGGTGGACAGAAGTGGACAAACCGGGGACCCCCAGTGTTCCATACCACGGGGACCCACTTACCAGAGACAGGTGCAGGGGAATGAGGAGGGGTGTGGTGTAATGACATCAACACCCTATATAAGGTGTGCTTAATTATTAGGCATCTTCCTTTCCTTTGGCAAAATGGGTCAGAAGAGAGATTTGATGGGCTCTGTAAAGTCCAAAATTGTGAGATGTCTTGCAGAGGGATGCAGCAGTCTTGAAATTGCCAAACCTTTGAAGCGTGATCACCGAACAATCAAGCGTTTCATGGCAAAAAGCCAACAGGTTCACAAGAAACGTGTTGGGCAAAAAAGGCGCAAAATAACTACCCATGAATTGAGGAAAATCAAGCGTGAAGCTGCCAAGATGCCATTTGCCACCAGTTTGGCCATATTTAAGAGCTGCAACGTTACTGGAGTATCAAAAAGCACAAGGTGTGCCATACTCAGGGACATGGCCAAGGTAAGGAAGGCTGAAGAATGACTACCTTTGAACAAGAAACATAAGATAAAATGTCAAGACTGGGCCAAGAAATATCTTAAGACTGATTTTTCAAAGGTTTTATGGACTTATGAAATGAGTGTGACTCTTGATGGGCCAGAGGGATGGGCCAGAGGCTGGATCAGTAAAGGGCAAAGAGCTCCACTCCGACTCAGACGCCAGCAAGATGGAGGTGGGGTACTGGTATGGGCTGGTATCATCAAAGATGAACTTGTAGGACCTTTTCGGATTGAGTGAAGCTCAACTCCCTGACCTACTGCTAGTTTCTGGAAGACAACTTCTTCAAGCAGTGGTACAGGAAGAAGTCGGTATCGTTCCAGAAAAACATGATTTTCATGCAGGACAATGCTCCATCACATACATCCAACTACTCCACAGTGTGGCGGCCAGTAAAGGTCTAAAAAATGAAAAAATAATGACATGGCCCCCTTGTTCACTTGATCTGAACATCATAGAGAAAATGTGGTCCCTCATAAAATATAAGATCTACAGGGAGGGAAAACAGTACACCTCTCGGAACAGTGTCTGGGAGGCTGTGGTGGCTGCTGCACGCAATGTTGATCGTAAACAGATCAAGCAACTGACAAAATCTATGGATGGTAGGCTGTTGAGTGTCATCATAAAGAAAGGTGGCTATATTGGTCACTAATTTTTGGGGGTTTTGTTTTTGCATGTCAGAAATATTTAATTCTAAATTTTGTGCAGTTATATTGGTTTACCTGGTGAAAATAAACAAGTGAGATGGGAATATATTTGGTTTTTATTAAGTTGCCTAATAATTCTGCACAGTAATAGTTACTTACACAAACAGATATCCTCCTAAGATAGCCAAATCTAAAAAAAAACCACTCCAACTTCCAAAAATATTAGGCTTTGATATTTATGAGTCTTTTGGGTTGATTGAGAACATAGTTGTTGATCAATAATAAAAAAAATCCTCTAAAATACAACTTGCCTAATAATTCTGCACACGGTGTATTATTTCTTCTTGGTTTTTATTCCTTTCCCTTTTGGACCCTGCAGCCTCAGCCTGTCAGCTGCTGTTAATCTGTACTTCCCTTGTGCCCTTATATTCTTTCACTTCCTGTTACTTGGTGCTGGTGATATTTCATATGCCTTTATCAAGTCTTCAGTGCAAGCAGTCGGTTTGCATACATCTAGAGAATCTTGGTTTCTCTCCCTGAGACACCTGGAAATAAGTTGTTTGTTGTTTTCCCTTGTTCATTATCCCTGTGTGTCCTTTATCATCTAGTAGAGTTGATGAAGAGCTCATCCCATCCGCTCCCTATTTAGGGCCCAGATCAAGGTCAGCCTAGGGTCAAGTATCCTGCTCGGCGCATAGGTGCGGAACCTATCCAGGGCGTTGAGGGAACCCAGGGCCCAGTGGTAAGCTTGGTCAGAGGTCACCATCTCCCCCTTCCCTAGACACAGGGTTTATCTTCCTTTTCACCGTTCGCTTGATACTTCCCCGTACCTAGCATGACATGATCACCAGCCGTATAAAAAAAAGTAAATAAAAATCTTACACTAAGGTTTTGTTTTTTTAAATATGGATGCCATCACTGTTCTGGCTGAGCGGCTTCAGGGTCTGCCTCTGGAGGTAGTAGAGCTTCTGTCAGCAATTTAGCAGAAACACCAGCTACAGACTCCATAGTACTGGGGATTATGTGGGTGGGCAGGTCCAGCCTGAGCCTAAAATTTGTAAGATTTTGGCGTTCAGGGAACTCGGGTAACATCTTAAGGTGATGTCACGGGTGACAGACAGTCCTTTAGTGTCTGGCTATAGAAGGTCACAGCGTTTCGCTGCTCAAAATGCTCCCTGACTTTCTATTATTCCTGCAGTTAATATTCAGTGTACTAAATATCTCTTCTGTTGTGTTTTCATACCTTTCCCTTTAGGACCCTGCAGAGCTCCTCTTCCCTTCAGCTACTAATGATCAGTATTTCATCTTGTTTTTAAATAGTTTCATTTTCCCTGGTCTTGTGCTTGTGATATTCAGTTGCTTCAGAAGCTCTGGATGCAAGCAGGCAGATTGCACTCATCTGTAGAAATGTTGCTGCTCTTTCTGAACTTCTTCCTGAGTCATCTGGCAATAAGTTGTTCATGCGCTTTCCCCATGTGTGCTCCGTCTCTTTTTTACGTTTTAGTGGGGTTAACTAAGCGCTCATACCACCTGTTCCCTATCTGGTGCACAGCTGTAGGGTCATCCTAGAGTCAAGTATCCTGCTTGGTGCATAAGTGCGGGACCTATCTAGGGTGGTGAGGGACCCCAAGAGTCCAGGTGTAGGTTTGATCAGGAGTCACCATCTCCCCCTCCCCTAGGCCTAAAACACACTTCCGCATAAAAAAACGTACGTGTGACACGGTCCGTTTTTCGGGTCCGTGTTCCGTTTTTTATGGGTGTTTCTCCGGTACGTATGGCATCCGTGTGATGGCGTATACTCTCCGTGTGTACGTGTGAAGGGTCCGTATTGGCATAAAATACATACGTATGCCATCTGTGTGCCGTCTGTTTGTATAGATCCGCATTCTTTTTTTCCGTAAATAATTTTATTGAGTTTAAGGCAAATTGAACAAAGCATCGCTCATAACACATAGAAGATGAAAATGTACATCGATTGAAGTTAATTCAAACATGTGTATCAGGCAAATAGCACTGTATTGTGAGTACTTTTACTAAGATAGGAATAGTAAGAGAAGAGAACAGAACAAACAGAGAAAGCAAATCAAATCAGGTTATACCATGTCATGGTAATACATCTCAAAACAGTATAATGGAAACTATTTTACCTATAAAGACTGGGTGAAGGTCATAGAGAGAGAAGAAGAAAGAGAGAGATAGGTATAGAAAGGAGAAGAGGGTATGAGGGGGGGGGGGAAGACATGGATAGAAAGATAGATAGGAGTAAGTCGGGCGTCCAGAGAACTTGTGCGTACAAATGTACGAATCCTCATAAAGATTACAGATATCAGATAAAGGAACCTGAGGGAGAAAGGACCAAAGTATACTCCTCATCTGAGCCAAGATGAATATTCTGGAGTCTCTCGAAAAATGAGCCAGGAGGTCCACGTGCCAGCATGTGTACCCCATTTGTCCCTATCATCCGCCATCAGAGATTCCATACGCTCCAATTTATTCATCTCCTCCAAAAATTCCCTCAAAGAGGGGGTGGTAGTTGTCTTCCAATGTCTTGGAATAATCATACGAGCACCGATGAGAAAAAAGCGCAGGATACCTCTTTTGGTCACAGAGAGAGATCCAGGAATTAGAGACAGTAAGGCTATTTGAGGAGTGGGGATTACTCGAATACCCGACAGTTGAAAGTACATTTCAAAAATTGAATCCCAAAATGACCTTATCAAGGAGCAATCCCACCATATATGTTTCATAGTACCAATTTCGACTCCGCATCTCCAGCAGGTATCTGGTACTGTGGGGAAGATCTTATGCAGTACGTCAGGGCATCTGTACCAGCGTGTAAGAATTTTAACATTTTTCTCCTGTGCACTACAAGAAATGGACATTTTATGAGAGAGTGTGAAGATTTTGAGATGATCTTGTTCCGACAACGTAATCTGGAGCTCTCTTTGCCAGGCCTCTAAATACGTTGGTGTGCCTTTATACTGGGCTGTACATAAGAGGTTGTAGATCAACGCGATGGCATGCTGCGGCCCGGTTTTTAATGAAATTAGGGTCTCAAAGTGTGTAGGTTTGGATAAAAGAGTGTTTCCCGGGAATTTCTTTTTTAGAAATGTGGTCAATTGAGTATATTCCAGCCAGGATAATCTCCTCTCCGGGCATGACTCCTGCAAAGCCCCAAAAGACACCGTTCCAGATAGTCTCCTGGCAACCTGTCCAAGTGTAACTCCGTCTGTAGAGTCCCAACACAAGAAGGTGGATCTCTTCAACGCAGGGGGAAAGTCTGAATTATTAAAAAGTGGGCTCATACTCCCCGGTCTGTGGGATAAGTTTAACGTCTCCAAATGTCTGTCCCAGAAAAGCATGAGCGCCTGAGTCAGTGGTTGAAACTCCAAGACCGCCGGTCTCTGATGAAGGGGGGCCCATAGAAGCTGTGCCAAAGGGAACGGGGAGAGACGAGACTCAACGCCCACCCATTGTTTATTGAGATCGTTAAATCTCCAATCTAAGACCCTCGTGAGGAGGACACTCTGATAGTACTTTTCGAAGTCAGGTAGACCAGCGCCTCCCCTGGATTTGGGTCTCACCAGTATGGCGTATCGAATCCGAGGTCTCCCCGTCCCCCAGACAAATCTGCTACACGCCCTCTGGAGCTGTCTAAAATACTGTTTAGCAACCTTTACCGGGACTGTTTGGAATAAATAAAGGAACCTCGGGAGTATGTCCATCTTGAGGGCATTGATCCGGCCAAACCAGGAAAGCCGGCCCCGGTTATACCTATTAAGATCTGCAAGAGTCCTAGTAAGTAGTGGGGAGTAATTAGCCATAAACAACTCATCTGGATTGGCCGAAACAAATATCCCAAGATACTTGATAGATTGAGTCTCCCACTTAAATGGGAAGGCGGATTTTAGTCTATTGACTCGTGTGGAAGGAAGAGTAATATTAAGGGCCTCTGTCTTTGAGTAGTTTACTTTGAAGTTAGAAACTATGCCAAAGCGTTGAAATTCCTGGATGAGAGCTGGGAAGGCAATTTCCGGGTTTTTTAGACCTATATCAAAGCCCTTTATATCGGGGGAGTTTCGAAGGGATATAGCCAAATGCTCCATGGCTATCACATATAGAAGGGGTGAAAGAGGGCACCCCTGTTTAGTGCCATTAGATATTTGCAGAGGAGAGGATAGAGTATTATTGGCTCGAACTCGTGCCGAGGGCTTATGATACAGGGCAAAAATTCTCTCCAACATAGTTTGACCAATTCCCAGCTGCCTTAGGGATGAGTGGAGGAAGGTCCAGTTAAGGCGATCGAATGCCTTCTCGGCATCGATCGATAGGAGGCAGGCTGGAGTACCTTGTCTGTACGTGTGGGAGGTCAAAAGTAGAGTTTTAATAGTGTTATCGCGTGCCTCTCTACCCCGAACAAACCCTGTTTGGTCAGTATGGATTGAGGCAGGTAGCAGCGGGGACAACCGGTTAGCTATTAGTTTGGCGAAGATCTTGACATCTACCCCTATAAGAGAGATAGGGCGGTAGTTGGAGCATAGCGATGGGTCCTTCCCAGACTTGGGAATCACCGTTATGGTAGCCGCAAGAGATTGTGCGGCAAAGGGGCAAGCTGAGGATATAGCATTAAAGGTCCTGGTTAGGAAGGGCGTCAGTTCCAAGGCGAATTGCTTATAGAAATTGGCCAGGAAGCCATCTGGGCCAGGACTCCTACCATTGGCTAGACCCCTAATAACCTCAGTGACCTCCTGTTCGCTAAAAGGGTTATCTAGCAAGAGAGAGTCCACATGGTTCAGTGGGGGGAGAGGGGTACAATCGACATAGTCGTCCACTTTCGCTTGGAAATTTGTTGGGGACATGTCCGCAACTGGGCCACCTAGGTTGTACAACCCGTCATAATAGTCTCGGAATACCTCTGCAATTTCATGAGGTTTATGTGCTGAATGGCCAGATGGTGTTTTTATGGTGGGGATAAATGTAGAGGGCAAGCGAGGATTAAGAAACCTAGCCAGAGCTCTGCCTGGCTTGTTAGAGAATTCGTACATAAATCTCCTACCTCTATCTCGGTGACGGGCAGACGCTGCATCCAAGAGGGACCCCAGATCTAGTCTAGCCTTGAGCAAGTCTGTCAGAATCTGAGGGTCATGAGTACGTTTATGGGTCTGTTCTAGGTGTTGAATGGAAGTCAGCAATCTGTCTATTTCGCATGCTCTATCCCTCTTGAGTCTGGTTCCCTGTTGAATAAAGGTTCCCCGGATCATCCCCTTCAGGGCCTCCCATTGAAGCGGTAAGGGTGTGGGGTCACTGGCATGAAATTCGAAGAAGTCCGTGATGGTCTTCCTGATGGCTGACTGACATGCCTGATCTTTTAGTAAGTGCGGGTTCAATGACCATACCCACTCCCCAGGGCGCAAATCTGTCAAGAGGAAAGAAAGTGACACCGAAGCATGATCGGACCACACCATAGGGTCTATAGTACAGGTCGGGTCACATGAGAGTAGGTGGTGACTAATAAAAAAAAGGTCTATTCTACTGTACATATCATGGACAGGAGAGTAGAAAGTGTAGTCCCGTGTTTTAGGGTGTAGGGTACGCCAGACGTCGATGAGCCTCAAGTCTAGTAATTTACTCCTGAGACCTCGCAGTTTCACTGCAGGAACAGAAGACCTACCCGAGGAGGAGTCAACAGCCCGATCAAAGATAAGATTGAAATCTCCTCCAAGAATCAGGGAGCCCTCAGCGAATTCAGAGAGGGTGTTCAGGTATTTTTGGCAGATCCTGGCCGGGTCCTGGTTGGGGAGATAAAGATTAGCAATGGTAAATAACTTGGTACAGATCTTAAGTTTGATAAAAATGAATCGCCCCTCTGGGTCGGAATTAACTGATAAAACCTGAGCTGGGAGAGATTTATGTAAAGCGATGCTAACTCCCTTGGATTTTGCGATTGAATTGGTACTATGAAACCAGGAAGTATAATATCTATGCTTAAATGCGGGGATGTGGTCTGTTTTAAAATGAGTCTCCTGCAGCAATAGAATGTGGATTCTTTTTTTATGCATGTTATAGAGGATCTTGGATCTCTTCTCTGGTAGATTAAATCCTCTAACATTTAACGAGCATAAGGCTCTGTGCGCACTGGGAAATGAAATTTCCTTGCGTAAATTCCGCATGCTCTCAAAGATTACCGCACCCGCGGTAAAAAACCGCGGGAAACCGCACCCGAAAACCGCATGCGGTTTGCCGCGGTTTTACCGCGGTATTGTTCGCGGTATTGCCGCGTGCGGGTTGGGATGTGCATTATTGCATTCAATGCAATAAAGCACATTGAAGAAAAAAAAAAAAAAAAATACATTTAATTCTGATAGTAGATAGACAGAAGAATAGATAGAGGGATAGATAGATAGACAGACAGACAGATAGATAGAGGGATAGATAGAGGACAGATCGCTGCATTTCCCACGGTCGGCAGTGAGTTCACATTACCGGCCGTGGGAAATGACCGGTAATTACCTCTGCTGTCTGCTGCATTCATTCAGCGCTGTGTCTGTGACACATCGCGGCTGGATGTCAGCAGCGCAGGACCTGTGGATTACGCCGGAGCTTTGTTTGGGGGGGTTAATAAAATGGTGAACGAGGCTTGTTGGTTTTATTTAAAATAAAGGATTTTTCGGTGTCTGTGTTTTTTTCACTTTAGGGTATGTGCACACGTTGCTTTTTACCTGCTTTTTACCTGCTTTTTTGCTGCTTTTTCTTCTGTGCTGTTTAATGCCAAAATGGATGTGTTCTTCTATTCAAGCAAAGTCTATGGGAATTTGGGTTTCTTGTTCACACTATGTTGTTCAAAATGCTGCCTTTTTGTGGCAGAACTTTGGTCAAAAACTCTGCTTTTCAAAGAAGCAACATGTCAATTGTTTTTGCCATTTGGGTTTTGCACTGCAAAGCTGAGTTTTTGACCAAAGTTCTGCCACAAAAAGGCAGCATTTTGAACAACATAGTGTGAACAAGAAACCCAAATTCCCATAGACTTTGCTTGAATAGAAGAACACATCCATTTTGGCATTAAACAGCGCAGAAGAAAAAGCAGCAAAAAAGCAGGTAAAAAGCAGGTAAAAAGCAACGTGCGCACATACCCTTACTTACGGGTTGATCATGTCAGCTGTCACATAGACGCTGCCATGATCAAGCCTGGGGTTAATGGCGGTGGTCCCCCATCACCATTAACCCCTTGTATTACCTTGCCACCACTGCTACACGGTGGCAAGAAGAGCTGAGGACACTCCGGTGCTGCCGCATATTGCATGCGACAGTGCCGGGGCAGCTGCGGCTGATATTCTCGGCTGCCGGAGGGGGAGTGAGGCGGGGGACATTACCCCTGCCCCTCTCCCTCCCCAGCCTGAGAATACCGGGCTGCCGCTGTGTGCTTACCTCGGCTGGAAGGTAAATATGCAGCGGAGCCCACGTTCTTTTTTTTCTATATTTCCGTTTTCTTTCTATGTGTGGTCTATGTGTCTGTGTGTTCTGTGTCTGTGATGTGTTCTATGTCTGTGATGTGTTTGTGTTTACTCTCTGCACGGCTTCCTCTTCCTGTAATGACATCACTTCCCTGCAAAACCGCAGACAAGCGATGCACATTACCGGAGGTAAACCGCGAAATACCGCAGGGAATAACGCAGGAAAACGCAGTGAACCGCACAGAATTTGTTGCCTGCGTTATTCCCTGCGGGATTTCATGATTAACATTGAGTCAATGGAGTGAAATCCCGCAGCGATGTGCGGAAAAGAAGTGACATGCACTTGTTTTTGCTGCGGGATTCCCGCAGCAAAACATGCAGCTGTCAAATTCCGCCCAGTGCGCACAGGATTTTTTTTCTCCATAGGATTTGCTGGTGATTCACTGCAGAGATGTTATGAACATTTTCTGCAGCAAAACATGCAGCAAATCCGCGGAAAATCCGCGGCAAAATCCGGTAAGTGCGCACATAGCCTAAGTTGAGGTTCGCCATCTTAGAAGCCCTATCTTCTGGGCACCCAAGGGAAGAGTAGGGAGAAGGGGAGGGAGAAGAAAGAAACTGAGGTTAAAGAAAACAGAGCAGAGAAAGTAGTAGAATAGAGAGAGGAACCAGAATAATAAAGACTAATATCCAAACTTGTCTTTATTTAGCCTCCTGAGTCCTAGCTCAGAAGGCAATTAAACTAAGAAAATACTCGTAAATAGTGTTCTAGGAACACACCCTAATATGGGAGGTGACTGAAAACTATGTCACCTGAAGGGCGGCTGCCACACCACCTAACTAGTTAATACCGAAAAGGGGTAAAGAAGAAGGAAACCGCAGATGGTCAGCCACCCGACCAAAATGGAAGTAACACATATAACAGCTAACAGCTCAAGTTCAATGTAATTAATCATAGCAACAAGGTGAGGAATGTAGCAAGAAAGATAAATTCCCGTCTCCTAGCTCACAACTTGTGAGACTTCTAGGAGAGGCATACATACCCATGGGGGTTCAGGTGTCCCGGCTCAGCATTGGAGCATGCCGGGAGGGGAAGCAGAGAATTCCAACATTATTAGAGTTAGTGATGCCCAGGGGAGGAGGGGGAGGAGAGGAGGGAGAGGGGGGGGGGGGAATGGGAGAAAGAGAAAAAAAAACAAAAAACAAACAACCAGACGGACATAGGGCAATATTGGTTAGGTATCAAAGTAGGCCATAATAGCCTGTATTCCTCCTTCACACTACACTTATAACCCAGAAGTCCCGAGAGTTCAGGTCTCCGCCGATGAGAGTCTCGGCGACTTCTGGGATCTTGGTCGCTGGGTACGGTGTTGATCAGGTGGGAAGGACCCTTCACGACGAGCCGCTCTCTGGGGTGGAGGTGTAGTATACGGCCAGTCCAGCAATTTTATCCCAGGGAGATCCAGAGCCGAGAGAAAATCTGGCAGGTCAGCCGGAGACCTCAAAATGATCAGGTTGGGACCTTTCCTGATTTGTAGTTGAAAAGGATAGCCCCAGGAATAAGCAATATTATTGTTACGTAGAGCCTCCAGTAGGGGTCTCAGGGCTCTCCTTTTTGCAAGTGTGGATCGGGAAAGATCCACTAGAAGTTGGATGGGAGTTCCTTTAAAATCCAGGGTACCGTTATCTCTTGCTTTTCTCATAATATTCTCCTTGACCTGGAAGAAGTGTACCCTGCAAATAATGTCCCTTGGCTTCTCTGCATCCGGGCTTCTAGGCCCCAGTGCACGGTGTGCTCTGTCCATTTCAATGCATGTTTCGAGGGGACGTTCCAGTAAGGAGTTAAACATCCTCTGCAGTGTAGGGGTCAGATCCTGAGGCCCGACTGACTCCGGCAAACCATGAATGCGCACATTATTTCGCCTGTTGAGGTTTTCAGCATCTTCAATCATGTCAAACAAGAGGTGGATCTGTTGAGCCTGCTGATCTATAAGCTGTTGTTGTGAGTTTTGCTGAGAGTATAAATCCTGGGTGGACGATTCGAGGGCCCGCACGGAGTTAGTCAGTGATGACATATCCTCCTTCAAGGAGCGAATTTCAGTTTTACACACAGCCTCCAGGCGGGCAATGTATCCCTCCATATCCATTTTGGTCGGCATAGCATTGATTTGAAGCCTTAAAGCTGATATTTCTGAGCTTTGGTCTTCCCCATATTGTTGCAAGGGAGTAGCTGTGTTCTCCCCTCCATGGCAGGGGGGGGTAAGCCAGCTCTGCTCCATAGCCCCTCCTGAGCTAGCTGCTGGGGTATTTGAGTGCTATGGGCCAGGGGACGACCGCGGGGTACCTGGTGAGCTGGAGAAGCCAGAAAGAGAGGTAGGAGATCCTCTGTTCTGTGAGGCCCCAGGGGGAGAAGCGCGCCCTGCAGCCAACTTCCCACTGCTCACCCCTCCCCCATCAGTCACCACAGGCCGGTCTCCGGTGCTGTCCCCAGGAGCCATCCATCCGGGAGCCTGCGATGCCGGGTCAGTCCGCAGCCCCTCATCGGGTTGCTGTGCAGAGCGGGCGGGAGAAGCAGGAGAACGCTCAGGCTGTGACAGCCGGGTTGCAGCAGCACGCGTCCCGGCCGCCATTACAGGCCTGGGAGGACGCTGGGCTTCAGTCAGGTACGGCACGATACCTTGCCCCCCTCGGCTGGGAGTCCCTCTGGCGGGCGTCTGTGACCAGAGACCCGCTTTCCCTCTCATCTGAGCCCGGTGTTCGCTCTTGATAGCTGGTGGGTGGTGGTGTGTGCAGCCGTTTCTGAGGAGCTCCTACATAGTGTGTCTTGCCGGCGCCATGTCCAGGCCACGCCCCCACAGATCCGCATTCTTAACCAAATAACGTTGTTAAGGCATCATCATGAGATCCTGGTGTGCTAAATTGGTCAATTTAGGTCCCACATCATTGGAAAAGGTTTAAAACCTCTTCAAAACATTGTTTTTCGCATCTTCCACTCATTAGACTGACTGCAAAATGTCTCTCTCCAATGAAGCAACCATGTATTTGCTGTGGTTGATTTCTAGATTTGGGGTTAGGAGACATATGATTGAAGAAGAACCACCTGTTGAAAAGAGAATGTGGATCCGCCCCCTTGTCAAACTAAGGAAGACGCATGGCCATTTTATTATTCTTTATGGAGAAATGCGCACATTTCCACCTAAATTCCAAGCCTACTGCCATATCACCATCCCATCATTTGACAACATTCTTGGCCTAGTGTATCACCTATTGAAGCATCAAGACAAATGTATGCGGCTCAGCATCTCCCCAGAGGAACGCTTGTTGGTTACTTTAGGGTAGGTTTTAAAATGTATACACAGATGTTAGTTTGATGGTTTGTAATGTGTGTCTATGTTAACACATGCTGTTTAAACCCAGATGTAAACACATACCTCAATGTATGATAGTTACAACCTTTTAATATCCCATAACAGCACTTCAGAGTCAAATAACATGGTCACAGTGCCTAATTTTCCCATTCAAACATGCAATAGAAAAATGATAACAGATTCAAAACTCAAAATATCATGTTTATTAAACAAAAATATTTGTAAATTTCCAATATGGAAATAAACGACTATTCTTTCACATGTTAACAAAAAAACATAATAAATTTGACACACATTGTATGTATCCAGCCATTGTATTAAACATTAGTAACTAAACCATATACCACTATCAAAAATATACATAGTAATGTCATGTCCTTCTTATTTTTAGTTACCTTGCAACTGGCCAATCCTTCAGCAGTCTACATTTCGAATTTTTATTGGGACGATCGACCATTGGCATGACAATACTGCATACCTGCACTGTGCTATGGGAAACATCAAGTCATGCAACAGCCTACACCACAGGATTGGTTGCGCATTTCAGAAGAGTTTTTTCAGATGACATAATTTCCGAACTGTATTGGCGCCATAGACAGAAAGCACATTAGAGTGAAGAAACCACCTAACTCTGGCTCAAGATTTTTTAATTTCCATAAGTTTTTTTCTGTAGTTATTTTGGCTTTGGTAGACACTAACTACTGTTTTTGCGGATATTGGTGGCTATGGCAGTGCCTCTGATGCTAGAATATTCAGACGCTCACATTTAGCAAGACGATTAATGTCTGACAATCTAAATTTGCCTGCACCTAGACCTTTACCTGGTACTAATGGCCCTAATGCACCATTTGTCATGGTTGCAGATCAGGAGTTTGCCTTGTCGAGGCATTTGATGCGTCCTTATCCTAGACGTGAACTAGACAGATCAAAAGCCCAATTTAATAGCACATTGGCCAGAGCATGTTGCTATGTGGAACGAGCCTTTGGCATTTTAGCATCAAAATGGTGCATTTATCAAACCACCATCCAGCTCCAACCAACCACTGTCACGGCTGTCATGAAAGCTACAGTATTTTTTACATAATTACTGTAGATTACATGAAAACAATGACGATGAAATTGATGATGTGCCACCTCTAAATGCCCCATTAGTAGGTAATGGAAGGACCAATTTGGTCTCTTCTGGTGTTCAAGTTAGAATGATGTATGTATTTTAATGTAACTTCTAACGTGCTTTCCCTTTCTTGCTTACTTGCCTATACTTTTATTGTCTCTTTTTTGTGTTTTCTTATTCAGTTTGTCAAATATGGTTTCTTCCCATGTGAATTTTTCAACAAATTATAATTTGTAAGTAAAACATTTCTCACCTTCTAGGAATGACAATGGCAACTACCCTAGTGAGTTTTGTGATGTTTCAAAAGATCCCATTTGTGTGTAAAACATTTCCCACATACTAAACATGAAAAATCTTTTTCCCCTGTGTGAATTCTTTGGTGCCTAACAAGACCTGATCTCTGTGCAAAACATTTCCCACATTCTGAACATGAAAATGGCTTCTCCCCTGTGTGAATTCTTTGATGTATAACAAGAAATGGTTTCTGTGCAAAACATTTACCACATTCTGAACATGAAAAAGGTTTCTCCCCTGTGTGAATTCTTTGATGTATAACAAGAAAGGATTTCTGTATAAAAGATTTCCCACATTCTGAACATGTAAATGGCTTTTCCCCTGTGTGAGTTCTCTGATGTATAATAAAAAGTGATTTACGTGCAAAACATTTCCCACATTCTGAACATAGAAAAGAATTATCCCCTGTGTGCGTTTTCTGGTGATAAACAAGATTTGATATCCGAATAAAGCGTTTCCCACATTCTGAACATGAAAATGTCTTCTCACCAGTGTGAGTTCTCTGGTAAATAATAGATGCTGAAGAAAATATTTTATCCCCTGTGTGAATTTTTTTATGGATTTTTTCATATTCAGAAGTTAAAAATGGATTCTTTGATGTAAAAGCATTTCGATTAAGAATGCCTGTTTTTTTATTTTTAATAGTCTGTGATAAATCAGAAGGTAGGACCTGTTTAAAAGAATCAGATGATAGATCTTTGCTGTGAAAGGATGATGGTATATCTGTAGTAATGGCATTTGCTTCAGTTTTATCTTGTGTGAGCTCAATGTCATCTGATTTAAAAATTGAAGATGTCAGTTGTACCTCTAGTCTCCTGGTACAGTTATCTGCCAAGAATAAAAATTATTTTTAATAACATACAAATTTAAGGATATAATTTATGAAATAGTTAAAAAAAATTGCAAGTTATTGTCACGGGGAATCAGGGTAACAGAAGAGGGACTTCTAAGCTGACCCTCAAACTAGCGACCCTGCGCGGTCCCTTATCCCAAAGATAAGATTAATGGTAGCTAGGTCTTGGCTGCCCGCAAGACCCTAACTCCTGTTTAAGCCTTGATCTTACACCTCTTCTACCCCAACCCAAAAGAGGGCTGAGACCGTAGAAGCAACCCCCACAAATAACACAGACAAGGGAGAGAACCAAAACTCATGCACTTTGCAACTAAACACGAGGGAGAGACAATACAAACCCAGCAAGAAATGAAACACAGGGAGGAAATAAACTAACAACGGGAATATTTCCACACATGCAGTACTGGGAGACTTCTGTTGCCATATGTGCAGTTCTAGGAGACACTAATAATGGCGACTATGCCCTATCCTGGCCTCCTGATGAACTCCAATATATAAGTGGGGAGGAAACGCGTCAAGCTTGGGAGAGTGGATGCGCCACTTCTGGGGTGGCTGCAGCCTGCTATATTTCGGCTACGAAGTGCCAAATAACCATGGTCCTTCTCACCCTGAGAATATCAGAACACAACTGTTCGCTTTACCTTGGCTGGTAATCCAATGTGTGTGGGGGGGGGACCTCACTTTTTTTTAATTATTTTGCAAATAATTAAAAAAAGCAGCATAGGGTGCCCTCCATTTTGGATTACCAGCCAAGGTGAAGCTGATAGCTGCGGTCTGCAGCTGTCTGTTTTAACTTAGCTGGCTGTCAAAAATGAGAGAGACCCCACGTTTTTTTTTTTTTAATTATTTATTTTTTGGCTAAATACAAGGCAAAGCACCCTTTAGTACCACATGAAAGTCACTAAAGGGTGCCAGCTTAGAATATGCAGGGGTGGAACATTATATATGTGTTTGACATCCATCCTAGCTTTTTAGGCTGTGTGCCTACGATCAGGGTTTGCAGCGTTTTAGACGCAGAGTGCTTTTGCTGCATCCATAACGCAGCGATGTGGTGCGGTACAAGCACAGTGGAAGGATTTTTAGAAATCTCCTGCCCACTGTGCTTCTTTTCTCTGCAGCATAAACTGACCTGCGGCGCGGCTTCTTGAGCCGCAGCATGTCAATTTATGCTGTGGAGACGAGAGTGTTCTCTGCGGGGAGAATAGAGCTAACGTCCACAGCGGCCAAAACCCTGATCGTGGGCACAAGCAGCTAGCTCTCCTGTGGACAACACATACATCACCACAGGAGGCCCGACACTGTCTACTATACGCCGTGTCGCCAGATCGTGGGCACATAGCCTAAAAGTGAGAAATTTGCTACTACAGCAATATTTTTGAGAAGTACCTGTGGATTTAAAATGCTTACTATACTCCTATATAAAATCTTTGAGGGGTCTTGTTTCCAAAATGGGCTCACTTGTGGGGGTTTCTGATGTATACATACCTTAGGTACCCTGCAAATGCGACATAGCACCCGCAGGCTGACAGTGAGGACCTTCGATGACGTCATAGTCATGTGACCAGTCTGTAAGCCAATGTCTGTACAACATTTACATCAGACTGGTCACGTGGCTATGACGTCACGGAAGAGCCTTTAACCCGGGGGCACAGCAATGATTGGACTCGGAAGCAGAAACGGCCGGGAGACACAGTCTGTAGGACGAGTCGCAGGACCTGTAAGTATGATCCTAATGTTTTTTTAATAATGTGCTTTTATTTTTACAGCCCCTGGACCCGATCTGTAACATGAACCTCCCAGGAAAGCTTGTTATTGGGATCGTGTACATGATCATTATGTGATTGGTACGATCCCCGATCTTTACAGTTCGGGATTGCCCATCACTAGTCATCAGTTCCTTGTGTCAGCCTATTAGAAAGCAATACACCATACTAAAAGACTTCAGATTTCTTCTGGAAGCTTTCAGATATAACTTGTGCTTCCCTAGTTAGGTCCTTGTTCCCCTACCCTGTATTGGTTTTTCTGTTTCACCTCGGTCTGTTTTTCTAACGACACTCCTGCCTGTCAGTTTGGTAGCTTGCCATCATCTTGGTTTTGACACAGCTCCCCGACTACTCTAATGGTTCCCGATTTTGCCCTCTTCTTGACTCCCGGCTTTGACCCATCTTGGTGACTATTCCTCTCTTGACTGCAGTCCATCCATACGCAGCAATCCTCTGGACCCTTTACACGTGACAGGGGCCCCTAGGCTGGCCCTGAGACTTGAGACCCGGCGCTGTCCCTTATCTCGGAGGATGGTTTGATGGTAGCCAGGTCCGAGCCCCCAGCGTGACCCCGACTCCTGTCCAAGCGGTGTTCTTATTTCCCGTCTCCCCAACCCTTGGGGCAGGCCGGAAAACACAATAACAAAACCCCACAGAAATGACACGGACAGGGGAGAATGAAAACTTGTACACACTGCACTCAAACACAATGGAGAGACAACATGTGTACAGGGAAATAAAGAAAAGGGAAGGAAGTAACCGCACAACAGTGGAACGTCCACACCACTCAAAATCACAACACAGATCACCATAAACAGGTTCTCCAAAAAGACCAGCATCGCTGGAGCTATGCTGAAGCTATCATCGGCACATACTGGATGAAAACCGTGCCTTAAATTGGAAGGAGGCAGCTGCATGTGGCAATTTACAATTTGAGCTCCTAGTTCCTGCTCACCAGTCTGCAGGAATTAACTGCTGCAGGGCTGAAAGCCAGTGAACCTGAATCAGCAGACGCCCAGCTCTGGCTGAACTATTCTGTAGCCCCAGGTTGCTTATTAGACTCTGTAGTGTGAACGAAGTCTGACACCACAGTGCCACCAAGTGCGTGCAGAACCGAACATCGCATGACAGCCCTGTTGTAAATCCAGATCCATGTATAGAAGTTAAAGGGTGTCAGGTAGTTAGGAGCGGACCCAGGCTGTAAAAGTCGTGAGTTCAAAAGTACCCAATTGCCGGGCCCGGAGTTCTCAGGGTATTGATCCAGATCCATCAATCGAGTCTATCATACTGTAAAAATAAATTTAAAGCAATTGATGTAGGGCCCCCCCCATATTATGACACCCAACAAAGATAAAGCATATGGGTACAGGCTGCAGCCCCCAGTCTTGTGCTTATCTTGGCTGTGTATTGCATGCAGCTTTTTTTTTTTTAAGTAAGAAAAACAAAAACTGGGTGCAGTCCCCCAAAATTTTGATACCCAGGAAAGATAAAGCCCAACAGCTGGGTGCTGGTACTCTCAGGCTGAGAAGACCCATGCTTATTGGGCCCTCTCAGCCTAAATATAGCAGCCTGCAGCCATCCAGGATTGTTGCATTCATTAGATGCGACAATCCCAGAGCTTTACTCTGCTCACCCGATTACCCTGGTAAGGTGGCTATCAGGGTACTAAGCAAATAATGGCAGCACACAGCTTCTACTAAGTCAGTGTTTCTCAACTCCAGTCCTCAAGACCCACTAACAGATCATGTTTTCCTCAATATTTGACAGGGACTAATTCAATCACCTGTGCAACATTAATGAAATCCTGATTGAGGAAAACCTGAAAACATGATCTGTTGGTGGGTCTTGAGGACTGGAGTTGAGAAACACTGTACTAAGCACTAGATTAATAATGGGAGGTGTCCGACACCCCGTTACTAATCTGTAAGTGAAAAGAAATAAACACAAACACCGAAAAAATCCTTTATTTAAAACAAAAGACAAACAAAGCCACCCTCTTTCAACCCTTTATAAACCCCAAAACACCCAAACGAGGTCCCACGACAATTCCAGCTCTCTTACATCTGAAGTGACATCGCGCAGCCACATTAGAAAACATGACCACATACTGTCGGCTTCAGGCAGAGACTGAGCCGCAGTGATGAGTAGTAATGTCACTTAGGTTATTTGCAGTAACAGTTGGAGGTTACCACTGTCCTCCACACTTTACCTCAGGTGACTTCATTAAACTCTGTGAGCTCATCAGATGTGAAGCCCGGAAGTAATGCTACACCCTCACTGGAGACTCGGTAAGTAAAATGCGCCTGCTCCAATCCCCCTATCCCTTCTACCATTTTTAAGCACCGAATTCTAGTCCCCATAAACTTATATAGGGACTGCCGTCTAGCCAGATATCCAGGCTCAATTCCAGGTCGGAACAGGGTTTTTTTTTTTTTTTTTTACCTTCACCACGACAGCGCCAGAGTGAGGTCCACAGCAAACCCACTAAAATAAAAGGGCGGCATCCTCTCCATCACATCAGTTTCGGTTTCCTGCCCCAGGATTGGAGACCCAGAAGTGCTGTAGTGCTGCCACAGTAAAGGCAGAGATTAGGGAATCCTTAGGCTCTGTGCGCACTGGGAAATGAAATTTCCTTGCGTAAATTCCGCATGCTCTCAAAGATTACCGCACCCGCGGTAAAAAACCGCGGGAAACCGCACCCAAAAACCGCATGCGGTTTGCTGCGGTTTTACCGCGGTATTGTTCGCGGTATTGCCGCGGTTTTGCCGCGTGCGGGTTGGGATGTGCTTTATTGCATTCAATGCAATAAAGCACATTGAAGAAAAAAAAAAAAAAATACATTTAATTCTGATAGTAGATAGACAGAAGAATAGATAGAGGGATAGATAGATAGACAGACAGATAGATAGAGGGATAGATAGAGGACAGATCGCTGCATTTCCCACGGTCGGCAGTGAGTTCACATTACCGGCCGTGGGAAATGACCGGTAATTACCTCTGCTGTCTGCTGCTTTCATTCAGCGCTGTGTCTGTGACAGTCGCGGCTGGATGGAAGCAGCGCAGGACGTCGGAGCGGTGGATTACGCCGGAGCTTTGTTTGGGGGGGTTAATAAAATGGTGAACGAGGCTTGTTGGTTTTATTTAAAATAAAAGGATTTTTCGGTGTCTGTGTTTTTTTCACTTTACTTACGGGTTGATCATGTCAGCTGTCACATAGACGCTGCCATGATCAAGCCTGGAGTTAATGGCGGTGGTCCCCCATCACCATTAACCCCTTGTATTACCTTGCCACCACTGCTACACGGTGGCAAGAAGAGCCGAGGACACGCCGGTGCTGCCGCATAATGTATGCGACAGTGCCGGGGCAGCTGCGGCTGATATTCTCGGCTGCCGGAGGGGGAGTGAGGCGGGGGACATTACCCCTGCCCCTCTCCCTCCCCAGCCTGAGAATACCGGGCCGCCGCTGTGTGCTTACCTCGGCTGGAAGGTAAATATGCAGCGGAGCCCACGTTCTTTTTTTTCTATATTTCCGTTTTCTTTCTATGTGTGTTCTATGTGTCTGTGTCTATGTGTTCTATGTCTGTGATGTCTGTGTGTGTGTGATCTTTGTGTGTGTTTACTCTCTGCACGGCTTCCTCTTCCTGTAATGACATCACTTCCCTGCAAAACCGCAGACAGGCGATGCACATTACCGGAGGTAAACCGCGAAATACCGCAGGGAATAACGCAGGAAAACGCAGTGAACCGCACAGAATTTGCTGCCTGCGTTATTCCCTGCGGGATTTCATGATTAACATTGAGTCAATGGAGTGAAATCCCGCAGCGATGTGCGGAAAAGAAGTGACATGCACTTGTTTTTGCTGCGGGATTCCCGCAGCAAAACATGCAGCTGTCAAATTCCGCCTAGTGCGCACAGGATTTTTTTTCTCCATAGGATTTGCTGGTGATTCACTGCAGAGATGTTATGAACATTTTCTGCAGCGAAACATGCAGCAAATCCGCGGAAAATCCGTGGCAAAATCCGGTAAGTGCGCACATAGCCTTAAACGGTTTTCCTCAGCCCAGTGCCAAGAAATCCCCCAGCAGAATGGGGGTTCAAGCACGAGAGTCCAGCGGAGCGGACACCTTAAGGCTCTCGGCGAAGGCAGCCGCATTATGAAACTCGGCTAGGAAAGCACTCTGGTTAAAATGTAGACCTGTGGATTCATAATCTAAGTCCAGATGTGCCATGCCATGTGGGAGAGATTTCCTTTTTGGTAAGCCTCTGGTGACATCCTTGAAAAAGCGGGTGATGAGAAGAAAGGCTTTCACACTTTTCCCTCTGCTTCCTTTAGCACCAGTTCCTTCAAAAGGACAAGGTACCCGAAGCGGGAGAATACAGCACCCCAGGAGAAGTGGAAGGATAGTAAAAAAAAGTGGTCATGTTTCATGTTTGGCCCTTCCCAGGGTGGTAAGAAGACTACCCAGTGAGTCCATTATCCAAGTGGGAGGTAGACTCTCCTCCTTTTTTCCAGCTTGGCGTGAGATTTCTTCCAGCTCCTGGATCCTTGGGATTATTGAAACTGGTCTGAAACGTCAATTTTCTTCAACCCCTGGGGGAAGGAGGGGGGCACTAATTGTTATATCATTTGACAGGTCACAAGAAAAGCTACTGGCCTAGCAGCAAGAAGTAGAGGATTTCGTCCTTAAGTCAGTCCTGGTCGAAGTCTCCAGAGAAGAGGAGGGCCAGGGATTTTATTCCACTCTGTTTCTGGTACACAAGTCGAATGGGTCATTCAGGACAATTATAAATTTAAAACGGCTGAATGTGTATGTAGTCCGTCAACACTTCAAGATGGAATCGGTGAGATCAGCTATAAAGGCGGTTATCGACCTCAAGGACGTATATTATCACATCCCTATCCACCCTTCTCACCAGAGGTTTTTGAGAGTAGCCATGCTTATCAATGGAAGGATACGGCATTTCCAATTCTGGGCCCTTCCATTCAGCTTGACCATGGCTCCAAGGGTTTTTACAAAGGTGGTGGCAGAAGTACTGGCACACAATTGAGAGAAGGAGATTGTGATCGTACCTTATATGGACGATTTCCTGATAGTGGGCACATCAGAGGCTCATTGCAGGACTCAGGTTAAGTTAGTCATTTCCATCCTTCAGGATCTAGGGTGGATTGTCAACTTCGACAAATCAAGACTGCATCCTCTCACCAGGCAGATCTTTCTAGGCCTGATCCTGGACTTTCTCTCCCAGTTGTACATTCTGCCCCAAGAGAAAGTGGTCTCAGTGACAGAGAAAGTGTCCTCAGCCATCTCTACTCCAGTCCTGACCCTTTGGCAAGCCATGTCCTTATTTGGATTTCTAGTGGCCTGCATCCCAGCTGGGGAGGTCTTGATAGCACAGCAACGGTTAGGAGGGTGTTTGGACAGACACGTAACTCTTTCTTCTCGGGTCTTCTGTTTTCTCCGATGATGGCTGCAGGACCGGAATCTGTTGGTCGGTGTTCCCTGGCACTCCCGACTTCGGATATTATGACCGATGCCAGCACATTTGGCTGGGGGGGCTCACCTGTGGAGTTACGTAGCTCAAGGGGGTGTGGGGGGGGGTTTGAGTCCCTTAGAAAGCTGGGGCTCTTCCAACATCAGGGAACTGTTTGCTATAGGGAAAGCTCTACACACCTTTCTTTCTTTGCTAGCAGGTCACCATGTACGAATTCTATCAGACAACAGGGTAGCTGTGTCCTCCATCAATCACAGGGGGGTACAAGGTCAACCGCCCTCATGCAGCTAGCTCATCACATATTTTCCCAAGCTCAAGTCCTCTTATTGTTGCTCACAGCTCTACACATCAGGGGGGTGGACAATGTGGCAGCCGATTTCCTGAGTTGCAGTTGCGTGCGTCAGGGGGAGTGGTGTCTTCACCAAGAAGTCTTCAGGAGCATAGTACACCTTTGGGGGCCCCCGGTTTTGGATCTGGTTGCTACCAGGTCCAGCAGAAAAGTGGCCAGGTTTTGCTCCCTGAATCCCGAGAATCCTTGGGCGGTAGATGCCTTTCAAATCCCATGGTCAGTGGGTCTCCTCTACGCCTTCCCTCCCTTAGTCTTCGTGCCGGCTGTGTTAAGGAAAGTCCAAGAGGATGGGGCTCATATTATCCTAATCGCCCCCTTCTGGCCCAGGAGACCTTGGTTCTATTGACTCAAGAGACTGTCCGTGGCAGATCCCTGGATCCTGCCAAAGAGACCGGATCTTCTCTCTCAGGGCCCTCTTCTTCACCTTCAGGTTTCAGGCCTCCATCTGACGGCCTGGATTTTGAGAGGCGACTGTTAAGAGAATCAAGGTTTTCCCTCTAATCTAATTTCCACTCTTTTAAGTACCGTGTTTTTCCAAAAATAAGACACTGTCTTATATTTTTTTTTGCCCCCCAAAAAAGCACTAGGGCTTATTTTTGGCGGTCTTATTCTTGGAGAAACACGGTTGGGGGGTAAGTTTACCCCCCAAAAAAGCAGACCCCCCCACTTCCCAGGAGACTCATACTCACCAGACCAGGACGTCTGCGTGGTTCCCAGGTCCTTCTGTGATCTCCGGTCGGTGCTGCACGCAGTCCTCCCCTGCTGCTAGCTGACACACACAGAAGATCCCAGACACACACACAGCAGATCACACACACACAGTATATCTCTCACACACACACAGATCACACACAGCAGATCGCAGGCACACAAAGCCGATCACAGATACACACAGCCGATCACAAGCACACACACACACACACAGCAGATCGCAGATATACACAGCAGATCACACACACCGATCGCAGGCGCACACACATCCGATCACAGGCACACACAGCCGATCACAGGCACACACAGCCGATCACAGATACACACATCCTATCACAGATACACACATCCTATCACAGGCACACACATCCTATCACAGGCACACACATCCTATCACAGGCACACACATCCTATCACAGGCACACACATCCTATCACAGGCACACACATCCTATCACAGGCACACACATCCTATCACAGGCACACACATCCTATCACAGGCACACACATCCTATCACAGGCACACACATCCTATCACAGGCACACACATCCTATCACAGGCACACACATCCTATCACAGGCACACACAGCCGATCAGATACACACATCCTATCACAGGCACACACATCCTATCACAGGCACACACAGCCGATCACAGGCACACACATCCGATCACAGGCACACACATCCGATCACAGGCACACACATCCGATCACAGGCACACACATCCGATCACAGGCACACACATCCGATCACAGGCACACACATCCGATCACAGGCACACACATCCGATCACAGGCACACATAGCCGATCACAGATATACACATCCTATCACAGGCACACGCAGCCGATCACAGGCACACACATCCTATCACAGGCACACACATCCTATCACAGGCACACCCATCCTATCACAGGCACACACATCCTATCACAGGCACACACATCCTATCACAGGCACACACATCCTATCACAGGCACACACATCCTATCACAGGCACACACATCCTATCACAGGCACACACAGCCGATCACAGATACACACATCCAAACGCAGACACACACAGCCGATCGCAGAAAAACACAGCCGATTGCAGACACACACAGCAGATCACACACACACACACATCACATCACATTCAGCACTTACAGCAGCACTAGTAAATAGGAAATTAGGGATGCACAGCACAAAATCAACACGGTTGAGTGCAGCCTATGTGTAAAACAATGATGCAAGCAAAAAGGAGAAAACAGTACACATAATAGAGGCGCACATCAGGATCATGCAATATTCAAATATAATGAATTTTTATTGGGTCAAAAAGAAAGGACAAGGACATCATAAAAACCTTTAAAATACACATATGACATATGACCTCACTGATACTCCAATTGAATTAAGTTGCTTTCCATGTGGATAAACAGATAGTAGTTCAATCAACAATATATAACATGCAAAACACCTTCTTGATCAAAAGATGAGGACAAATACCTAGTAAGACAATTAATACTGAGGTAGTATATAACGTGAAAAGAGCCCTCAAATTGGTAGTTACAGTTATACCATGACTGAGGACTGCGTCCATATTAATAGTATGCACATCCGGCCCCTCCAATGCTACCCTAGTACTATAGCTATAGCAATATGGATTATATATAACAGTGTGAGACACAATGATCAGTCAAAAAATGGCCAAATACTAGGTAAGTTGGATATAATTGCATGAAAGGAGAACGCATAGTATCAGGTAAAATACGTGGAACAACAAGTCCCAGCCAGGGAATTTCACTAAGCTCATGCAGCCAGGGACCGCAGATCACACTAATAGTATCTGTGATCTATGGCCAAAGTGCCAGAGATGCCTGGGCTGGCAAGATTGTGAATACAAGGAGAGTGCACAGCTCTCCACCCATACAAAGTGCAAGGAGAATTACAAAGACATATCCATTAAGCATACAAGCAGTATGGGCGCAAAATAAGCGCGTTTACCAGCCGGGCCCGGCGCAATCAAAGAAGGTATGCATGAATCATACAAAGGAGTAAAAGTGGGGTCAGGAAACGGCCGTTTCCTGACCCCACTTTTACTCCTTTGTATGATTCATGCATACCTTCTTTGATTGCGCCGGGCCCGGCTGGTAAACGCGCTTATTTTGCGCCCATACTGCTTGTATGCTTAATGGATATGTCTTTGTAATTCTCCTTGCACTTTGTATGGGTGGAGAGCTGTGCACTCTCCTTGTATTCACAATCTTGCCAGCCCAGGCATCTCTGGCACTTTGGCCATAGATCACAGATACTATTAGTGTGATCTGCGGTCCCTGGCTGCATGAGCTTAGTGAAATTCCCTGGCTGGGACTTGTTGTTCCACGTATTTTACCTGATACTATGCGTTCTCCTTTCATGCAATTATATCCAACTTACCTAGTATTTGGCCACTTTTTGACTGATCATTGTGTCTCACACTGCTATATTTAATCCATATTGCTATAGCTATAGTACTAGGGTAGCATTGGAGGGGCCGGATGTGCATACTATTAATATGGACGCAGTCCTCAGTCATGGTATAACTGTGTAACTACCAATTTGAGGGCTCTTTTCACGTTATATACTACCTCAGTATTAATTGTCTTACTAGGTATTTGTCCTCATCTTTTGATCAAGAAGGTGTTTTGCATGTTATATATTGTTGATTGAACTACTATCTGTTTATCCACATGGAAAGCAACTTAATTCAATTGGAGTTTCAGTGAGGTCATATGTCATATGTGTATTTTAAAGGTTTTTATGATGTCCTTGTCCTTTCTTTTTGACCCAATAAAAATTCATTATATTTGAATATTGCATGATCCTGATGTGCGCCTCTATTATGTGTACTGTTTTCTCCTTTTTGCTCACTTACAGCAGCAGGGAATGAGAGCAAGTCACGTGTCCGGCCGCAGGTCCTGTTCGTCGCGCTGCACCGCACCACCTCTCAGGATTCTCCCGGCGAGAAGAGATCGGTGTCGCTGGATGAGGTGAGTGTGTATGAGATCCGATGTGTGTGCGATCCGATGTTTGTGTGTGTGTGTGATTTGATGTTTGCGTGTGATCCGATGATTGTGTGTGCGATCTGACTGTGTGCGATCCGATGTTTGTGTGTGAGATCTGGTGTGTGTGTGTGTGTGTGTGTGTGAAAGCTGATGTGTGCGATCAGTACAGGTACTGCTGCTCGGCGTCTGGTAAGTGTAATTGCCGGGTGCTGCTGTCAATAATGAAGTGTCCTGCAGTATCTGTAACGTTTTTAGCTGCACGGACACTTCATTATTGATCCGGGACTAGGTCTTATTTTCGGGGGAGGGCTTATATTTAAGCCTTTCTCCGAAAATGCTGAAAATCCCTGCTAGGGCTTATTTTTGGGGGGAGGTCTTATTTTTGGAAAAACACGGTAGTAGGAAACCATTTACCACTAGGATTTATACCAGAGTATGGAAAAAAATTCTGTCCTCTACAGGTAGTTGCCCTGGTGGAGAAGCCCCATTACATGCGATTCTGGAGTTTCTCAGGGCGGTCTGGATTTGGGTTGTCGGTCAGTACTTTAAAAGTGCAGGTGTCAGCCTTAGGGGTGCTTTACAATTACATATTTGGTAGGTAATAGATGGGTGAAGCGATTTATTTCCTACTGGTCAGAGGAGGAAACCTGTTCCTTGTTTAGTTTTCCCCTCTTGGGATCTCAATTTGGTGTTAGATTCTTTAATGGGGGCACCATTTGAACCCATTGCCCACTCTTCGGTTTGGTTCCTAACTCTAAAGTAATTCTCCTCATTGCACTAACCTCGGCCCCGAGGGTTAGTGACCTTCAAGCCCTCTCAATCAACCCTCTATATACTCAGATCAGCCTTTCTGCTGAATGTGGCGGGGACTTTCCACCATTCTCAGGAGATTGTCCTCCCCTCCTTTTCCCCAAAATCCGAAGGAGAAAAGGTTTCATTCTTTAGATTTTAGAAGGGCTCTTCTTCAGTATCTAGAGGTTACGAAACCTTGGAGGAAAAGTCAGGCGTTGTTTGTCTGTTTCCACGGTTCCAGAAAGGGCTGTTCAGCGTCTAAGGGGGTCTATTGTTAGATGGTTCAAGGAGGCTATCAGAGAAGCATATGTAGCTCAAGGTAGACCAGTGCCACAGGTTGTTACAGCACACTCTACCAGATCTGTCTCGACTTCCTGGGCTGAACATGCAGATGTGCCTCTGGAACAGATTTGTAGGGCAGCAACTTGGTCTTCTCCGACCACCTTCTTTAAGTACTACCGGCTAGATCTTTCTGCCACGTCTGATATGATTTTCGGTAGAAGGGTTCTACAGGCTGTGGGCCTTCCCTAATGGTGTTTATCTTCCGAATCTCTCTGGTGGCGCTTTCGTGGTGAAGGGAAAATCATGCTTACTTACCTTGTAATGGCTTTTTCAAGAACCCACGACAGTGCCACTGCTTCCCACCTCTTTTTTTTTCGTTTTCACTACGGTAGTTAGCTTCCACGGATAGTGGGGGTTAGTCTTGTTGGTGTTGGTAAATTAATGTCTTGGTATTCCTCTCTGTGCTCTGTAACCTAACTGATGCGGTAGAGAGGTGCTGCCCTTTTATGCTCGTGGGTTTCCTGTTCTAAAGATGGGTGGATATCTCTCTGGTGGCGCTGTCATGGGTTCTGGAAAAAAACATTACCGGTAAGTAATCATGATTTTTTTAACCCGTTTAGACCCGCCGATCCCATGTATCTGTGAGTCCACCCATAACTAGTGTCAGGGTTTCTCTGGATTCTTTCACGTGGAGTGGCTTGTGCCTAGTCAGTCTGAGACATTTTAATGCCTGTGGCCTCAGACAAACGTCACAGAAATTCACACTTGGCCAAGGTTAAAAATTATTAATGTCTTTAATGGTGGACTAAGGATCTTAATTCAAGAACTGTTCCTTTCACCTAAAGGCTGGACTCTTTCCCCCCAGATTTGAGGTTTAATCTCGACCTGGGCAAGCATAGTAAACATCGTGAATATTGCTTGATATGTATTATTAACCTGACTTTTTATCCTCTTCTAGCTGTTGACCTTTCTCCAAGGAATATATTATACTTGTTACGTCACCACCGGAGTCCACTCCAGCGACTTCTGCTCCGATCGCCAGGCGACGCAGTGTTCCTGCCATGGATGGTGCTGGTGATGGGAGAGGAGTCGATGCCAGCGGCACCGGTGGGCGCAGGCTCCGATCATCCACTGGACTGGGTTATCTTGGGATCTGCAGTAAATATGACAAATGTGTTTTTTTTAAGGCAGAGGTTAATTTCCTGGGTTATATATTGTCTGCAGAAGGCTTCCGCATGGATCCCTCTAAGCTTCAACCGATTAAAGAGTGGGTGCAACCCAAGTCTCAAAGCCTTGCAGCTTTTCCTTGGGTTTGCTAATTATTATCGTAAATTAGAGATTTTTCCAAAATTGCCAAACCCCTCACCGATTTGACTAAAAAGGGGGCTGATGTGGTTAATTGGAAGCCAGAGGCAATCCATGCCTTCTCTACATTAAAAGAATGTTTTTCTTCAGACCCGATTCTGGTTCAGCCTAACCTTATGCGTTTGTTTATTGTAGAGGTCGATGCATCCGAGGTTGGAGTGGGTGCCGTGCTATCACAAGGTACTCCGTCTCTCACTCAGCTTCGTCCTTGTGCCTTCTTTTCCCGTAAGTTTTCTCCCACAGAGAGAAATTATGACATTGGTAATCGTGAGCTGTTGGCAATTAAATGGGCCTTCGAGGAATGGCGCCAAACATAAGGTCACAGTCATCACAGACCATAAGAACCTCACTTATCTGGAATCTGCTAAGAGACTCAATCCTAGGCAAGCTAGGTGGGCATTGTTCTTCTCCAGATTTGATTTTGTGGTAATATTCCGGCCCGGTACCAAGAACACAAAAGCTGATGCACTTTCCCGTAGCTTCTGTCCCTCTCAGTCTGAAAACTCTGAACCAGTGCATATTTTAGCTAAAGGCATTATTATGTCATCTGTTTCCTTAGATTTGATAGAAGAGGCCCATAATACCCAAGACCAAGCTCCTGAGACCACTTCTGTACATAAACTGTCGCCCCCTCACTTCGCCTACGGGTACTCCAGGAATCCCACAATTCTGTGCTTGCAGGCCACCCTGGTATAGGCAAGGCAATACCCTCCGACTAGTAACCAGGAATTTCTGGTGGCCAACCGTAGCGAAAGATTGTAAGGAATATGTACTGGCCTGTGAAACTTGTGCTCGAGCCAAGGCACCCCGTACCCGCCCTGCCGGATTTCTCCAGTCCCTACCTACTCCAGTAAGTCCTTGGACACATTTCTCCATGGACTACTTCATCACTGACTTTCCACCCTCAGAAGGGAAAACTGGTATCTGGGTAGTAGTGGATAGATTCAGCAAACAGTGTCATTTTGTTCCTCTGTCTGGATTACCCAATTCTGAAACTCTTAGCAAGTTGTTTATTAGGCATATTGTGCGGTTACACGGGGTTCCGGAAAATATTGTTTCTGACCGAGGAACACAGTTCGTCTCGAAGTTCTGGAGGGCGTTTTGTAAAAATATAGAGTTTTTTCATCTGCCTACCACCCAGAGACCAATGGTCAGACTGAACGTTCGAATCAAACCCTTGAACAATATCTCCGGTGTTATGTGTCTGACCGTCAGTCTGACTGGGTGGAATAACTGCCGCTAGCTGAGTTCGCCATCAAAAATCAGTATCAGGAATCCATCAAGACTACCCCCTTTTTCTGCAATTTAGGGTTACATCCACGTTTTGGTTCTTTTTCTTCCGCTGTGGTGGATACTCCTGAGGCTGAAATAACTGTGGACAAACTGAAGGCTATCTGGTCTGAAGTGAAAGAGAATTTGAAGAAGGCAAAAGGTTGGTCAAGCCTCCTCTGCTAATAAGAGACGTTCCAAGGGCTGTAGCCTTGGAGTTGGGGACAAGGTATGGCTATCAACACGGAATATTAAACTCAGAGTCCCTTCTGCTAAGCTGGGTCCGAGATTTATTGGACCTTACGACATAATCGAGGTAATTAATCCCACAGCTTTCCGCCTGTAACTCCCCCCATCCTTTAAGATATCGAATGTGTTCCATAAGTCCCTCCTCAAGTTATATCGTGTCCCCATTCACCCAGTCAGTGCCCCCCCTCCTCCTGTTTTGGTTGAAGGTAACTTGGAGTATGAGGTACAGAGAATACTTGATTCCCGTATTGTCAGAGGGGCGGTACAGTATTTGGTGCATTAGAGGGGTTACGGCCCTGAAGAGAGGTCATGGGTCCCTGCGAGCGATATTCATGCTAAGGGTCTGGTCCGGCGGATTCACCTCCAATTTCCTGGCAAGCCAAGTTTTGAGTGTTCCGGAGGCCCCTCGTGGAGGGGGGGGGGTACTGTTACGTCACCACCGGAGTCCACTCCAGTGACTTCTGCTCCGATCGCCAGGCGACGCCGTGTTCCTGCCGTGGATGGTGCTGGTGATGGGAGAGGAGTCGATGCCAGCGGCACCGGTGGGCGCAGGCTCCGATCATCCACTGGGCTGGTTTATCTTGGGATCTGCAGTACCACTGGCTGACTGTGGGTGGCGTGTGACTTCCAGCTGAAGTTGCCAGTGTTCAGCTACAACCAATGGGAAGACACCACACCCTTCTTAGTTCCCCTCCTGTCTGCTGACCTCTGCCAGAGATAGTTCCGATTTCCTGGCTCCTGGTCCGCCCTATTCTGTTTTGTGATTCCTGTGTGCTGACTTCTGCGTGTTTTCTGACTACCCTTCTGCCTGCTGTTTTTGTACCTCGCTGCCCGATCCGGATTTGACCTCTGCTACGTTTTCTGATTACGTCCTTGCCTGCCGATTCTGTCCCTGTTCTGCTATACTCTCATCGGACTGCAGCCTTCCACAGGTAGTGATCTCCAGGGCCCTGTGTAATTCCAAATCCCTGTATAGGGGTTAAAGAGTTTCAGGGTTCTGGGGGTTCTGCTTGGTGAGTGGCTTCCCTCTAGTCTGTCCATTACATCCCACCTGAGTCTGTTGATCCAGGCAGGCGTTACAATACTGTACTCTACCTTTCGCAAATTATATTCAAGACTTTACATAATCCTCCGCAACTAAATCTACGCATTAATATTTAGCACAACTTATCCAACAACTGAATTATAATGTAATTGAAGATGTTTAGATGCTTGTCATCTTTCCCTTTTCAAGGGATTTCCCTCTCCTTCCTGCTCTTTACCTCTTCCCCAATAAATATATCCTTCCCTACCTTTATCTTTCCCTTCCTCGTCTCCCTTATATTTCAACTTCTTATGTGTTAAATGTTTATGTACAATATGAGTAAGTAACTAGGTTATGGCAAGCTTTTAATTGTTATTTATGGTAATGTAGTGTATTGTATTGTATATACCCTTATGTTCAAATTATCCTATAAAAATATTTAAAAAAAACAAATAAAAAATAATTATTAATGTCGTTTACTCTTATAAAAAAGGGGGACTTATTTTCTGGCCTCTTGAACTAAACAATTGACGCCTCCAGTACAAGTTCTTATGTAATGGACATTTGTAGAATTCAGAAAAAATATCTTTCAGATTCTTGAAGGTAAAAATATCAGAACTTTATGTGGTAATTACTTTCCTTTTTTCTAATTACATTTTGGAAATGATGTGGGTGGGCTGCCCGTCCTCCATGTACCCACTGTGGGATAATTCTAACCTCCCTCATATGTTACAGTTACCCTGTGCCGAACTTTGGATAAAAAAGGGGAATAATTACATTCACAGATGTTAAAAGACTCGTACAAGTAGGATTAGAGGATTCAGAGTTTTTCATCATTTGCAGTTAAGACGTTTTTGGCTGCAGATCTATTTCACATGTATTGCGACTGCCTGGAAAATAGGAATTTCACTGCTTATGGAATGGTGTCTCACCATAAAAGGGAAGTTTGGCAAGAAAGACTGTACCTTTGTAACGACCTGATCAGTACATTCGATAGCACAGAAGGGAGAGAAGGAAGATTCACCAAGAAGAGGCCAAGAATCTAGGACGTCACCAGCATCATTACCCTCCGCCTTCTCTTAGGGGTCCACCATACAGATTAGATTCTTCTTCCCATGATTTTCTAAGTTGTCTGCACATTCTACGTACAATGTAATTTGGCTTTGCAGATTAGAGATCTGGGCAACTAAGGGTCAACATCTTCTAATTTCAAGGGATAGGGTGGATCCTACCTGTAAGATCTGACTGAAACAGATCTCCCTCTTAGGCCCCCTTTACACATCAGTGTCTACTCTACGTGTGATGTCAGTTTTCACACGTACCGGAGACACAGGCACACGTGGGACCCATTAAAATCAATGGGTCTGCGCACACGTGCGTGTTTTCACATGGATCGTGTGGAGCATACATGTGTCCATGTGCTCCACACGTAGACATATCTGTTTTTGTCCAGCAGCACAGGTGTCAAAATACCGCACGCATGTTGTCCGTGTGACATCAGTGTGACACGTACAGGAGAAAACCACATTTCTGTGAAATAAAATGATTTTCTATACTCGCCTGTCTCCAGTGCTGCTGTCTCTGCAGCTGCTGTCACTTGCTTCCGACACCCGATCATTATGCTCATTGCATATTCACTGCACCAAGGATTGGAAGCAGCAGCAGAGCTGGAAACATCAGCACCATGGACAGGTAAACATAGAAATTCATGCTGTCCGTGTGCTATGCGGATGTCACACATATAACACACACACACACACTTTAAATGTCAGTGCAAAACGTGCGTGATTTTCACAGATGTGTGAAAGAGGCCTAAAAAAGAAAAAAAAAAAAAAATAGGGCGTCCAATGCCCAAAAACTAGGCAACAGTGTTGGGTAGATGAGCATGTGGTGGTCTAGCAGCAAAATGGTGACCATTTGATATGGCCAGACTACAACCCTGATAAAGCAGCCACAGCCGGTGACTGAAGAATCTGTGACTTCTCTGCATTTAGTGGTCACTACTCACCTGGGCGGTTATCTGTAGAAATCTCCTCTTTACTCCGCTCATCACCCCTCACATATGTCTCTGTAGTATTAATATGGATCAGATCTTCCCCCTGAAACAAATATTGTAAAAGTCACAGACAGATGGAGAAGTCCCATCTATGATCAGCTCTAATCCTGCCATCTCCACCGCTCTCATTACACAAGTATAACACATATAATACTGGAGGATAAAACAAGCCTGAGCACAAGACCTTCACAGCCGTCTACACATCATAGGGAGATTTCATGGCACCTTCTCTCCATCTACCTGATGATCCTGAGGAACATCGGGATCTTCTTGTTCACAGTCCTGTGGGAGAAGAGGACGGGGACATCTCTCTGGTGTTGTCCTCTTACTGGATAGAACTGGAGGAGACACATACAGGGACTGAATTCATTCCTTACATACAGATAATTATAGGCCGTGTGTATTTAGTCCTGTCTATTACCTGGTGATGTGAGGGGCTGGGGAACCTCCATCATGACGTCCTTGTACAGATCTTTGTGTCCTTCTAAATACTCCCACTCCTCCATGGAGAAATAGACGGTGACATCCTGACACCTTATAGGAACCTGACACATACAATGATACCGTCACCCCCGATCCCTCCATAGCGTTACTGTATAATGTCCCAGCATTCCCAGCAGTGTCACCTCTCCAGTCAGCAGCTCAATCATCTTGTAGGTGAGTTCTAGGATCTTCTGGTCATTAATGTCCTCATGTATCGGGAAGTGAGGTGGAGGCCCCGTGATTGGGCTCAGGGGTCTTCCCCATCCCTCAGACACAGGGTCCGGACACTGCTCACTAGAGGTCTTCTTCACTACTGTGTAATCCTGGTTATGGAGAGACACAGTAAGAAATCTCACTCCAGACATTTCCAGAGTCCTCACCTCTCCAGTTCTGTCCATCTGTTATTCCCATAGATAAGAATGGTGTAATGTGACGTCATCAGAATCTCTCACCTCTCCAGTAAGCCGGAAGAGGATCTCTAGGGTGAGGTGTAATATCCTCTCCGCCATCTTGTCCCTGTCCATATCCATCCTTCACGGGGCAATCAGGAGAATTCTCTTCTATAGAAGATCTCCACTGAGAGGATCCGATATTGTAGGGAACTGAATGGGGAGAAGATGACGATGTAACATCATAAAGAATCTGCTGTAATAATGCAATTACTGGAGATAATAAGGGGAAACATAATGAGAACATTCTGGGAGAACATTATACTGTGGGGGCAGAAAGGGGCCGAGGGGGCAGAAAGGGGCCGAGGGGGCAGAAAGGGGCCGAGGGGGCAGAAAGGGGCCGAGGGGGCAGAAAGGGACCGAGGACTGAGGGCAGAAAAGGGGCCGAGGACTAAGGGCAGAAAAGGGGCCGAGGACCGAGGGCAGAAAAGGGGCCGAGGACCGAGGGCAGAAAAGGGGCCGAGGACCGAGGGCAGAAAAGGGGCCGAGGACCGAGGGCAGAAAAGGGGCCGAGGACCGAGGGCAGAAAAGGGGCCGAGGACCGAGGGCAGAAAAGGGGCCGGGAACCGAGGGCAGAAAGGGGCCGAGGACTGAGGGCAGAAAGGGGCCGAGGACTGAGGGCAGAAAGGGCCGAGGACTGAGGGCAGAAAGGGGCCGAGGACTGAGGGCAGAAAGGGGCGAGGACTGAGGGCAGAAAGGGGCCGAGGACTGAGGGCAGAAAGGGGCCGAGGACTGAGGGCAGACGGGTTTCCTCACTTCCGGCCTCTCATAGTTGGGGCGTTTGTATCTATCAGAGGAAAAGGAACAAAAACCTCACGATTCATAGAAATCAGAGAAAGAAAAACACCAAGAAAGTCTCAGAGCTGAAGGGGTTAACGCCGCCTGCCCCAGTAATGGGGAATCTCCACACACCTCCACCTACACCGTTTGGTCTAGAATGTACGGGTTCCTGCCCGGTTAGTGGGCGTAGCCGGCTTGGTTGCAGGCACTTTCTTCCTCTCCAGTGTCTCCACTATACTCATGCAGGCTTCGCCCCCCATCTGGAGCGCTTACCCATCACCCCGCCGCTGCCGCCGCTTCTATTATAATCAGCTCTATGCCCACTAGTGATGTGTCGTTCGCGAACGAGCCGATTCTTTGAGCCGGCTCTTTGAAGTGAACGATATGAGCCGAATCATCAAAGTGAACGAGCCATAAAGAGCCGCTTTTTTTTTTTTTTCTCTGCTTCAGGGGGAAGCAGGAGATAAGAAGAGTAAAGTAAACACAAGCTCTGGGCAGGAGCTGACACTTAAAGCTATACACACATAGTGGTTCTTCCTTAGTTCAGTGGGCACAATTGAGTATCAGGGAATGATGTGCTAGGGTTAAGTTTTCTGACCTCGACTGGCACATATGGTAATGTGTAGGAGGAGAGGGGCTCAGCTTGTTTGCTGATAACAATGGACCCCTGACATGTTCATTTAACCCTGTAAGGTTTTCTTTCTGGCATAAAAGAGAGAAAATTATTGATAATAAGCCATGTCTCCATTCCTTCAATGTTTAGTGGAAGCTGCTGTGTGTGTGTGTGTCTGTGTGTGTGTGTGTCTGTGTGTGTGTGTCTGTGCATGTGTGTGTGTGTGTGCATGTGTGTGTGTGTGTGTGAGTGTCTGTGCATGTGTGTGTGTGTGTGTGTGTGTGTGTGTGTGTGTGTGAGTGTCTGTGTGTGTGTGTCTGTGTGTGTGTGTGTGTGCGCGTGTGTGTGTGTGTGTGTCTGTGTGTATGTGTGTGTGTGTATGTGTCTGTGCATGTGTGTGTGTGTGTTATTTTTTTTTGTGACCACAATTGATATTTTTTTCCTAGTTTGGTGACTACATACAATACAACATATTCATTAGCCTCTATATGCATGTGTCTGTGGCGTTGCGGTGTCACAATTCTCGCAGTTAAGACTTTTTTTCTATTTCTGTTAACAAATCCTGTCATTTTTAGATGTAAATAGATCTGACATCTGCACACATCTATAAAACACTTTTTTTTGTATCGCTTCCTAATTATCAGTGGCGTAACTAGAGTCTGGTGAGCCACAGTGTGAAATGTAGACCTGGGCACTCCCCCACCTGTCACACTCCGCGCACACATGTTGGTCAGATCATATGTATGGGCCCCGTGTATATATGTCCCTTATCCTGGTATATATGGTGTTCTCCTCCCACCACAATAGTCATACAATTATTATAACGCATCCCCATATTCCTCCATATATCACAATGCACCCTCATAGTCATTTATATATTATAATGCATCCCATAGTCCCCCATAGTCATCCAATTATAATAATGCACCCCCATTATCCTCCATATAGTATAATACTGCCTCACAGCCCTCCATATAGTATAATGCAGCCTCACAGCCCTCCATATAGTATAATGCAGCCTCACAGCCCTCCATATAGTATAATGCAGCCTCACAGCCCTCCATATAGTATAATGCAGCCTCACAGCCCTCCATATAGTATAATGCAGCCTCACAGCCTTCCACATAGCATAATGCAGCCTCACAACTCGCCATAGACTATAATGCACCCCCCTCCTCCCCCATAATCCTCTGGCGAGCGTGTACTCATTAAAAAATAAATCTGTACTTACCTCTCCTGGTTTCCCCGCAGCCTAATGTGACTCACGATATCGCCACAGCGATGTCACTGTGGCGATATCGTGAGTGCATCGCCACGTGTGACCCGGCAAAATCGCCCCACAATTTATCGCTGGTCACAGTCGCGAAGTTTTCGGTCCGGACCGAAAACCACGCAACTGCAATCTAGCGACATCGCTGCATGTGACACCTTCACACCAGCGACTTCAGGAGCTGCACTATAGCTCCTGGAGACACTGGTGTCATGCTATGGCATCACACAGCGACATTGCAGGAGAAGTCGTAGGTGAGATCGTCACATATGACATCTCACCCGTGACGTTGATGCGGTGGGCGGGGTCACACGGTCATCAGCGACGTTGCCCACCACATTGACATGTGTGACAGGGCCCTTACTTTAATTCAGAGATGGGAAACTTCAGGTCTTGAGTGCCACACACAGTGTAGATGATTCAATTATCAACTGTGCAATACTAAAGACCCCGTCAGACAGGGAGGTATCACTGGCGATGTTGCTGCAACTTAGTAGGCATGGTCAAGTTACAATCGCCAGTGTGTCGCCTCGTGTGACAGGGCAATTTCCCGCTGCCATCGCTCATCTCCTGAATTCGGAGGTTGCCTAGCACTGCTGGGAAACCTGGCGATGAGGAGCAGGCGATCTGAACACATTGCCGCGTGTGACGCAGCAATAGTGTTCTGACACATGACGGGAGCCATACAAAGTATAGCCCCCTGCCTCGCCTGGACTACAGGCATGTTCAGAGGCGATCCTCCACCAGTGTGACGCAGCAATAGTGTTCTGACACATGACGGGAGCCATACAAAGTATAGCCCCCTGCCTCGCCTGGACTACAGGCATCTTCAGAGGCGATCCTCCACCAGTGTGACAGTACCATAAGAAAATCCTGAACACATGACCTGCACCCTCCAGACCTGGAGGTCCTCACCTCTGCTTTAGTTGATCAATGTGTGATTGCTGTAGGGCAGCACCCGACACCTCGGGTGATCAGCTGTTCTTAATGTTGGCCAGATTTGCTGTTATGAAGGTGCTCCATCTTGTATGTAGTGACAGCGGCTAGATACCGCACATCCGCCCTCCAGCCATCACACATTGATTACCTATAGTAAGGCCAGGCCATCAATGTTAGGACAACCTCTATACATTTGTTTTATGTGCAATACTACCTCAATGACATTTATTGTCACTTAACTGTTAAAAAAGTTGGTATGTAACTAGTGTTGCATTGCCATATTGTGTTCCACTTGCTGGGATTTGTAGTGCTGTGCACCACCAGCAGAAGTTGGACCCATGATATGTTAGCATTTAAACATTTCTGTTCCAGGTTGTGTTGTAATAAACTGATTTTGCTATTCAGTATCCTATGCTTCCATATGTTGGTGTGCGTACAGTATGTGTGTACAATGTGTGTATGTATGTGTGTCCTTTGTGTTCAGTATGTACAGTATGTGTGTACAATGTGTGTATGTATGTGTGTCCTTTGTGTTCAGTATGTACAGTATGTGTGTACAATGTGTGTATGTGTGTCCTTTGTGTTCAGTATGTACAGTATGTGTGTACAATGTGTGTATGTGTGTCCTTTGTGTTCAGTATGTACAGTGTGTGTGTGTACAATGTGTGTATGTGTGTCCTTTGTGTTCAGTATGTACAGTATGTGTGTACAATGTGTGTATGTATGTGTGTCCTTTGTGTTCAGTATGTACAGTATGTGTGTACAATGTGTGTATGTATGTGTGTCCTTTGTGTTCAGTATGTACAGTATGTGTGTACAATGTGTGTGTGTATGTGTGTCCTTTGTGTTCAGTATGTACAGTGTGTGTGTACAATGTGTGTATGTATGTGTGTCCTTTGTGTTCAGTATGTACAGTATGTGTGTACAATGTGTGTGTATGTGTGTCCTTTGTGTTCAGTATGTACAGTGTGTGTGTACAATGTGTGTATGTATGTGTGTCCTTTGTGTTCAGTATGTACAGTATGTGTGTACAATGTGTGTATGTATGTGTGTCCTTTGTGTTCAGTATGTACAGTGTGTGTGTACAATGTGTGTGTGTGTGTCCTTTGTGTTCAGTATGTACAGTATGTGTGTACAATGTGTGTATGTATGTGTGTCCTTTGTGTTCAGTATGTACAGTGTGTGTGTACAATGTGTGTGTGTGTGTGTCCTTTGTGTTCAGTATGTACAGTGTGTGTGTACAATGTGTGTATGTATGTGTGTCCTTTGTGTTCAGTATGTACAGTATGTGTGTACAATGTGTGTGTATGTGTGTCCTTTGTGTTCAGTATGTACAGTGTGTGTGTACAATGTGTGTATGTATGTGTGTCCTTTGTGTTCAGTGTGTAGTGTGTGTGTACAATGTGTGTATGTGTGTCCTTTGTGTTCAGTATGTACAGTGTGTGTGTACAATGTGTGTATGTGTGTCCTTTGTGTTCAGTATGTACAGTATGTGTGTACAATGTGTGTGTGTATGTGTGTCCTTTGTGTTCAGTATGTACAGTGTGTGTGTTGCACATATAGTGACAGGCAGCACAGTAATTGCAACTCGCCTTTATTTTCAGGAATTATAATCTTTTGTAGGAGCGACACATATCAGAGCACTGACTAATGTAGAAAGGACATGTACAAAAAACACCACATAAAAGAGGAGCGAGGGCCCTGTCCAGAAGAGCTGACAATCTGAGGAAACGAAAACAATAATGCTAAAAACTGTTTTTACTGCTTCACTAGATACATACAAGGGTGTAGAATGAGGTTCCCAATGTACAGGGGAGGTTCTGTATCATCACAAGGTGGAGCAGAGGGTTTTTTTTTTTAAAAAAGAGCCGTTTTTTGAGCCAAAAGAGCCGATTCTTTTTGGTGAGCCGAGCCGAATGAGCCGGCTCATCAAAAAGAGCCGGACTGCCCATCACTAATGCCCACGTGGACTTAGAGAAAGCATGTTTATCCCCTCTGGAAACAGGCTGCAATTTGAACACGCCCCATCACATGACAAGTTACGTCATACCGGGCAGGATCCCATACATTCTAGCATCTACCCCACCTGCTGAGCCGCACACTAGATATATGGCTGCTCTGTGCTTCCAGGACCTGTGATGATGTCACATGGAGGGGAGGAGTCAGGGGTCACATGATCAGCTCCTCAGTGTATGCAGGACTCTGCTGTGCTGGGTGTCATGGTGCTGGATGAGGGGAAGTTTATGTGTGAGGTTAGGGGTGTTTTTACAGTGTGGATGTAGCAGAACCGCGTGTGTACGAGGTGTGGAGAGCGGAGCCGCGTGTGTGCGAGGTGTACGGAGCGGAGCCGCGTGTGTGCGAGGTGTACGGAGCGGAGCCGCGTGTGTACGGAGCGGAGCCGCGTGTGTAGGAGGTGTACGGAGCGGAGCCGCGTGTGTAGGAGGTGTACGAAGCGGAGCCGCGTGTGTACGAGGTGTACGGAGCGGAGCCGCGTGTGTACGATGTGTACGGAGCGGAGCCGCGTGTGTAGGAGGTGTACGGAGCGGAGCCGCGTGTGTATGATGTGTACGGAGCGGAGCCGCGTGTGTATGATGTGTACGGAGCGGAGCCGCGTGTGTATGATGTGTACGGAGCGGAGCCGCGTGTGTATGATGTGTACGGAGCGGAGCCGCGTGTGTATGATGTGTACGGAGCGGAGCCGTGTGTAGGAGGTGTACGGAGCAGAGCCGTGTGTGTAGGAGGTGTACGGAGCAGAGCCGTGTGTGTAGGAGGTGCATGGAGCGGAGCCGCGTGTGTAGGAGGTGTACGGAGCGGAGCCGCGTGTGTAGGAGGTGTACGGAGCGGAGCCGCGTGTGTAGGAGGTGTACGGAGCGGAGCCGCGTGTGTAGGAGGTGCACGGAGCGGAGCCGCGTGTGTAGGAGGTGCACGGAGCGGAGCCACATGTAAGTAACATAGTAAAAAACAAAATGAGGAAATCCACCACAGTAAGTAAACAGTAACAGAACATAGAAATAACTTTATGCACTTAGTTAACACTATTTTGATCATAAAAGAGTAAAAGCCGTATCCCACCGCGACAAGGTGATACCAGTCAGGATGGTGTATAATAATATACGACAAAAATCTCACTGTGATTTTTTTGAGCACTGCCTCTAGTTGTGAAATATATATATACGCAAATAAATACCGTATTTTTCGGACCATAAGACGCACCCTGGTTTTAGAGAAGGAAAATAGGAAAGTAAAATTTTAAGCAAAAAACGTGGTCATGACACACTGTTATGGGGCGAGGATCTGCTGCTGACACTGTTATGGGGGTAATATCCCCAAATTCTCTATTCAGGTACCCCATCCTGGTAATAACGCTCCTGCCTTGTGTGTGTATATATATATATATATATATATATATATATATATATATATATATATATATATATATATATCCCGCATCCTGGTGTAGCCCCATCTTGCTATATACTGCCATCCTGGTATATACTGCCTTCCTGCTATATACTGCCATCCTCCTATATACTGCCTTCCTGCTATATGCTGCCATCCTGCTATATACTGCCATCCTGGTATGTACTCCCATCCTGCTATACTGTATACCCCTTCCTGGTATATGGCCGCATCATGCTATATTCCCCATCCTGGCATATGGCCGCATCCTGCTCGTATACCCCCATCCTGCTATATACGCCATCATCCTGCTATATACACCATCATCCTGCTATATACACCATCATCCTGCTATATGCCATTATCCTGCAATATGCCATCATCCTGCTATATGCCATCATCCTGCTATATGCCATCATCCTGCTATATGCCATCATCCTGCTATATGCGCCATCATCCTGCTCATATATCCATCATCCTGCTCATACGCCATCATCCTGCTCATACGCCATCATCCTGCTCATACGCCATCATCCTGCTATATGCCATCATCCTGCTCATATGCCATCATCCTGCTCATATGCCATCATCCTGCTATATGCCATCATCCTGCTCATACGCCATCATCCTGCTATATGCCATCATCCTGCTCATATGCCATCATCCTGCTCATATGCCATCATCCTGCTATATGCCATCATCCTGCTCATACGCCATCATCCTGCTCATACGCCATCATCCTGCTCATACGCCATCATCCTGCTCATACGCCATCATCCTGCTCATACGCCATCATCCTGCTCATACGCCATCTTCCTGCTATATGCCATCATCCTGCTATATGCCATCATCCTGCTATATGCGCCATCATCCTTCTCATATATCCATCATCCTGCTCATACGCCATCATCCTGCTCATACGCCATCATCCTGCTATATGCCATCATCCTGCTCATATGCCATCATCCTGCTATATGCCATCATCCTGCTCATATGCCATCATCCTGCTATATGCCATCATCCTGCTCATACGCCATCATCCTGCTATATGCCATCATCCTGCTATATGCCATCATCCTGCTATATGCGCCATCATCCTGCTCATATGCCATCATCCTGCTAATATGCCATCATTCTGCTCATATGCCATCATTCTGCTATACGCCATCATTCTGCTATACGCCATCATCCTGCTCATACGCCATCATCCTGCTCATATGCCATCATCCTGCTCATATGCCATCATCCTGCTCATATGCCATCATTCTGCTATATGCCATCATCCTGCTATATGCCATCATCCTGCTCATACGCCATCATTGTGCTCTTATGCCATCATCCTGCTCATATGCCATCATCCTGCTCATATGCCATCATCCTGCTCATATGCCATCATCCTGCTCATATGCCATCATCCTGCTCATATGCCATCATCCTGCTATATGCCATCATCCTGCTATATGCCATCATCCTGCTCATATACCCCGATCCTGCTATATGTCCTGCATCATGTGGCACACACAGAAAAAAAAAAAATAAACATTTATATTCACCTTTCCTCGCTCCACGCAGCATCACTCCTCCTCTGTCTGTGCTGGCAGCACTGTGTGGAGCCGGCCACGACCCCTGCAGCATCACGATGTCCTCCTGTCTGTGCCGGCGCGGCTGTGTGGACACGTGCGCACAGCGATGACGTCATCGCTGTGAGCACAGCTAGTCTCCACACAGCGCGGCTGGCAGACAGGAGGAGATCGCGGTGCTGCAGGGGAACGGTGAGTGTACTGATTCACTGCCCCCGCGCTGATGGTGATGTATGGGGAGCAGTGAATACAGCCGCACATGATCACTCCAGGCTGTAGTTGCCAGGGGTGATCATGCGGGCAGGCTGTTTTAGTATGCGCATAACCCCCGCTCATCATCCCACCCACCTGTCAGCGCCGGCTTCAGCGCTGAGAGATGGGCGGGATGATGGGCGTGCATATGTAATGAGCGGGCCCACGTGGTCACGGCAGGCGCTGCTGCAGCCTGCTCGTGCCCCCTATGACCTGCTCCATGGCAGCACCCTCATTCCCCGTAGCCGTACATTCAGACTATAAGACGCACCCCCCACTTTCTCCCAACATTTGGGGGAAAAGAAGTGCGTCTTATAGTCCGAAAAATACGGTATATATGTATGTCTCGTATGCCTACAAATTACTATTATTAGGGCTCGTGCAGACGGCCATATAAGTTGGGTGAGTGGTATCCGTAGTTTTGAAGGATCACACTCGTCCCCATGTAATTGTATGGCGCTGTGCACATTTCCTATTTTTCTCCTTGGAGCAAGTTTCTCCAAGGAAAATTTGCAGCATTTGCCTCCGATAATCAAAATGCAAGACGCACAGTTTGATGACTGTACATTATCCCCCACCTCACAAATTATGATACCCCCACAGTGACCCCCAATACAGTATAATATAATAGCCCCAACACATCCCTCCATACAGTATAATAGCCCCAACACATCCCTCCATACAGTATAATAGCCCCAACACATCCCTCCATACTGTAAATAGCTCCAACACAACCCTCCATACTTTGTTTGTGAAGGCGGCGGTCATTGAACTCTGTGACAGCGCTGCTGTCAGGAGTTCAGCGGTTATCGCAGGTAATATACCTCGCTAACCTCCTGATAGCAGCACTCGTCATGCCCTGCAGTGACCTGGGCTGACCTATTGATGTTAGCTCAGGTCACTGCACAGCTCTCCCAGCAAATAGGGAACATTCTGTTCTTCATTGACTGGGACATTGACTATGGTATGGATCATCGTGGGACCCCCTTGTATTACACCAGACCTGGATTTGTTTTTCTTTCTAATAAATTGGTGAAAGAGGGAATGTGTTGGGGAGTGTTTTTTCAAATAAAAATGTGTTTGTTGTCTATTTTTTTTTTTTATTACTGCCTGGGTTGGTGATGTCGGGTATCTGATACACGCCTGACATCACTAACTCCAGGGCTTGATGCCAGGTGACATTACACATCTGGTATTAACCCCATATATTACCCCGTTTGCCACCGCACCAGGGCAACGGGATGAGCTGGCGCGAAGCACCAGGACTGGCACATCTAATGGATGCGCTACTTCTGGGGCGGCTGCAGCCTGCTATTTTTAGGCTGGGGAGTGTCCAATAACTGTGAACCTCCCTAGTCTGAGAATACCAGACCACAGCTGTCCGCTTTACCTTGGCTGGTGATCCAATTTCGGGGGACCCCGTGTTTTTTGTTTTAAATTATTTATTTAATTTAAAATAACAGCATGGGGTGCCCTCTGTTTTGGATTACCAGCCAAGGTGAAGCTGCCAGCTGTGGTTTGCAGGCTGCAGCCGTTTGCTTTACCCTAGCTGGCTACAAAAGATAGGGGGACCGCATGTCATTTTTTATTTTATTATTTATTTTTTGGCTAAATACAAGACTAAGCACCTTAGTGCCACATGAAAGTCACAAAAGGGTGCCAGCTTAGAATATGCAGCGGGTAGGACATTATATATGTCTTTCTTATCTATCTATCTATCTATCTATCTATCTATCTATCTATCTATCTATCTATCTATCCAGCCCTCTATTCATTCATTCATCCCTCTATCTCTATATCTATCTATTCATCTCTATATCTACTCATCTATTTATCTTTCTTGCTGCTTTTGTTTTTTGCGGTCCGCAAAAAAAACGGAAGGCACGCAGATGTCACACGGATGCCACTAGGATGCATCCGTGAAAAAAAAGGACCATTTTTTTGTGGCCCGCAAAAACGGAACGGTCATGTGAATGTAGCCTTAACAGCAGTCACTGCCTGCTGCCGATCACATGTGACCGTGTGCGGGCTGTGTGTGTGGGCTGTGTGTACAGGAGTTCAGCTGAGTTCAGATCAGCTGACTCAAGTGTCGGCCGATCAGGCTGGGGCCACACGGGGATTAGTGCGATCCCCTCGCATGACACTCGGCTCACGCTCAGTACAGCAGAGCTGAGTGTCATGCGTGTGTCCCTGCGACTGAGGTCCGAGTGTGCGAGCAGACCTCAGCTGCGGGGGGCGGTCCGCCACTCGAGGGGTGGGCCAGCACTGAGGAGGGGTGGGAGGGATTTCTCTCCTTCTCTCCCTCTCTCCTCCGTAGTCCACCTATGTACCGCAAGTGCAGTGCGATTTTTCTCTCACCACATACACTTGAATGGGTAAAAGAGAGAGTCTTGCATTACAGTTGTAGCATGCTGCGATTGTTTTCTCGGTCCGATTAGGGCTGAGAAAATAATCGCTCATGTGTGCTGACACACAGGCTAATATTGGTCCTAGTGGAATGCGATGTTTTATCGCACTCCACTCGCACTGTTTTTCTCGCCGTGTGTCTTAGACCTTACTTGTTCTATGTCCCCCTGCATCCATCGCAGCGTGTGCAGGCTGGAGTTCAGCTGAGTTCAGATCAGCTAACTCTAGTGCTGGACTGAACTCCGCTGACCTCACAGCCCGTACACGCTGCAATGGATGCAGGGGGACACAGAACAAGTAATCGGCCTACACTGGAGTCATCTGATTACTTGGGATGAATTGAGCAGTAAAATGCTCTGGTGCTCGATGGGCGAAGCCCATGTCGATTTTTTTTTTTTAAAAATTCATTTAAAAAAAAAAAAAATTACATTGTTTGTGGACTCCCGCTGCATTTTCTATTGCTAAGGGTAACCCAAGCAGCTACTGGCTGCTAACCCCCGCTGCTTGGTGTTACTTTCACTGGCAATAGAAATCCAGGGAAGCATTTTTTTTATTATAAAGGTTTTTGCCTGAAAACTTTTTTAAAAAAATGAAGTGGGCTTCGCCATATTTTTGTATGCTAGCCAGGTACAGCAGGCAGCTACGGGCTGCCCTCAACCCCCAGCTGCCTATTTGTACCCGGCTGGGAACCAAAAATATAGAGAAGCCCTTTTTTTTTAATTTCATTAAATAATTTAAAAAAAAAAAATGACGTGGGCTTCACCGAATTTTTGAGTCCAGCCAGGTACAACTAGGCAGCTGGTGATTGGAATCCTCAGTGCAGTGTGCCCAAACTTTCTGGGCCCCCCGCTGCGAATTGCAGTCCACAGCCGCCCCAGAAAATGGCGCTTTCATAGAAGCGCCATCTTCTGGCGCTGTATCCAACTCTTCCAGTGGCCCTGGTGGCAGGTGGCACGCTGGGTAATAAGGGGTTAATACCAGCTATGTTTTACCAGCTGGTATAAAGCCCGAGATTCTTAATGTCAGGCCAAGTTTGACCTGGCCATTAAGAATCTCCAATAAAGGGTTTAAAAAAAAAAAACATCACACAGAGAAAAATACTTTATTAGAAATAAATACACAGACACAGTAGGGACTCCATGTTTATTACTGCCTCTCACCCCTCCACGATGGAGAGATTTCTGTACTGACCATGCCAGGAGAGAGCGAGGGAAAAGAGAGAGAGAGCGAGGGGGGGGAAGAGAGCGAGGGGGGGGGAGGAAGAGAGAGGGCGGGGAGGAAAAGAGAGTGAGGGGGGGAGGAAAAGAGAGCGAGGGGGGGAGGAAAAGAGAGCGAGGGGGGGAGGAAAAGAGAGCGAGGGGGGGAGGAAAAGAGAGCGAGGGGGGGAGGAAAAGAGAGGGAGGGGGGGAGGAAAAGAGAGGGAGGGGGGGAGGAAAAGAGAGGGAGGGGGGAGGAAAAGAGAGGGAGGGGGGGAGGAAAAGAGAGGGAGGGGGGGAGGAAAAGAGAGGGAGGGGGGGAGGAAAAGAGGGAGGGGGGGAGGAAAAGAGCGAGGGAGGGGAGGAAAAGAGAGCGAGGGGGGAGGAAAAGAGAGCGAGGGGGGGAGGAAAAGAGAGCGATGAGGGAGGAAAAGAGAGCAAGGGGGGAGGGAAAGAGAGCGAGAAGGGGGAGGGAAAGGGAGCGAGAAGGGGGAGGGAAAGAGAGCGAGAAGGGGGAGGGAAAGAGAGCGAGGAGGGGGAGAAGATAGCGGGAAAAGAGAGCAGGAGGGAAAAGAGAGCGGGAGGGAAAAGAGAGTGGGAGGGAAAAGAGAGAGAGAGAGCGACGGAAAAGAGGGGGGAGAGGAGAGAGGGATAAGGGGGGCAGAGAAGAGGGGGAAGAGGGGAGGGGGAGAAGAGTGGGGGGGAGAGAAGAGAGTGGGGAAAGAAGAGGGGGGGGGCAGAGGTGCTCTGTCATTAACTGTCTCCACTCTGTGACTTGTGGTGCAGGTGAAAGAGTGCAGACAGTTGGTCCCATGCAGCAGGACAGGTGGCAGAGCACAGCGGTAACATGCCTGTCAGTGTCTTGCTGCGTCCTGCAGTGCTGCTGGGAGGAGCAGATGATCACACTGCCCGACACCGGCCGCTCTCCTGACATCGCAGCAGAGCGGGCGGGTGGAGAGTGTGATCAGATACTTACGTGCAGGGGGGAATTTCAGCTGAAGAATCCCCCCTGTACTGCACACTGGCGCCCCGTGCCTCACCATCTGCAGGACGCTCAGCCGGCTACACACTGACGTCCTCCGTCTCCTCCCCTCGATGCTGGGCTGTGCCGTGCGGTAGTCACCGCCCACAGCCCTGTCACTCAATCTGAGTGGTGCAAGCCTCCTCTGACGTACCCGACAAGTTTGAGAGCCCGGAATTGCCGGGACGTCAGAGGATACCGGCGGCCACAGTTCCAGGGGGTCATGTGACCGGCACTGAGTGTGCAGGATAGCGCCGCTCAGTGCCAGAAATAGACCGGGGTGTGTTGGTGTAGTACTTGTGACGTCCTGGCTTGTCCAGGGCGCCACAGTTACTTCAACACCCTTATTAACTCACTTGCCAACAATCCTTAATGACTCAGCGCGAATGACCTGTCTACCTATTTTAAAGAAAAAATTGACCATATACATCAGGAAATTTCCTCCCAGCCTCTCACTCCTAATAGCCTACATTCTCTTCCCTCCTACACATCATCTATCTCACTCTCACTCTTTGATCTGTTCACAGAAGAGGAAGTTACTAGGCTACTTGCATCGCCCTACTGCCTGCACCAGTGACCCTATTTCCTCACATTTTCTTCAGTCCCTCACCCCAGCTGTCACCACTCACCTAACTAAAATAGTCAACCTCTCTCTCTCATCTGGTGTCTTTCCTCCTTCAAATATGCCAGCATACACCCATTACTTATAAAAACATCCCTCAACCAGAACTGCGCTAAGTACAGACTAGTCTCTAATCTTTCCTTCATCTCCAAATTCCTGGAACACTTGGTCCACTACCGTCTAATCTGCTATCCGTCAGATAATTCTCTTCTCGACTCTCTACAATCCAGCTTCTGCTCAGTCAGTGTGCTATGAACTTTATCTGAAGACCCCGACCAAAATGTTTCATGATATTTTACAACAGGTGTTAAAGTTTGGCCGATGCCATCTAGTGGCCAAATGGGTACAGTGTCATATTGAATGTTAATGTAATGTAATGTGTGTCGATATGCCTTTAAGAGTATAATGTACAATGTATTTTAGGCCTCTTTTACACGTCCGTGAAAATCACGCACGTTTTTCACGGACGTAACAGAGGTGCGTTTTGCCTTGCGTGACCCGTGTTTATGGGCTACGTGTGTTCTCCGTGTGTTATCCGTGATAACACACGGAGAACGGGAACTTTCTGCTCACCTGTCCCTGGCGTTGCTGTCCGTGGTGCTGATCTTCGGTCTCCAGTCCTGCTGACTCCCCGCTGCTGCTGCTTCCGGCAGCAGTGAAGTGAATATGCAATGAGCATAATGAGCGGCGGTCGGCAGCAAGTGACAGCAGTGGCAGAGACTGCAGGGCTCGAGAAGGTGAGTAAAGCTTTGTTTTTTTTTCTCACAGACACATGTCTTCTCTCCGGTGCGTGTCACACGGAACACATCCGTGTGGTCCGTTTGCGTTCCGTGTGACACCCGTAATGCCGGAGAGAAAATGGACATGTCGCCGTGAGAAACACACGGACACACGTAAGTACGGAACGAACACACGTTCCATGTGCAAATACTTACGTGTGTCCAAAACCATAGGAAAACCTAGGTCTACGTGTGTACGTGTCTCCGGTACATGAGAAAACTGCCAAACACGTACCGGAGACACGTACGTGTGAAAGAGGCCTTATATAGAATCTGTTATTTGGTGTAAAGAGTAAGAATGTTTTAGATAAGGGATTAGTACCACGTAGGGACAAGTGAGTAGGAGTAGGGAAGTGGTAGCTAAGGTGTTAGTAATATTAGTGTGGTTCATAGATAGAAAAGATGCAGCAGAATTAGCCAGGTGCAGGCTAAGTACAAAGTGCTGGGGAAGTGCTATAGCCGGGTAACTCAGTGGCTTTTTCGCAGTAGGTACACTAGAGGTTATTGAAAGGTTTAGCCCCCTAGGAGGAGCTGGGGAACTAGGTTTCTGGGACAGAGACAAAGTAGAAGTAGAAGAAGATGGCTGCCTGAGGAGCAGGGTGTGCGTGATGCCGGGATTAGACCGGTCCCCCTATGAGCAGGTCTGTTGTCGGCGGCCTGCTGGGCAACAGGGGTTTCACGGGAACCACAGGGCACAAAACAGAGCAGAGCTGGGTCCGGCTAGGTAAGGCTGGGGCCACACGGGGATCTACTGCGATCCCCTCACATGACACTCGGCTCACGCTGGCAGTACAGCAGAGCCGAGTGTCATGCGAGTGTCCCTGCGACTAAGGTCCGTTCATGCAAGCGGACCTCAGCTGTGGGGGGCGGGCATACCGCGAGTGCAGTGCGATTTTTCTCTCGCCCCATTGACTTGAATGGAAGAAAAGAAGTCCAGCGCAGTCCTCAAAGTGTAAATTAAAAACAATCGACGTTTATTTCATGTAATTCCAATAAAAAATTATAGTGTACAAAATGGTCAGCAAGGAATATAGATGCTTACAGGGACCCCATCGAACTATGCGTTTCGAGACATAGTCTTAGTCATGTTCATGACTAAGACTGTGTGTCGAAACGCGTAGTTCGATGGGGTCCCTGTAAGCATCTATATTCCTTGCTGACCGTTTTGTACACTACAATTTTTTATTGGAATTACATGAAATAAACGTCGATTGTTTTTAATTTACACTTTGAGGACTGCGCTGGACTTCTTTTCTTCTATTGTGAATTTGGCAGCCAAGCCTTCCGTGCGCTGAGTCCAGACAAACAGCGGTGAACAGCAAATCGGTGAGCTGAACTTTTTTCTTTTTTTCATTGACTTGAATGGGTGCGAGAGAAGCAATGATCGCATTACACTCGCAGCATGCTGCGATTGTTTTCTCTGCCCAATTAGGGCTGAGAAAATAATTGCTCACGTGCGCTGACACACAGGCTAATATTGGTCCGAGTGGAATGCGATTTTATCGCACTCCACTTGCACCGTTTTTCTCTCCATGTGGCTTAGGTCTAACGGGCAGGGTTGGACCAGTCTGCTGGGAGAAAACGTAGCCAAGAGAAGTGACAGTATCAGAGACAGTCAGAAGAAGTGCAAATGGGCACAGAAAAGGAAAGGAACAGATTAAGGAAGAGATAAGGAGGAAGACTTGACTGCATCTTTTATGAGAAACTGACAAAAGAACAGTAAAGTTGGGTTCTAGAAAAGAGAATCAGTTTGTGTCGTCTCCTTGATTGAAGCAGAACTCAACCAAACAGAAGGAAACAAAGGTACCCCAGCAGCAAGTAAGTGGACGAAGCTGAAATGTTCACGGACCCTACGATCTGTCTGTAGCAGGGCCAAGCGTGTTGCACGACACACTGACCACAACTACAGTGCGCCCTTTCGCCCCTGTTTACACTTACACGCTTATGAAATTGCTCTTACTGAAGTCTCTAATGATCTACTATGAGCTAAATCTAATGGTCTCTACTACTTGCTGATTCTCCTGGATCTTTCAATGTCTCTGCTGCATCTGACTCTTTGACCACTTCTTCACTATATCTTTTGCCGGCTCCTCTTCCTCCCCTCTTCCCCTTACTGTCGGGGTTCCAGAGGGCTCAGTCCTAGGTCTCCTCCTCTTCTCTCTATACGCTGCCCCAATAGGACACATCAGTAGTTTTGGTTTCCAGTACCATCTGTATGCTGATGACACCACTGCTTTATTCTGTTGTGAGTATATTAAATTGTGGAGGATATTTAGTCCTCTTTTTGTTGCTTTTCTATATATATTGATTAGTGTAGGGACCTACAAGTATGAGGAACCGTGACGTGGTTTGTAGGCTACCGTTTTTTTGGCCATAATATCAACTAATACCTCAGATATTTTGTATATATTTTTCTGCACATAAAATTTTATACATGGTGCAGCCAGGCCTCTTTATGTTTGGTACTTGCATATTGGAGTCCCTGTCCCTATATGGTGCACATAAGTACTGGGCAACCTGCCTGGTCGAATAGTATGGGCATGTAATAGGCTGCTGACTAGGATACTATGCACCTGTAAGTGTGAACAGCGCCCTATGCAAGCCACTAGTGTGCAATTTTATCATCTAGTGATCACCCCCTCCATGTTTGGGAGTTGTGTGAGTGATTTGCTCCTCTTGCACCTGTGATACCTCCATATATTGGGGGTCTGGTTGCATCCTGGTAGTGCACTAGTTTTTTGGCCTGAGCAGTTCACCACTGCTTTATTCTGCTGTGAGTATATTAGACCTATCACTAGCACAGAGTAAGGGGGAATGAGAGTATTTAAAGACATAAAGGGTAAGTACTGATGATTAACAGCTGAAAAGTGAAGAAATCCACAGGGTCCTAAAGAGAAATGGATAAACCTCAAGTGGGGAAAAAGGGAAAGTCAGAAAGCAACTTGTATAGCCAAATGCTGTGACCTTCTACAGCCGGAAACTACAGGACTGTCTGTCAAGTGTGACACACCCGTGACAGTTTACATGGAAGAGGGGTTCCGGTTTGTGACCTTAGATGTAGAAATCCCCTATGCCTTATCAGGATAGCTTAGATGATGTAAGAACCTTCCTCTCTATGACTAACTTGGACAATTCCCTGATTAAATTTCTCATGTCTCTGCTTGAGTTCGCACATACTCATAATTTCTTTACCTTTTAAAGAAATGTTCTATTTGCAGGTACAGGGCACCACTATTGGGTCAGCTTTTGCACCCTGAAACGCAAATATTTTTTTAGGATTATGGGAGAGGAATATACTGTATATTTTACTCAATCCCTCTGAGCTTTATAGACAACATTTTTGTCATACGGCATGGTGCAGATGAAGAAACCTTCATTAATTCTCTTAATGATAGTAGGTTGAATATTAAACTTTCATGCAGTATAGTCAAACCAGTATTGACTTTTTGGATACCTGTATCTACAAAGGTAAAGATGATTTTCTTTCAACCGAAGTCTTCAGAAAAGAGACTGCAGTGAATTCATTACTACATGAATCATCATCTCACCCTTGGCCTTTAATTAATGGTATTCCGATAGGTCAGTTTTTGAGGGCAATGAAAATGTGCTCCACTAACCACTCCTTTTTTCATCACGTTGGTAATTTGACAACACAGTTTGAAGACTGGTTATTCCAAACTAAGTATGAAACGTGGCCTTCAAAGACCTATACAGTCTAATCATAATTACTATTATTATAGCGCTATTTATTCCATGGCGCTTTACTAGTGAGAAAGAGTATACATAAAAGCAAGTACAATAATCATGAATAGTGATGGGCGTACCCGAACAGTAAAGTTCAGGGTTCGTAACGAACACATGGTGTTCGTGCACACGATCCTGAACACGAGCTCGTGTTACAGTATGGGTCCAGGGACTGTAAAAAAAAAAAGAAGAACATTATTAAAAAAACATTATGATTATACTTATACCGTGTTTTTCCAAAAATAAGACACTGTCTCATATTTTTTTTGCTCCCCAAAAAAGCACTAGGGCTTATTTTTGGAGGAGGTCTTATTCTTGGAGAAACACGGTTGGGGGTAAGTTTACCCCCCCAAAAAGCAGGCCCCCCCCCACTTCCCAGGAGACTCATACTCACCAGACCAGGACGTCTGCGTGGTTCCAAGGTCCTCCTGTGATCTCCGGTCGGTGCTGCATGCCGTTCTCCCCTGCTGCTAGCTGACACACACAGCAGATCGCAGGCACACACAGCAGATCACTCACACACACACACACACACAGCAGATCGCAGATATAAACAGCAGATCACACACAGCAGATCGCAGGCACACACAGACGATCACAGATACACAGACGATCACAGATACACAGACGATCACAGATACACAGACGATCACAGATACACAGACGATCACAGATACACAGACGATCACAGATACACAGACGATCACAGATACACAGACGATCACAGATACACAGACGATCACAGATACACAGACGATCACAGATACACAGACGATCACAGATACACAGACGATCACAGATACACAGACGATCACAGATACACAGACGATCACAGATACACGCATCCGATCGCAGGTACACACACACAGCAGATCGCAGATATACACAGCAGATCACACACAGCAGATCGCAGGAACACACAGCCATCACAGATACACACAGCCATCACAGATACACACAGCCGATCGCAGACACACACAGCCGATTGCAGGCACACACAGCCGATCACAGATACACACATCCGATCGCAGGCACACACAGCCGATCAGATACATACATCCGATCGTAGGCACACACAGTCGATCACAGATACACACATCCGATCGCAGATACACACATCCAATCACAGGCACACACAGCTGATCACAGATACACACATCTGATCAGACACACACAGCTGAACGCAGACACACACAGCCGATCGCAGAAAAACAGCCGATTGCAGACACACACAGCAGATCACACACACACACAGATCACATCACATCACATCCAGCACTTACGGCAGCAGGGAATGAGGCAAGTCACGTGTCCGGCCGCAGGTCCTGTTCGTTGCGCTCCACTGCACTGCCTCTCGGGATTCTCCCGGCGAGAAGAGATCGGTGCCGCTGGATGAGGTGAGTGTATATGCGATCCGATGTGTGTGCGATCCGATGTTTGTGTGTGTGATTTGATGTTTGCGTGTGATCCGATGTTTGTGTGTGCGATCTACTTATGGGTGCGATGTGACTGTGTGTGCGATCCGATGTTTGTGTGTGAAATCTGGTGTGTGTGTGAGAGAGAGCTGATGTGTGCGGGTGTGTGATCACTGCAGGTCCTGCCGCTTAGTGTCGGGTGAGTGTAATTGCCGGGTGCCGCTGTGTATAATGAAGTGTCCTGCAGTATCTGTATCTTTTTTAGCTGCACGGACACTTCATTATTGATCCGCGACTAGGGTTTATTTTCGGGGGAGGGCTTATATTTAACCTTTCTCTGAAAATGCTGAAAATCCCTGCTAGGGCTTATTTTTGGGGGAGGTCTTATTTTTGGAAAAACACGGTAGGTCCCGTGACGTGTCCAACAGACTCTGTCTACCGGCCGCTTCTGCTTCCACGTCTGATCATTGCTGTGCCCCCATGTAACCACTACTAACTAAAGGACCTTCCATGACGTCATAGCTATGTGACCAGTCTGGTGTGAATGTTGTACAGACATTCGCTTACAGACTGGTCACATGGCTATGACATCATGGAAAGTCTTATTAACTTCCGGGGGTATTCATTGCTCTACTCATTACTTGGCAGCTGTTTTTGGCCATGTTCGCGGTGACTTCAGACTTGACCCGAGTCCATGGCACATGGACTCGATTGAACTTTGACTGTCACTGTGCGAGTCTCACATCGCATCACCCGTCACAGCGCACACTCTCCGGATAGGAGTGGGTTGGCTGCATGTATTTCCATGCAGCTGAGGCGCTAATGTCAGGAGAGTGTCAGGCCATGTGGGGTGATGCAACGCGAGATTGTACGAGTCATACGCTAGTGGAATTATACCCTCAGTGTCAGCCTGCTTCTCTCTCTGTAGAGAAGCTTGTCTTTACAGAGCGATGAAGCAGATCCGACAACGCTCTCCCTGCTTTTCGCTCTGTATGTCTTTACAGAGCGATGAAGCAGAGCTGACATTGCGCTACCTGTGAACTACATCGGACTAAGGATTTTTTTTACAATAAAGGAGTCTCTAAATGTTTTGTTTTATTTCTAATAAAAAAAATGTTTTATGTGTTGTTTTTTTAAACTGTTTACTAGAAATTTATGGTGGTGGTCATGTCCAATTTGGCGTGACAACACGAATTTCGGGCTTAGTACCAGCTGAGAATACAAAGCTGATATTAACTCCTTTATTACCCAGCGTGCCACCGCCATCAGGACCGCTGGACAAGCCGTGTAAAGCGCCTGGAAATGGCGCTAAGAAACAATGCGCCATTTCCAGGGGCAGCTGTGGTTTTTAGCGTGGGTGGCCCAGAATGCATGGGTCTTACCACGCTAAGAATCCCAGCCTCCAGTTGCCTGGCTTTACTTGACTGGCGATCAAAATACGGTGGGAGCTCACGCATTTTTTTTTTTTTTAAATTAAAAAAAAAAAAAGTGGGCTTCCCTGTATTTTGATTGCAAGCCAAGGTAAAGCCAGGCAGATGGGTGTGGCAGCCCATAGCCGTTGGATTTAACTGAGCTGAGAATCAAAAATACTGCAGAGTGCTATGTCATTTTTTTTAATTATTTATTTATTTTTACACTACTATATGTGTGAGGGACCCAACAGCCAATCACAGACGCTGTCACACAGAATGGGTGTCTGTGATTGGCTGTTGGAGTAACCTGGAATCTGCCCATACATTCTAGATGCTAGAATGTATGGGCTGGTTTCAGGTTACTCCAGCATTCAATCACAGATGCCCACTCTGTGATAGCATCTGTGATTGTGTTGTTGTTTTATTTTACTGTTAAAATAACAGACAGAGAAAAAAATATTTTAGTAGAAATAAAACAGAAGATATTTAGGACTCCATCTTTATTACTCAAAAGAACCCTCTCCGACATAGTCCAAAGGCGGGCGAGCATCTTCAGCTCTGCTACATCTGACTTACAGGAACTTACATGACATCATAGCCATGTGACCAGTCTAGTATGAAGGTTGTTACCTCGTGGGTTACAGGAACTTGTCAGAAGAGGTGGGTCTTCAGGTTCCTTTTGAAGGTTTCTACTGTAGGCGAGAGTCTGATATGTTGTGGTAGAGAGTTTCAGAGTATTGGGGAGGCATGAGAGAAATTTTATATCCGATTGTGGGAAGAGGAGATAAGAAGGGAGGAGAGATTTCTTGAGCAGCAGAGGTTGTGCGCAGGTCACTGGAGTCTCTGGGGAAATTATCTCCTTAAATCCAAGAGAAAACCTACATCTGACTCATAGGTGAGATTCATCTCCGCATTTCATAAATTGAATGATATGAGCAATGCCCTCCAATAATGTTGCCCAATGCTTAGACTGGACCAAACACTGTCCAATAGCATCACAGACCATCTATCTTTAACAATATTTTAAAAGATCACGCAATCTCAGGGACATACTTGTCCACAGTTGTTATGCAGGTCTTAAAATAAAAAATGCTTTTGGATCTAAGGGCAAAGTGTGTGGGGGGGGATTCGTTCCCATGCCAGTGTTGTTTGCCTATCCAAATATGCCCCAATGTCAAAATATTGGTCTAGCAATGGTCTCAAGGAATTTCTGATTACACAACACATAACATGCAACATGATTGGTGGAGATGTGACAAACACCAGAGTCCGCTCCTGCGACTTCTGCTTCGATCACCAGACGCCGTAGTATTCCATGTGGTCATGGTGTCATACTCACTGTGCTTCTGACCTCAGGATCCCCTAATGAGTCATAATTCGACAAAACACGTCGGGAAGGAATGACGTGAGTGGTGACTGACAACTGGGAACCTGAGGTAATGTTCCCCCTGTGAACTATCCCATCATTGGTACTGGTCTCAGGACATCAATTGCTGAGACAGTTCCTTTATTTCTCTGTCACATTTAATGTTGTTTTTGCAGTCTGCTGTATACTTGGAGTTATTTATACAGCCTAGATGTGATTGGTGGATCTTGTGACAGTTATTTATGTCTGTTGTGAACACATGCGTCACAGACCACCGCGGTACCTGTTCACACAAGTTTTTCTTTTTGTGTGTTGTATGTCATTGGGTACTCAATCTTAACTGTGGTATTAAAAGTCAAGTTTTAATTATTTTTCTACCCATGCTGTACATTCAACCATTACTCCCCAGCAGCACACCCGCTGTCTTGGGGTTATATTTGACTCGGATCTCTCCGTCACTCCCCACATTCGATCACTTGCTCGCTCATGTCACCTCCACCTCAAAAACATCTCCAGAATTCAACTTTTTCTTACCGTTGGTTCCGCAAAAACTCTTACTATCACTCTTATTCATTCTTTCATGGACTATAGATTGCAACTCTCTACTAATCAGTTTGCCTATTACTAAACTCTCCCTCTCCAATCCATCCTGAATGCCACAGCCAGGATCATATTCCTCTCCAACTGCTAGATTGATGCCTCCTCATTGTACCAGTCATAGCACTTGTTACCCATCCACTACAGAGTACAATATAAACTTATCATTCTCACCCACAAAGCGGTCCACAGTTTTGCACCCTCATCTGTCTATCACCCTACCCGTGCCCTCCATTCTGCTAATGACCAAAGACTGACATCCTCTATAATCCGAAACCTTCCACTCCCATCTCCAAGATTTCTTGCGAACTGCGCCAATTCTCTGGAACGCACTACCAAGAACAATTCGATTAATTCCCAACATTAACACTTAATAGGGCCCTACAAACGCATTTTTTTAGACTGGCCTATTGCCTCACCTCAGAAACTTTTCTGTAGCCAACAAGAATCATTAATTTTATATGTCATATCCTCTCAATAAGCCGCCACCATTATATCTGAGGACCCTAACTTTTTTATTTTTGTAGACAGTTGTATGAGGGCTTATTTTCTCCAGGGCAAGCTGAAGTTTTCAATGGTGCCATTTTGGGGCACATACTACTTTTGATCTCTTTTTGTTTATTTTTTTGTGTAAGGGGGGTAAACAAAATATACTGTAAAAACAAAGTATTGCATTTTCCATGTGGGCTAAATTGAGATATAACTGTATAGTACAGTATTATACAATTATAGTGATGCCTAATTTATACATTTTCTTCTGTTTTAGAACTTATGCACAAAAAAAAAATCCTGCATCATATTCAACGAGCCATATTTTTTTTTATTTTTCTAAATGTAGAACTGAAGGAGGACTTCTTTTTTTATATAATATAAACCCCAATTTTTATTGATACCATTTTTCAGTGGGTAACAATTTTTTTATTTAAATTTTATGTGAGAAGAAGTGCCCCAAAAATGACAATTCTGCTGTACTTTTTTTCCTTCTTTGTGGACTTCACTGCGCAGGAAGAAAAATCACATTTGTTTTGTACTGATTGTTACGGGTGCTGTGATACCCGATATGTATCTTTTTTTAGACTTTTTTTATTAGAATAAATTACTTTTTTCTTCTGAAAAAAAAATATATATATACACCGTATGTTTTTTTTTTTTTTTAACAAAAAGTTTTGTTTTACAATATTTATTGGTCCCACATGGCTGGCGCTTGTAACAGCCAATTGATGGAGGTACAAGGCGGCAGACCCCCACAAATCATCTGATATTGATTACCTATCCTGTAGATAGGTCATCATTTTTTTTCCTGGACCCCTTTATGCTTTACCCATATCTGACTACTTATTTGACTTTTCGTTGATTTTCTCCATTGTATGTTTTCTTGTACAATTTGCAAATGCAATATATGCCCTTGTCTCTGTGTGAGTTTTTTTGATTTATGATTTTTAATAAAACATTTCTCATCTTCTAGGTATGAGAATAACGTCTCCCCTGTGAGTGCTTTCATGTTGGAGAAAATGTGATTTGACAGTAAAATATTTCCCACATTCTGAACAAGAAAATTGCTTCTCCCCTGTGTGAATTCTCCTATGTCTTACAAGAACTGATTTATCTGTAAAACATTTCCCACATTCTGCACAGGAAAATGGCTTCTCCCCTGTGTGAATTCTTTGATGTTGCTGAAGATGTGATTTCAGGGTAAAACATTTTCTGCATTCTGAACATGAAAATGGCTTCTCCCCTGTGTGAATTCTTCTATGTCTCATAAAATCTGATTTGTCTTTAAAACATTTCCCACATTCTGCACAGGAAAATGGCTTTTCGCCTGTGTGAGTTCTTTGATGTTGAAGAAGATGTGATTTGAAGGTAAAACATTTCCCACATTCTGAACATGAAAATGGTTTCTCCCCAGTGTGTATTCTTCTATGTCTCACAAGATCTGATTTATCTGTAAAACATTTCCCACATTCTGGACAGGAAAATGGCTTTTCACCTGTGTGAGTTCTTTGATGTATAAGAAGATGTGATTTGAAGATAAAACCTTTTCCACATTCTGAACATGAATATGTCTTTTCCCCTGTGTGAGTTTTCTGATGCGTAACAAGATTTGATTTACCTGCAAAACATTTCCCACATTCTGAACATGAAAATGGCTTCTCCCCTGTATGAATTCTTTGATGTCTAGTAAGATTTGATTTATCTGCAAAACAATACCCACATTCTGAACATGGAAATGGCTTGTCGCCTGTGTGAGTTCTGAGGTGTCGGACGAGATTTGTTTTCTGATTAAAACATTTCCCACAGTCTAAACATGGAAAGAACATCTCACCTGTATGACTTCTTTGATGTAAAATAAGATTTGATCTACTTGCAAAACATTTTCCACATTCTGAACATGAATGTGTTTTTTCCGCTGCGTGAGTTTTTTCATGTTTAACAAGCTCCGATTTCTGAAGAAAACATTTCCCACATTCTGAACAAAAAAATGTTTTCTCCTCTGTGTGAATGTCTTTATGTGTGACAAAAGACATTTTGGGGGAAAACGTTTTTCCATATTCCAAACATGAAAATGGCTTCTCTGCTGTAAGAGTACTTAGATTTTTAATGCCCCTTTTGTGACTTTTATTTTTCTTAACAGTCTGTGATGAATCAGAAGATAGGACCTGTTTCATAAGATCAGATGATATATCTTCGCGGTCAACAAACGATGGTGAATCTAGGATAATGGAATTCACTTCAAATGTGTCCTCTTTAATCTCAAGGTCATCTGATTTAAAAACTGAAGTTGTCAGTTGTCCTCCCAATATCTTGCCACAGTCATCTGCGAAGAGAAAAAACAAACATTTTCTGGATAAAATATCCTTAGGAATTTTAATTTTATGACATTTTTATATGAAATGTCCACAGAAATGGAACATAATTTTTGCCCAGCGTCTCACATTTACTGCATCTGCATCCTCCAGGTGAGATGCCGGTGAAGACAATGATGGAACAAAGAGTCATCACCACTTGATTGTAATATGGCCAGAATACACCACCGATAATGCAGGCAGAGACTGAAAATAATCTGTGACTTCTCTGCATTTAGTGGTCACTACTTACCTGGGCGGTTATCTGTAGGAATCTCCTCTTTACTCCGCTCATCACCCCTCACATATGTCTCTGTAGTATTAATATGGGTCAGATCTTCCCCCTGAAACAAATATTGTAAAAGTCATAGACAGATGGAGGAGAGGTGCTCGGTGCCAGATTACATCTGAAGGGGGAAACCAATCACTATATGCATCTGGGTGTGTACACAAACTTGCCATGCCTGAGGAAGAGACCTGAGATATCTTGAAAGCTTGCTTTATAACATAATCATATTTTATTTTAGTTAGCCATTAAAAGGTATCAAAACTACAAAATTTGAATTTTGTTTCTCTCACTGAGAGCAATCAATCATTTTTCAACTGGCTAACATGATATCAAAACCTTTTTCTTTTAACTACACAAACTTATTCACATGTACACACAGACAGATGGAGAAGTCCCATCTATGATCAGCTCTAAGGGTATGTGCGCACTAGGCGTTTTTTTCACGCTGCGTTTTTATGTGCATTTTTGTCTCAAAAAACGCACCCGCGGCTAAAAAAAACGCGGCAAAAACGCATGCGTTTTTGCCGCGATTTGGTGCGTTTTTTGCTGCGTTTTTGCTCACTGCGTTTTTAATCAGTGCACAATGCCATTAAAGATTGTTGATGAAAAAAAAAAAAAAAAGGTCTGATGTCATTTCCTTCTTCAAAATGTTCATTGTATGCAGGAGAGCAGACAGCTGCAGAACTAGTGTATGCAGGAGAGCAGACAGCAGCTGCAGAACTACAAGGCTCAGCATCCTCCATTCACTAGTGTATGCAGTTTTTTGCCCAAAAAGAAAAAAAAAATGACATGGGCTTCGCCATATTTTTGTATGCTAGCCGGGTACAGCAGGCAGGTACGGGCTGCCCCCAACCCCCAGCTGCCTATTTGTACCCGGCTGGGAACCAAAAATATAGAGAAGCCCTTTTTTTTTAATTATTTCATGAATTTCATGAAATAATTAAAAAAAAAAAAAATGACGTGGGCTTCGCCTAATTTTTGAGTCCAGCCGGGTACAACTAGGCAGCTGGGGATTGGAATCCACAGTGCAGGGTGCCCAGGATCTCTGGGCACCCCCACTGCGAATTGCAGTCCGCAGCCACCCCAGAAAATGGCGCTTTCATAGAAGCGCCATCTTCTGGCGCTGTATCCAACTCTTCCAGCTGCCCTGATGCCGGGTGGCTAGCCGGGTAATAATGGAGTTAGGGCTAGCTGTATATTATCAGCTAGCCCTAAGCCCGAAATTCATGGTGTCACGCCAATATTAGACATGGCCACCATGAATTTCTAGTAATGATAAAAAAAAAAAAAAAACACACAGAAAATTTTTTTTATTAGAAATAAAACACAACACAATTAGTGACTCCATCTTTATTAAAATAAAGAACCCCCCTCCGCAGTAATCCTGGGTCAGGGTCCCGCGCCGTCCAATCTGGATCCAATATCATCTGATCGGTTTGCTGGAAGGCAAAGCGATCAGATGATGTGTCAGGATCAAGTGCCTGAATCACATCACACATCAGCTGATTGTATAAAAGCCGGTTATACAATCAGCTGATGCATCAGTAGAAAAAAAAAATAATACTCACTTATGTGCTGTGCTGATGACCGGCAGCTCTTGCAGCGATCGGATGAGAGTCTGATCCCGTCCCATCGCTGCGGGAGCTGCCGGTAATCAGCTGATGAAGTCCCCTGACGGCAGGATCAGCTGATAGCCGGCCGGGCGACACCGCGAGAATTACGATCAGCTGATGCGTCAGGTGACTGCATCAGGTGATCCACCGCCAGGTCCTGCAAGCAAGGTCCTGCCCCGGGGAGACTGCACACAGCCAGAGCGGCGGGACCGGGACAGGAGCGGGCATGGCACCGGGACCCTGCAGACAGGTGAGTATATATGACATTTTTTTTTTTCTACTGTTCACTTTGGTTTTCGCCGCTGCCTCCACCTCCCGCCCAGACATGGCGCCGCACGGAGCTGACATGGCACAGGACAGGAGGTGGACGCAGCGGTGACGGTACCGGGAGGATTCATGCTTCTGTGTTTACCAACAGAAGGAATCCTCTTCCTGTACACGTCACTGTAGTACCCACCCCTTGCGTTTATAGCTGCGTTTTTAGTCATAGAAACGCAGCTATATTTGCAATGTGCCTTTTTCATTGCGTTTTTGAACATCTCATTGAACTCAATGGGTGAAAAACGCAGAAATAATTGACATGCTGCGTTTTTGTGGTCACCACAAAAACGCAGCTAAAAAAAAACGCTGTGTGCAGACAGCACTTCTGAAAACCCATTGACATTGCTGGGGAAGCAATGTCACTGCGTTTTCAGCACAAAAACGCGGTAAAAAACGCCGCTAAAAACGCGGCAAAAACGCCTAGTGCGCACAAGGCCTAATCCTGCCATCTCCACCGCTCTCATTACACAAGTATAAAACATATAATACTGGAGGATAAAACAAGACTGAGCACAAAACCTTCACAGCCGTCTACACATCATAGGGAGATTTCATGGCACCTTCTCTCCATCTACCTGATGATCCTGAGGAACATCGGGATCTTCTTGTTTACAGTCCTGTGGGAGAAGAGGATGGGGACATCTCTCTGGTGTTGTCCTCTTACTGGATAGAACTGGAGGAGACACATACAGGGACTGAATTCATTCCTTACATACAGATAATTATAGGCCGTGTGTATTTAGTCCTGTCTATTACCTGGTGATGTGAGGGGCTGGGGAACCTCCATCATGATGTCCTTGTACAGATCTTTGTGTCCTTCTAAATACTCCCACTCCTCCATGGAGAAATAGACGGTGACGTCCTGACACCTTATAGGAACCTGACACATACAATGATACCGTCACACCCGATCCCTTCATAGCATTACTGTATAATGTCCCAGCATTCCCAGTAGTGTCACCTCTCTAGTCAGCAGCTCAATCATCTTGTAGGTGAGTTCTAGGATCTTCTGGTCATTGATGTCCTCATGTATCGGGGGGTGAGGTGGAGGCCCCATGATTGGGCTGAGAAGTCTTCTCCATCCCTCAGACACAGGGGCCTGACAGTGCTCACTAGAGGTCTTCTTCACTACTGTGTAATCCTGGTTATGGAGAGACACAGTAAGAAATCTCACTACAGACATTTCCAGAGTCCTCACCTCTCCAGTTCTGTCCATCTGTTATTCCCATAGATAAGAATGATGTAATGTGATGTCATCAGAATCTCTCACCTCTCCAGTAAGCCGGAAGAGGATCTCTGGGGTGAGGTGCAATATCCTTTCCGCCATCTTTTCCTTGTCCCTATCCATCCTTGATGGGTCGGTTGGGAAATTCTCTGATATAAAATATCTTTACTAAGAAGATCCAATATTGGAGGAAGCTAGATAGGAAGAAGATGAAAAAAAAGTAAAAGAATAAAGAATCCCATGTATTAATACAATGGACTAGTTATTCTAGTCTAAGGGGTACTTTGCACGTTGCGACATCGCTACTGCGATATCGTCGTGGTCAAATCGAAAGTGACGCACATCCGGCGCCGGTAATGACGTCGCATCGTGTAAAACCTTGATGTGCTGATAAACGATCGCAGAAGCGTCGAAAATCGGTGATCTGTGTAGCGTCGGTCATTTTCATAATGTCGCGCCAATAGGAGATACGATGTTGTTCCTCGTTCCTGCGGCAGCACACATCGCTGTGTGTGAAGCCGCAGGAGCGAGGAACATCTCCTTACCTGCCTCCACCGGCTATGCGGAAGGAAGAAGGTGGGCGGGATGTTTACGTCCCGCTCATCTCCGCCCATCTCCACCCCTCCGCTTCTATTGGCCGCCTGCCGTGTGACGCCGCACGACCCGCCCCCTTAGGAAGGAGGCGGGTCGCCGGCCAGAGCGACGTCGCAGAGCCGTTAAGTGCATGTGAAGCTGCTGTAGCGATAATGTTCGCTACAGCAGCTATCACAAGATATCGCATGTGCGACGGGGGCGGGTACTATTGCGCTCGGCATCGCTATCATCAGCTAGCGATGTCGCAGCGTGCAAAGTACCCCTAAGGCCCCTTTCACACGTCAGTGATTCTGGTACGTTTGTGCTTTTTTTTAAACGTACCAGAATCACGGACATACGCAGACCCATTATAATGAATGGGTCTGCTCACACGTCAGTGATTTGTCACTGCACGTGTCTCCGTGCAGCGTACCCGCGTGTGCGTGATTGCTGCACGGAGACATGTCCATTTTTTTCTGGCATCACTGCTGTTCCACGGACCACGCAGTGGTGTGGTCCGTGAAACACGTGCCAGAAAAAAACGTACTTTTAAAATAAAAAACATTTTAACTCACCCGGCGTCCAGCAATGTCCTCTGCAGTCCGTGCAGCTTGCTCCTTCTGTGCCGGCTGATTACTGTCGCGCATATTCATTATGCGCGACACAGCCGGCCCGGAAGCAGCTGCTGCAGGGGTCACCGCCGGCCGGATGCTGCGTCGCGGGAGCGATCAGCACCATGGACAGCGGGAGCGGGCGCAGGTGAGTGAATCTCTAAGTGCAATCACGGGCCACGGAGAACGGAGCCCGGATTGCACTTAGACAACCCACGTGTGCCGTGATTTTCGGCACACGCAGGGACATGTGCGTGTTTTACACGCCAGTGAAAAACGTCACTGTTTTTCACTGACGTGTGAAACGGGCCTAAGGAACGGAGACAGACAGCTGAGTAGAATACTCATCTGTTCCAGTAAACCCCCATACAATGTGTAAGGGTAAATGTATATAAAAGCCTGACTGCCCTTAATATAACTTCTACAGAGAAATTTTCAAAAAACACTCTGCTTAGCAGGTCTCGGAGGAATCTGAATTTCACTCTCGAATACCTACACAAAAATCTAGACTTAATACAGGGTGCTCTGCATTATGTCCATGGAGTGTTTGTTTTCCGGCAGAGCGTGCTGCCTAAGGACACTCAATAAACAAAAGCAGAAAGGGCAGCCACAAATCAAAGTCATAACTGAAGAACAAGATAAGGAGATAGTTGAGATCAGAACCAGGAGAACTGAGTCAAATGTAGAATCAACAGGAAACTGTCACGCTGAAGTTACTGAAGCCACAGGTAATATAGCTTCAGAGTACAGTTTAGCAAGCAACCACTAGGGGTCAGCAGAGAAGTCAGTAATCCGAGTCAGCAGCAAGAGGTCTAAATGTACCGTCACACATAACGAGATCGCTAGTGAGATCGCTGCTGAGTCACGGTTTCTGTGACGCAGTAGCGATCCCTTTAGCGATCTTGTTATGTGTGACATCTACCAGCGATCAGGCCCCTGCTGTGAGATCGCTGGTCGTTGCAGAATGGTCCAGGCCATTTTCTTCAAAGGCAATGTCCTGCTGGGCAGGACACATCGCTGTGTTTGACACTGTGTGACAGGGTCACAGTGACTGCTGAGATCGTTATACAGGTCGCTACTGCGACCTGTATCGTTCTTGCATCGTTGGTAAGGTCTGACTGTGTGACATCTCACCAGCGACCTCCCAGCGAATTACCACCGATCCCTATCAGGTCGCATTGTTTTCGGGATCGCTGGTAAGTCGTTGTGTGGGACTGGGCCTTAAGACAAAAGCACAGGGAGACAAAAATCATGGTCAGGAGCTAGCAAAGAGTCAGAAGCCAAAGAGTAGCGTACAAACCAAAAGGGGAGAGACGAATGCCGGAGTCAAGAGCAAGGATACAGTCTAGCGGCCAGGAAGTCCAAACACAGATAAGGGAGGAGGACAAACAGGGTAGAACAGCAGACAGGAACGGGTAGTCAAGGACCAGGACAGGCAGACGAATGGGGGAAGGTACAAGTCAGAACACAGTAGCAGGCAGGCAGGATAGACTGGAAACACTCACCAGAGCCAGTATACACGATCCAAGGCAGAAGTATCACTAGCGCTGAACCATAGGTGCAGTGGTAAGATATAGCGTTCTGGGATCCGGAACGAGGCAAGGGAAGTTAACCCCTGACAAGACCAGGCCGGAGCTGGTAGTAACCATAGCAGGGAAAAGCCGGCATGAATCATGACAGAAACATATCAAACAAAAAGGTATCAAAGATACCAGGGTATCATCGTAATAAAGGATTGGGTTCAGTAAATAACTGACAATTTCAAGCAAACAGCTAGTAGTTTAAATAGGATGTAGTCCCGCTGAAGCTCACAGCAGAAATATAATGCCACCTACTAATTTTGCTGAAATGCACAGAATCCCAGACAGGACGACATTAGAAATCCCAACCAATACATGACCCGACTACATCTGCGTTTCCCTGCTCCTTCTGACTACTTTTAAGAGGGGTGTTCAGACTCATAGGTCCAGATTTATCCAGGAACAAAAGATGGAATCTCCTAGGTTTTCGATATAGCTGGAGCCCCAAAACCTCTCTTCTGGACCAAAACCTTTCCAGTGTATCAGTTACATTAAGGACCATATCACCACCTGAGAATCTAGTATTCTAGGCTCTTTGACCATCACAAGAAAAGGAAGATGCCTAACAGAGTGAACAAGATTTATTGAACATATTAGGCATTCAAAGTTTTCAGCAAAATATTACAACAGTTTTCCTATGGACCAATAAATCTGACAGGAGATATCTTAAGTTTGATGTTTTAGTGGTCCCAACACCAAAGCTTGGCTCAACTTTATGACTCTTTGTCAAGCTAGGTACAGGGAATTACCAGGCGAGCGGTGAAAGGGAAGGGAAACCCTGTGTCTAGGGAAAGGGAAGATGTGACCCCTTGAGTAAACCTACTGCTAACCTAACCTAGATAGGTTCCACTCTTATGCGCCAAGCCGGATACCTGACTATAGGTATTCCTAGTGCTGAAACCTAAATAGGGAATGAAAGGGATGAGCTCTTGGTCAACCCCACTAAACGCTAAAGGAAGACGCAAGGAGGACACATGAGGTGGGGGGGGAAATGTGTGCCGCCCCCGTGACAGCCGACGGACTGCTTGGATGCGGATCCACAGTGGCTCGAGGGGTCTCCGGACCCTAGGCGGGGTTGCGTGGCTGCTCGAAAATGAAAAAGGGGGAAGAAAGGGTGGATTGGATAGTGTTCGTAACGCAACCCACGGGCCGTGGTAAAATGGGATACCACCGCTGCTGCGTTTAGGAGAGAGGGAGTGCGCCCGGGAGCAATGAGATGGCAGCTAGTGATGTTAACCCCTCCGTGGGCAGGGGAAGGTGTCCCAGGACTCGGTGATGGTAGGCTGGGGACCCGTTGGAAACAAAGGGGCACAACGTACTCACACAGTCCAGAGATACTGACACCGGGTAAACCAAAGTCTTGAGCGCCCTGCAGCTTTAGTTCGAACACGCTGTGTCCGTGCCCTTTTGGCATTGCTGGTTGGTCTGAAGCCTTGTCCCTTGGCACTGTGTTTAGTCTTGGTGGATCCCTTTCGCCTAAAACTACTCGGGTCCCGCTCACCTGCGTGACTGGCAGGGTGAGCTTGCTCTCAGGGTTCACGCTTGGGATTTTCTGGACGGTTTTGGGAAGTCCTATACCTCTCGTTGCGCTAGTACCCCGATTTTGGAGCGGGTGGAGAGCGGTTCATGAAGATTCCGTCCTCTGGGTAAATTACTGGGCTGCATAAAGCTACTTCCCAGCCTAGGGTCCGTGTACCCAGTCGTGCCCTGGCCACTGCCCGGTTGTAGCACAAGGCCGCCAAACTGCCCGCTGTGGCAGTACCGTGCCCCTTGCCACTACCCCCTGTGACCGGGGTTCCAGCTCCTTCCAGGCCAGGCCAACGTCTGGCACCTGGGACGGGTACAGGAGCCCAACTCCGCAGCGTGACCTCTTCCTGTTACTTTTCACTGACTACAACTGACACTTCTGGCCCTCCTTCTACCATCCCTCCATCTGAGCGGCCCTATTCCCCTCAGGCCGCCCAATGGGTGTTTGGTGGGTGTGGTGCAGATTGTTCCTCAGGATTTGTGTATACCTGTTCTTAGCAACACCAAAGGGACAGGACCCATAACCAAGGAGGAGCGGGTATCATGCAGAAGGTCAGATTGCACGGCACCCTTTGTGACGACCTGATAGGCCAGGGCGTCACAGATGCATGAATTCTTCTCCACAGATGACTCGGGCGGAAGTGTAGCAAAGCTTCAGAAACAATACTACAGATAAGAGCAATCCACATGTTTGCAACCAGAGCGAGAATGAACTGAATAATATCATTAGCACCAATCCAGGGAAGAAAGGAGTATTTAAGCACCAAGACAATACTGATGATCAGCAGCTGGGTGTAAGGCAAGCTCCTGCTGGGTCCTAAAGGGGAAAGAGATGAAAATCCAGCAGGAAAGCTACCTATTACAATGAATAAAACCACAACATCAGGTTGCATAACATCAACCACATAAAAAGTGTTATGCCCAATAAAATATTTTTTTATTAATATTTGGTAAATATAATAAAAACATTCAAAATAGTAATAATTTGTTAATGTACATAGTCGCTAAATCAAAAAGATAATGGGGATAGCACAATATCCACAGTCAAAGCATCAGTTAAATAAATCACAGATATCCATTTCTAACAATGCATGGCAAATAGAAGGTAGACATGATTCATATAGCATAGTAGTAAAACAGCTACCATAGAAATTAAATACTAGTGAAAATATTATAATACAACGAATTCAGTGTAAAGTGCCAAGTGCTTTAAATAATTAACAATCCTAGGAGTAACTACTTTGCTAACCATCCAACCACCTGTGAGCCTTATAAATAAAAGATTTATATATTTTGTTAAAGATTTTTTTTTTAGAAAAATATAGAGTGTATTAACTACCAATATTATGAGTAGAGCTGATCGAATGCCCAAAAAACCGGGACCGGCGGATCACTGCCAGATTTTAAAAAGAGTCTGATCCACTCCGGAATCCGGTGCCCATATAAGTCAATGGGGACCGGAATCCGGAGATTTGTGGAGGGGACCGGGAAGGGAGGGGGGGTTAGGAGCGAGAGCGGCATACTCACCGGGGCGCTGTCATGGCGGCACACTCCTACCTAGTCACGCTATTCCCTTCGGAGCCAACAATTCAATATTCATGGTTTTGCCCGCCCACTGGCGCGTGTAATTGGTTGCAGCTAGACGCGCCCCCACCCTGAGTGTCAGCTGACTGCAACAAATCACAGGTGCCAGGATGGCCGGTGGGGCGGGGAAAACGGTGCAAGGGTCTGCCGGTCAGCATGGTGGTAAAAAAATAAATAAATCGGCAGCACAGATATAGCTCGCGGCTGTAGCCCCAGCTGTCGGGCTGTATCTGAACTGTGTATCCAGTCACACATGCGAGGCTTTGTCGGGTGCTGCCATGGCAGACTCGTGTGAGTCCCTCGCATGTGTGATTCCGGTGAAACCGCATTTTTTTAAATAATTAAAAAAAAAAACAAAAAACGATGTGCGGTTCCCCCTAATTTTCATCCCCAGCCAAATAACGCCGGCTAGGGGCTGGTATTCCAGCCCACAGCCGTCTGGTATTGTCGCATCTATTAGATGTGACAATCCCGGTGCGATACTGGCCGTTCCCGGTGGCCTGGAGCGGTGCCAATCGAAGTAATGAGAGGTTAATAGCAGCGCACAGCTGCTACTAAACCCTAGGCTTGTGATGGCACAGGCATCTCTCAGATGCCTGCATCACACAAACCTGTAAATAACAGTAAATAGACACAGAGAAAAATCCTTTATTTGGTATAAAATACAAACACCCCCTCCTTCACCACTTTATTAAACCCCAACACACCCCTCCAGGTCCGGCGTAATCTACAGGAGGTCCCACGCTACATCTGAATATCTCTGAATATCACAGAGAGAGGCCTTAGAGCAGGACCGCTCTCTGTGAGCTCCAGAGAATGAATGAGCTGCGCATTGAGCTGTGACGTCACTCAGGTCATCTGTGGTCACAGCTGCAGGTTCCCGAGGTCCTTCACCTGTGACCTCAGGTGGAGGTCACTGAGTTCACAGACCTGCATCTCCTAGCAGAAAAATCATTTTTGTGGCCAAGAGATGCAGATTTTGTGCTGAAATGTTTACACCATATCCCTGCATCCAATCTACACCTCCTGGCAAAAAAACGCGGTGTATTTTGCCAGGAGGTGCACAATTGGTGCTGAAATCATCTGCACCAGCTGTCAGCACCTAATTTCCACCTGCTGGGAGAAATGTTTTGTTGTTTTTTTTGGGCCAAGGGATGCAAATTTGATGCTGAAATTTTTACACCATATTCCTGCATCCAATCTACACCTCCTGGCAAAAAAAACGCGGTGTTTTGATGCATTTGTTTTTGCCGCAGTTATTTTTCCGCAATATTTTGCCAGGAGGTGCACATTTGGTGCTGAAATCGTCTGCACTAGATTTCAGCACCAAATTTCCACCTGCTGGCAGGATTTTTTTTTTTTTTTTACAGCCTGCCGTTCTCTGAACATGAGCGTGCATGTACCAAGAAACACATGCACGCTCCTGTCAGAAGAGTGCTGCTGTGCCAGTGATGTCAGAATCTTGCGGGTCTGCCAAGCATGACATCACCCGGAACAGCCTGCTGTTCTCTGAGCATGAGCGTGCATGTACCTTGAAACACATGCACGCTCCTGTTAGAAGTGTGCGGCTGTGCTGCGATGTCAGACTCGCAGAAGTCCCTCGCAAGTGTGACTGCGGCTTAAGAAAAACCGCATGCAGCTTTTTTTTCTATTTAAATAAATTATTTTAAAAAAATCTGACTTGCGGTCCCCCCAGTTTTCATCCCCAGCCATGATAATGCAGGCTGGGGGCTGGTATATTCTCAACCCACAGCCGCCCAGTATTGCCGCATTTATTAGATGTGACAATCCCGGTGCAATACCGGCTCTTCCCGGTGGCCTGATGCGGTGCCAATTGGGGTAATAGCAGGCGTTAATAGCGGCGCACAGCTGCTACTAAACCCTAGGTTTGTGATGGCACAGGTGTCTATCAGATACCTACATCACAAACCTGTAAGTGAATGTAAATAAACAAGACACAGAGAAAAATCCTTTATTTGAAATAAAGTACAAAACACGCCCTCTTTCACCACTTTTTTAACCCCCAACACACCCCTCCAGGTCTGGCGTAATCCACATGACATCCCACGATGACACATACAGCTCTGCTACATCTCAGAGCGAGCAGCTATAGAGAAGACTGCCAGCTATGAGTGTAGCCTGAGCCGCAATAAGCAATGACCGCAGGCAGAGCTGTCACCGGCTGGGGGGCGCGTCAGCCTGCAACCAATCACAGATGAGAGCTTCTTTTGCCACAAAGAGAAATTGGCAGCACTCTGCGGTTGTCAAACAAATCTTGCTTTATTTTTTCTTGCAGACAGGTGTAACAGACATGAGGGTGCAGGGGGAGCGGAGCACAAGGATGACGGTACCGTTTCGCACCACAGGGGGTGCTTTCACGGGTCCATACAAAGAAACGTGAGTATTAGCCACTTAAATAGGGTAATTTTTAACTCCACGTGTTACTTGTTAAAAACAAATTAAAAACCTTTCACTGAAAAACAACCTCTCTCTACATCAACGTTAGATATTTATTCTATTTCCAGAGAGAAATCTTTCTGTTAAATATCATTCCAGCAATAACAGTTTTATAACTTATGGACACTTTAAATTATTTGTCATTATACATATCTCAAGTTATGACTACAACATTATAAGACTACTCATCATTGTGTTATTTTTATATTATTTTGCGTATTGTATAAATAGATCTTTAGTTTTATATGGCTAGATTATTAAAAAAAAAAAATATTTCGAATTTTTTTTTATACTATTATTTTATTATCAAGCAGGGATATAGAGATATTACTAGGTAGATCTATTTATGCTCACCTTCTTTTATATAAGCACCAACAGGTAAAGAGGCTGGGTATGGACAGCAGGCACTATAGATCTTTAGATAGAAAGCATTTTTTTTTTTAATTATACAATGCAGTATTCTTCTACAAAAAAATAGCTAGATCGTTTTTGTTGTTGAACCCTATGGGTCCCATTGCCTTTGTTTCCATGCTCCATCGAGCCTCTCTCCTTAATAAATGTTTAAGCGTATCTCCCCCTGCTGGGGACGGTGTGATTTTTTTTCAAGCCCTGCGAATTGTAATAATCTATGATTACCGTTATGTGAATCCCGCATGTGTGTTATCAGGCGTGTGGCTACAATCCCAGTGCTAATGGAGTGTAAATGTTCACGGAATCTGGTGAAGAGAGGTCTGATTGTCTTGCCTATATAAAAGAAGCCGCATGGGCATAGAATTATATAGACTAGCCATTTTGTACGGCATGTAATCAGACTCTCTATTCTATACCATTTGTCTCCCACTTTTATATTTTTCCCAATAAGATGTTGATCACAATAGGAACAATTGCCACATTTATAATTTCCTATAGGGGCTGCTCTTTTTAGCCATGTTTTTTGTGGAATGAACTGTCTTTTTATGACTAAGTCGCCTATATTTTTGGACCTGCGGTAGGTAATTTGTGGTGTTCTAATTGCTACCTCCTGTAAATCTTTATCATTTTCGATAATGTGCCAATGTTTATTAATCACTGATTTTATTTGATTGTCCATGGTACTAAACTTGAAATTAATTGGCCACACCCCCATGTTGCAGGTACCACGTGTTACCAAACTTAAACACGTTATTTTTTAAAACGATTATTAGAGCTTCGCTTACAAAATCCACATATTCATCAGATTCGCCCATATTTGTCAAAAAATATCTGACAGCCTCCACACCCTGATCTTGTGGGATCCGGGTGTAGAGGCTCTCGACGTCAATTGATACCAAGTTGTATCCTGGCTGCCATTGGACCATGTCCAGTGCCTTTAAACAATCTTCCGAGTCACGTATGAAGGACGGTATCTCTCTCAGGAGTGGGTTCAGCAACCAATGTAGGTATTTTGATAGTGGTTCTGTTGCCGAACCCACTCCCGAGATGATAGGCCGACCTGGAGGCTTATCCAACGACTTGTGGACTTTTGGAACAAAGTACCAATGAGGTCTATTTGGACATAAAGGAAGTACGCTTTCTGCTTTTTTGTTAGTAATAGTGCCTAATGTCACCTGCCTATTGAGAAAACTGCGTATTTTTTCTTGAATTTTTGGCATTGGGTCAGTTTTTAACTTAGTATACACTTTTGGATCTGTTAGTTGTCTATTACCTTCTTGTATATACTATTCTTTACTTAACAGCACTATTGCGCCCCCCTTGTCAGCTTTTCGAATAACTATGTCCTCCCATGATTTTAAAACACTAATTGCTGCTGTTTCTGCCTCTGTTAGATTAGGGGACATTTGAGGATAATGTAGACTTTCGATATCTTGTAACACTAATTTCTGGAAAATATCGATACAATTTCCAGGAGCTACTGGGGGGGGGGGGGAATCTGATTTAATACCACCCTGAAAAAAAGTTGACTGTGTAATAATTGGGGATTGCTGTAAACACTCATCACCTTCTGTCAAACTAAGCAGTGTCAGTGCATCTTTTCTGACTGTGTCAAAAGCTGAATCCTTGAAGCAAAAACCTACTGAACCTATTTTACAAGGTTGTTCTGCCGGAGCCACTTCTTTATTTGCGTTATTGGAACCTGCAAAAAAAATTTTTAAATTAATTTTACGACAAGACTTATAAACATCAATTTGAAACTCTGTGAAACTGAATTTTTCGGGCAAACAATAATTAAGTCTTTTTTCCAATGCCGAGGTCATGTCCTTAGTCATAGTTTTCCAGTGAAAGGTTTTTAATTTGTTTTTAACAAGTAACACGTGGAGTTAAAAATGACCCTATTTAAGTGGCTAATACTCGCGTTTCTTTGTATGGACCCGTGAAAGCACCCCCTGTGGTGCGAAACGGTTCCGTCGTCCTTGTGCTCCGCCCCCCCTGCACCCTCATGTCTGTTTCGCCTGTCTGCAAGAAAAAATAAAGCAAGATTTGTTTGACAACCGCAGAGTGCTGCCAATTTCTCTTTGTGGCAAAAGAAGTATTTATCCTGGCACTTTGGCAACAGCACCACGGTCAGTCACTTCATCCTATGCACTCAGCTGTTTTTTCTGCAGCAAGTCCATGTGAGTATTAGCAGCTGAGGCTGCCTCTCAGAACACCCACGTGGCTGGCTCTAAACAGAACAGAGCCGAAAAGGACTTTGCTACAACAGCCTTAGGGTATGTGCGCACGTTGCTTTTTACCTGCTTTTTACCTGCTTTTTTGCTGCTTTTTCTTCTGCGCTGTTTAATGCCAAAATGGATGTGTTCTTCTATTCAAGCAAAGTCTATGGGAATTTGGGTTTCTTGTTCACACTATGTTGTTCAAAATGCTGCCTTTTTGAGGCAGAACTTTGGTCAAAAACTCAGCTTTTCAAAGAAGCAACATGTCAATTGTTTTTGCCATTTGGGTTTTGCACTGCAAAGCTGAGTTTTTGACCAAAGTTCTGCCTCAAAAAGGCAGCATTTTGAACAACATAGTGTGAACAAGAAACCCAAATTCCCATAGACTTTGCTTGAATAGAAGAACACATCCATTTTGGCATTAAACAGCGCAGAAGAAAAAGCAGCAAAAAAGCAGGTAAAAAGCAGGTAAAAAGCAACGTGCGCACATACCCTTACAGAGTGGTAAGCGGTGCAGTGCACCTTTTTCCTTTCTATTTCACTAAAGTAATCACAGATGAGAGGACGGCCGGTGGGCGGGAAAAGCATGGAAAGCTGTGTGATTGCGTGCACAGTACAGGAACTGAATGCGTGACCCGGAAGCAGTGTGCCGCCATGACACCGAGTCTCAATAAGTATGAAACTGACACTTATTTGTTGTTTTGTTTATTTTTCCTTAATTTGCCGAATCTGGATCGTGCACCCGGAATCTCACGCCTGGGTCCGGCACCAATATATCATTGAAACCGCGCGGATCCGGACTTATACAGTCCGGATCCGATCCGCCCTAATTATGAGGTGTCATTAAATCAAATAAAAAATTGGTTCAGAGAGAATATTATAATAGCTACCATAAATATAAAGTGCTTAGTGAAAATTTCTAGTTGCAAACTAATTGAGTGAAGTGCGTAGTGCTTTGAAATAAATATAATGGAAATCAAAACACTAAAGGTAGCTGTTCCACTGACCAACCAGATAAATATTTCGCTATAGAAAAAAGGTGCCAGTGCATAATATAAAAATTATATTAGAATAAAAATAATGCTGACTGATCTGGACTGTGCTCTGTGCAACCCCCTCGCTCCTACGTACGTTTTGCTCTTCTTCCTCAGTGAGCATATGACTATTTTAATGAATACTAACACCAGGAATAATAGAAAGTAAGGGAGCATTTCGTGCAGCCAAGCGCTATGATCTTCTATTGCCAGAAAACACATGACTGTGTCACCCGTGACTCTGATTAACATGTTCAATCTGATTATTGGCTTCAGGGTGGTAGGTAGAAGAAAAAGACAACTTAATATTGATCTTTTTACAAAATGCCTTACAGAATTTGGAGATGAACTGAGTTCCCCGGTAGAAAACAATATTTCTCTTTTACAAGGAGATGTACAATAAAGTAGTAGTAGAAAAGTCCATGGTGATTTGGGTTCTGGTGCTTTTAGGAATAAAGACTGAAGAAGGCCGGCAAGAAGGGTTTAAGACTAACTCAGGTTGTGTCCATCTGCAAATACACCGTGTGCAGAATTATTAGGCAAGTTGTATTTTAGAGGATTTTTTTTTTATTATTGATCAACAGCTATGTTCTCAATCAACCCAAAAGACTCCTAAATATCAAAGCTTAATATTTTTGGAAGCTGGAGTAGTTTTTTTTTTTAGATTTTGGCTATCTTAGGAGGATATCTGTTTGTGCAGGTAACTAGTACTCTGCAGAATTATTAGGCAACTTAATAAAAAAACAAATATATTAGTTTACCTGGTGAAAATAAACAAGTGAGATGGAAATATAACGGCACGAAATTTAGAAATAAACATTTCTGACATGCTAAAACAAAACCCCAAAAAATTAGTGACCAATATAGCCACCTTTCTTTATAATGACACTCAACAGCCTACCATCCATAGATTATGTCAGTTGCTTGATCTGTTTACAATCAACATTGGGTGCAGCAGCCACCACAACCTCCCAGACACTGTTCCGAGAGGTGTATGGTTTTCCCTCCCTGTAGATCTCACTTTTTATAATGGACCACAGGTTCTCTATGGGGTTCAGATCAGGTGAACAAGGGGGCCATGTCATTATTTTTTCATCTTTTAGACCTTTACTGGCCAGCCACGCTGTGGAGTAGTTGGATGCATGTGATGTCCTGCATGAAAATCATGTTTTTCTTGAACGATACTGACTTCTTCCTGTATCACTGCTTGTAGAAGTTGTCTTCCAGTAACTGGCAGTGGGTCTTGGAGTTGAGCTTCACTCCATCTTCAAACCGAAAAGGACCCACAAGTTCATCTTGGCGATACCAGCCCATACCAGTACCCCACCTCCACCTTGCTGCGTCTGAGTGAAGCTCTCGGCCCTTTACTGATCCAGCTTCTGGCCCATCCATCTGGCCCATCAAGAATCACTCTCATTTCATCAGTCCATAAAACCTTTGAAAAATCAGTCTTAAGATATTTCTTGGCCCAGTCTTGACGTTTTCAGCAAGAATCAAATATCCAGCATCAAGGAGGATAAAAATAAAACTTGTGACTTCCTGTTCCTGTCCTGGCTGAGGTGGCAGCTTAGGGGAGAAGCTCCTGCCACCCCTCACAGAAACCGACTAAAAACAGACCCCCCGGACGAGCCACCAAACAGAGAGCAGCACAGGAGGTTACCTAAAGCAGACAGCTATGGAACGGTACCTCCTGAGAAGCTCTGGGAGCAGTGAATCAGCCTGGAGAAGCTTTGATATGGACAGAGGAGAAGATAAGATAGTGGCACCGAGCCTGATGGGGGAGGAGCCTGAACGCATGGTGAGAGACACAGAAAAGCAAACACAGAGCTGGAAGGGGAGAGATAAGGGAGATATGAGCGAGGAGACAGGAGATAAGGAAGATATGAGCGAGGAGTCACAGGAGGACACAGCAGGAGAGAGGTGGATGCAGGGGACTGATGATGGTGGATCGCAATGGGAGGATGAAGGAGATATGGAGGCAGAGGGGAGAGAAGATGCAGACAAAGCAGGGCAGCTCAAAGACACAGCAGTGTTGGAGGATGAAACTGACAAACAGCACAGGGAGATTAATCCCACTCAGACTCACAGGAAGTCAAATGCAAGAATTCATAGTACCCCTTCCAAAGGAAACAAAAAGCAGCCTACTACACCAACATCACAAGCCTGCAAGCTATTGGGGGATGGAGGTGGTGGCCCAGTCCAGACAAAGAGAACTAAGAAAACAGCACCACCTGCAGGCCAAGACAAGTACACACAAAAGCTTAATGTGGACTATAAAAAACTGGCTGAAGAAGTGACATCACACTTGTCAAAAGAGGTTAAAGTGGCTATTGAGGCAGCCATACAAACATCATTAGCTAATATGCAAAAACAGATAAATGCCCATGCCTCTAGACTGGCAGAATCAGAGCAGAGAATATCTGACTCCGAGGAGACAATACTGGCTATGCAAGCACAAATAGCAGCTCTAGCAAAATCTAATGAATACTTGAAGGATAAAGCGGACGATTTGGAAAACAGATCGAGACGAAACAACTTACGTATAGTCGGGTTGCCAGAGTCTGTGTCGATTGGACGGTTGGATAATATATGCGAGTTGGAGCTACCGCAGGCCCTGGGCATAAAGGCGAAATTCAGAGTTGAAAGAGCCCACAGAGTGGGTCCACTGAGACACCAGGAGGCGAATAAGGGAGAGGGCCAAAACTCAAACAAGAATACCCCGATAAGAGCCAGGCAGGTGATTGTCAAGTACCTTGATTATAAGCATAAGGAGGAAATATTGAGGGCCTTTAGAGAACGAAAGCGTCCACTACAATATCAAGGCAACAGACTGCTAATTTTTGGGGATTATTCAGCGGAAGTATCCAGAAGGAGAAAAGAATTTACCAAAATTTGCTCATTTCTGTACAACAAAAAAGTAAAGTGCCAGCTATTATACCCTGCTACACTGAAAGTTAGAAACCCCAATGGCTCGTTTGTATACTACAAGGACTACAAAGAAGCAGAAAACATTCTCATGGCAGAGCTCAACAAGACTAGGTCAGAAAGGCAAGAAAAAGGAGCTAGTGGAGAAGGGAATAATAGAAGAGGATCCCTCACAAGCTCAGGAAGAGATGTGGGACGTCTTGGGGGACAAAAGCAAGTCGAGACCAGGGAGGAAAGGAGGCCAAGCCCGGGTCGACAGCATAATTCTCGCCTGGAACACAGGAACCAACCCTTGGAGAGAAACCATGATACCTGAACTGGAACTCGCTCATTGTTTTTCCTTTTTTTGCCTGTTTTTTTTTTTTTTTTTTTTCTCTCTTCCCAAACAGGGAGAGGCGTTGAGGAGGATGCATTACGGAGAGAGGGTTGGGGAGGTGAGAGGAGGAGGGGGAAGGGAGAAAAGAGAGGAAAACATCCCAAAGTCTGGGTCCTCTTCCCCCCCTCTTTTTTTTTTTTTTGTTCTTCTCCTTTCTTTCTCCATCTTCTCTCCCCTTGGTCTTTTTTTTTCTTTTTTTCTTTTTCTCCTTTGTCCAGGAACATCATCCAAATTCAAATGAAGTGGGCCTGTTCTGGGCGGACTGATGGCTACCTGGAGTCAGAGATAAGTAGGACTGGAGAATCTTGCTGAGGTTTTGACATACTGTGCTAATTTTTGCATAATTTTCAAAGGCTTATTCAAGTTAGTCCGGGGATAGAACATATATTTTTTGGGGGGTGATTAGGGAGCTACATATTTTGGCTAGGAATAGGGGAGCTCACCAACGTGGCGGGAAACGCCGTGGATTTCTCGGAAGGGAAAATATGTTTTACAGTTACATGCTTTTTGTTGTATTTGTTATATTTGCAAGGTGGGGAAAGGGAGTGTCGATTTTGTGGTACCAACTGTGATTCTAGTGTCGAACATCTCGTCTTCCTTGATGCAGGGGCCCATGGGGGAGGGAGTAGTAAAAGCAGAATACACAGGTTAACATGATACAGATAACTACGTGGAATGTTAAAGGGCTGAGATCACCTAACAAACGAGCAATGATATTGAGACATCTGAAAAGACTAAAGACAGACATTGCCTTATTACAGGAAACCCACTTGGGGGGGGAGGACTTTTTCCGCATGAAGAAACATTGGGTGGGCACCGTTTACGGGGCAGCGGCACAAGGTAGAAAAGCGGGCACTATGATCCTAATAAATAAACAATTCAGTCATGAGGTAGTGGCACATGAGGCAGACGACCATGGAAGGTGGCAGCACTTAACAATCGTTAGTCCAGCGGGTAAACTCAGTATTTATAATGTCTATGGCCCAAATTCACAACAAATCACATTCCATGATGACATAAAGGCCACCATATTAGCAGATGGGGAGGCTAACATTATAGTGGGAGGCGATTTTAACACTGTCCCAGACTCAGCTGAAGATAGGAGGAGGGGCGAGGAGGGGACAGCTAATGTGGGCAGGAGTTTAGACAATAGGGATGTAACATTAGAAGACGTAGGACTGAAAGACATCTGGAGACTAACTCACCCACATGACAGAGAGTATACACACTTCTCTCACCCTCATGATAGCTGGTCACGTATTGATCAGTTCTGGATCTCGCAAGACTTACTGAGTGGAACGCAAGATTGTGTGATAGAGAATATGGTGATCTCTGATCATAGTCCGGTGAGATTGGGCATTAGAGAGAAATTCAGGAGAGGTACAGATATCATATGGAGATTCCCATCGTTCCTTCTCAGGCAAGATAATTTCCACAAGGTGCTACAGGAGTGGTGGGGAGAATTCGCAGAGGACAATAAGGAACATAGAGAGTCCCCAGTGATATTTTGGGAAACGGCAAAAGCGGTCCTAAGGGGCCGTCTGGTGGGGTACGCAGCCATGATCAAACGGAAAACCAATGAGAATTATAATTTCCATAGTGAAGCAGTACGGGTAGCATATACAAATTATGTGACAAATAGATCTCCCATGACAAAAGGCAGATGGTTGGAGGCAAAAGAGGGATTTGACGAATGGGCCAAAAAAAAGGAACAACTATTCTGGTCGCACAAGGAGGTTGACTTACATAGGTTTGGCAACAAGGCGGGAAGGATGTTGGCCAATCTGGCAAGGGGCAGCAGAAAGATGACAGTGATCTCTAAACTGAAAACAAAGGGGGGAGAGGTGACTACGGATCCTAAGGACATTAATAAACTGTTGGGAGATTACTATAGAAAACTATATGGGTCAGGGAATAACGACATGACTGATGAGGCAGAGTGGCTAAGACAAGCCCAAATGCCTAGCTTGACGGAGGAAGATTTGAGTGCCTTAAACGCAGATATCACAGTAGAGGAGGTGACGAGAACAATTGGGGAGCTTAACACCAACAAGGCACCGGGACCTGACGGTTTCAATAGTGAGTTCTATAAGGCTCTGAAGGATCTGATCTCGCCGGATCTAACCTCAGTCTTTAATGCTTTCCTGGGAGGGGCGGAAATACCCAAAAATTCCAACATAGCATATATTAAATTACTCCCCAAGGGAACCAAGGACCTGGATGATCCCTCTAGTTATAGACCTATATCGCTCATAAATCAGGATTTAAAAATTATGTCCAAGATCATGGCTAATAGACTGGCCGAGATCTTACCTAGGATCATTACGAATCACCAGGTGGGGTTTATTAAGGGGAGAAATGCCGTTACCAATATCCGAAAGACAATTCTAGTGGTAGACGCGGTTAGACTGGGTCTCACTGAGGGAGGGGCTAGACCTGCCCTAGTTACACTTGACGCAGAAAAAGCGTTTGATAATGTAAATTGGGGGTGGTTAGACAGGGTAATGGAGGCCATAGGGATTGTAGGCAAGATGAGACTTTACATTAGAAACCTTTATGCCAACTCGGGAGCTAGGGTTCACACTCCGGGCTTTCTATCAGACGTGTTCCCTTTGATGAAGGGAACAAGACAGGGCTGCCCATTATCTCCTCTTTTATTCAACCTGGCAATCGAGCCGTTGTCAAGAATACTACAGGGACAAAATAGCTTTAAAGGAATCAAGATAAGGGGTTCAGAAGTAAAGACAGCGCTTTTTGCTGATGACATCATACTTTATATGGGGGACCCCGGTGCGGATTTGCCACAGACTCTTGCCTTGATTGAAAAATTTGGCTCATTCTCCGGTTTCAAACTGAACAAAAAAAAATGCGAGATCATGTTCCTAAGGGGGCATCATGGGACAATGGGGGGACAAATAAGGGATGGCTGTCTATGTGGAATTCCTATAGCACAATCTTCAATTAAATACCTGGGAGTGCATATAGGAAGATCGGTGGAAACAATCTATAACTTGAATTATGGACCGCTAATCAGGAAAATTATAGTTCAATTAAAGGGATGGAAAGGTCTGCCACTTCCATTACTGGCAAGATGTCACCTGATAAAAATGATGAGCTTTCCTAGGCTGCTGTATCCCTTCCAGACAATCCCGCTATTGCTAAAACTAAAGGATGTGAATAAGCTCAACTCCGCGTATACAGAATTTCTGTGGAGGGGAAGGAAACCCAGAATAAAGCTGCGTACGCTGATGAAGTCAGCAGAGGAGGGAGGTCTAAACTTTCCAGATGTCCAAGGGTATAATCTTGTATGTATCATGAGGCATGTAATTGATTGGGTGAGAGGAACGAGTAGGCACTCAGATCATGCGATGGAAACTAAATATGCGTCACCGTGGGATCTGACGTCCATTCTGCACTCCCCACTATCCAGGGTTGAAGGGCACATAAGGAACTCAATTATATTCCGAGACACCATGCTAACATGGAAGTCGGTAAGGAAAAAACTGGGGCTCTCATGGAAAGTGTCCAAGTACTTGAACCCCTGGGCATTCCCAAATTTTCCCCTGGGACGAGAAAACAAGCTATTTACTAGATGGAAAGAGAGGGGAGTCAGGAGAATGATAGATGTTATGAATGTGGAGGACAGGAGGTGGATGACAGGTCGGGAAGTGCTGGATAAGTACAACCTTAATAGCTCACATGTCATCCAGTATGAACAATTGAAACATGGAATAATAGGAGACCTGGGTGTGGTTGGAAGAGAGCTGAACAGAAGTTCGATTGATGAGTTACTGGAATGTGATGTAACAAGTATAAATGTCTCTAAAATTTATCGATCGCTAAGGGGGGTGCTTATCTCTCGGGAGGATAGTCGGACTTTAAAAGCGTGGGGGAAACAATTGGGAAGGGAAGAAGTGGTGGATGATATACTGAGAGGATGGGTACAAGTGCGGAAACACATTACCAATGAGAGATGGAGAGACACTCAATTCAGAATTCTACATAGGGCCATTATAGGTTTCAACATACCAGGTAGGGATAGGTGGTGTCCTAAGTGTCAAAAAGAAAAAACGGATATGCTGCATGGGCTATGGGAATGTGAGACAATCGCTAGGTTCTGGAACCAAGTCAGACTATTTGCCCAGTCAACATGGGGAATTTTCAGCAAACTAGACTTAATGGTGTGGATTTTCCACTCCTTTGAGGGAGGAGTAGGAGGAGGACCGAGCACGCAGGAAAAGAGGAAATACGCAATAACGCATGACATAGCCATGATAGCTAAGCGTTGCATCTTAAAACACTGGATTCAAAGGGAGGGCCCATCCATAAAGGAGGTTGTGGGCGAACTACACAACCTTCTGAAGTGGGAAAAACTAGAAGCGGAGAGGGATAAAGATGGGTTGACAGCCAAGTTTTTTGTGAGATGGAGACATTTTATTGAAAGCCAATTCACACAGGGAGAAATAATTAACCTGATGGCACCTTTTGTTCACTCGGAGTGGTATATCCTGAGCGATATCCAGGACAGCCTGGGTAAACTGAGAATCACCTAGGAGGGGGCTCTGGCGGGAGGGGGAGACGAGACGGTTGGGAATACCAAGACACGCTAGCAAAATTGAAATCATTCAGGGACGACACAGAGATTTAACGAATTGTATTGCATATGTTATATTATATTTCATTACCTATGTTTTGGTTTAATGTTACTGTATACTATCTTAAATCGAACAGCAACATGGAACTCCAAATTGGGGTATCACCCACCTCTATGTCACATTTTGTCAGACGAATGTTCTTCTTTTGCAATGATACTTGTCATGTTTTTACAAATTTGAAAAATCAATAAAAAACGTTTTGGAAAAAAAAAAAATAAAACTTGTATTTATTTGTATAAGTATAAAAACATACAGACTGTGCAGTGGACACAGAGGCACAAGTGCAAAAAGTGGATCTATCCGACGCGTTTCGACAAGAGAGTCTTATTCATGGCATGTGTTGTAACCAAACTGGTTCAGTATTTAAAAGTTACACATAACACGTAGAGGGGTGGGATTAGTGATCAAATTAGACTAAAAACGTGCAGGTGTGAGATTCCCAAACCACACTATCATCAGTCACGTAAAAAGTAAAAACATACATGTGGGTATCCACAATATGAAATTTTAGAAAATAATTGTCCTATCAAAAATGAATAAAAAAACACTGGAAGTAATTTTCATCAAAAATTAGTATATTAAGTCAATGAGACTAAGTATAGGAGAGATTTTATGAAATTTTTATATGTGTAACTTTCTCCAGCTGAACATTCATTCAAAAAGCATAAGGAAATACATGAATAGCTATGAGAATTACATATAGCTTACAAAACAATTTTATTCTTTATTTCTTGTGTGATTACTTTGAATTATTATTTAAATTAAACCAAAAAGAATACACAAGATTCCCTTAAGTTTTAATAGAATATATAGTTCTGGAAAAAAAAAACAAAAAAACTATTTGTCTTGCTTTCCCATGCTTGTCAGAACCTCAGAGGAGAAGCGCAAAAGGGACTGTTTGTGAGTACTGAATAATTAAATCCTGTCGGGTATTCAGACTGTGCGGCACCTAGTGCCGAGCCTGAATATTCAGAGGGATTTTCTGTTTAAAAGTTCTCTTCTTACAAAACAAGCTTATGCTTTATTTTTTGTAGGTATTATGAATTATTATTCAAAATAAACAGAAAAAGATGTGAGGGATTTTTTAGGCTTTTAATGGGATATTCTATTTTAAATAGAGTAAGAACCATTTAATTTAGCTTCCCTATACTTGTTTGAATCCCAGAAGGGAAGAAAAAAAAAAAAAACATTTTTTTTTTTCCAGAACTATATATTCTATTAAAACTTAAGGGAATCTTGTGTATTCTTTTTGGTTTAATTTAAATAATAATTCAAAGTAATCACACAAGAAATAAAGAATAAAATTGTTTTGTAAGCTATATGTAATTCTCATAGCTATTCATGTATTTCCTTATGCTTTTTGAATGAATGTTCAGCTGGAGAAAGTTACACATATAAAAATTTCATAAAATCTCTCCTATACTTAGTCTCATTGACTTAATATACTAATTTTTGATGACAATTACTTCGTGTTTTTTTATTCATTTTTGATAGGACAATTATTTTCTAAAATTTCATATTGTGGATACCCACATGTATGTTTTTACTTTTTACGTGACTGATGATAGTGTGGTTTGGGAATCTCACACCTGCACGTTTTTAGTCTAATTTGATCACTAATCCCACCCCTCTACGTGTTATGTGTAACTTTTAAATACTGAACCAGTTTGGTTACAACACATGCCATGAATAAGACTCTCTGGTCGAAACGCGTCGGATAGATCCACTTTTTGCACTTGTGCCTCTGTGTCCACTGCACAGTCTGTATGTTTTTATACTTATACAAATAAATACAAGTTTTATTTTTATCCTCCTTGATGCTGGATATTTGATTCTTGCTGCCTTCGTCTCCGCCCGGGCCAGGGCGTTCCTTGCATCGGTGCAGAGTCCAGGAGTGAAGAGGGGTGAGCTGACAAATTTCTCTTTCTACATTATGCATAAGTCTTGACGTTTTATCTTATGTTTCTTGTTCTAAGGTGGTCGTTTTTCAGCCTTCCTTACCTTGGCCATGTCCCTGAGTACGGCACAACTTGTGCTTTTTGATACTCCAGTAACGTTGCAGCTCTGAAATATGGCCAAACTGGTGTCAAATGGCATCTTGGCAGCCTCACACTTGATTTTCCTCAATTCATGGGCAGTTATTTTGCGCCTTTTTTATCCAACACGTTTCTTGTGACCCTGTTGGCTATTTGCCATGAAACGCTTGATTGTTCGGTGATCACGCTTCAAAAGTTTGGAAATTTCAAGACTGCTGCATCCCTCTGCAAGACATCTCACAATTTTGGACTTTTCAGAGCCCTTCAAATCTCTCTTCTGACCCATTTTGCCAAAGGAAAGGAAGTTGCCTAATAATTAAGCACCCCTTATATAGGGTGTTGATGTCATTACACCACACCCCTCCTCATTACAGAGATGCACATCACCTGATTTACTTAATTGGTAGCTGGCTCTCAAGCCTATACAGCTTGGAGTAGGATAACATGTATAAAAAGTATCATGTGATCAAAATACTTATTTGCCTAATAATTCTGCACACAGTGTATTTTTTTTCTACAGTTCCAAACAAAAGACACCAAAAGTAAATACCGTACCTGGTTACAAGTTGGAATGTATGATCTATTCCAGGGTGATCTTAAAGTATAATTAGATTCCTGTAGAACTGGCAGATGAAACTAAAGATGAACAAAAACTGTTTGTGTGGGAGTATTGATTGGGGCCCTAAAGTTTGATATCAATGGATCTCTTCAGTGAGATCTAAAGAAACAAGATACAACTATACCTTTTCCAAGAAAGAAAACCTATCTACGATGGAAGAAAATTTCTGGAGAGTTCATCTTCTTGTTCATTTTAAGTACTTGCTATAAATTTTACCACAATATCAAACAAAGCTATGAAAAAAAAAAAATCGTCAAAATCTTAAAACACATACATTCCCAGTATAAATGCAAGCCAATGAAAAAACCTGAGAAAAGCAATTTTTTTTAAAACTTACAGAATACACATGTGCACTAACCCATAAATGTAAATATGGAAAAATACCAAATAGAGAGTATCCATACAGTAGGGAAAAATTACACAGGTACAGTCAATTCAATGTAATGGTGCAACGGTGGCTCAGTGGTTTGCACTGTTGCTAGGTAGCGCTACTTGGTTCAAGTATCAACATCTACAAAGAGTTTGATAGGCTTAACACTAGAAGTCCCAGAGAGGGGTCATTTAACATTTCTACCTTTGGAATGGGGGGGGGGCTCTCAAAATTTCTGGGACTTCTAGTGTCAACCCATGATGACATGAAAGATTGTGGAAATAAGAACTGTCAACAGTATGTGTTTCACTGTGTCAACAACTTCATCAGGAGGTCCCAAGTTAATAATTTTGCCACATTAGCATCAACATATTTCGCATTGTAAGAGCAATCGATAGCAGCTTAAAGCAACCCAGATTTTTCGGGTGATTGGACAGTCACCCCAAACAGCATAGGTTCTTTAGAAGAAATTGAGGGTGGCAGATATTACGTAAAGTTGTAGGTGACAGTTGTGCGTTTCTGTTGAGTTCAAGCAACCACCTATCCAGATGATAGCTAAGGACATAACTAAAGCAGGCTTTACACGCAGTGACATCGCTAGCGATGTCGCTGGTGTAAGCACCCTCCCCCATCGGTTGTGTGTCACGGGCAAATCGCTTCCCATGGCGCACAATATTGCTAGGTCCCGTCACACGGGCTTACCTTCCCTGCGACATTGCTGTGGCCGGCGAACCGCCTCCTTTCTAAGGGGGTGGTTCGTGCGGCGTCACAGCAACGTCACACGGCAGCCATCCAATTGAAGTGGAGGGGCGGAGACCAGCCAAAAGAAAGTGACGCCCACCTCGTTGCCGGAGGACGCAGGTAAGCTGTTGTTCATCGTTCCCGGGGTGTCACACGTAGCGATGTGTTCTGCTTCAGGGACGACGAACAACCTGCGTCCTGAAACAGCAACGATATTTGGGATTAGAATGACGTGTCAATAATCAACGATTAGGTGAGTAATTTTGATCATCAGCGGTCGTTCGTACGTTTCACACGTCACGATGTCGCTAACGAGGCCGGATGTGCGTCACAAATTCTGTGACCCCAACGACATCTCGTTAGCGATATCGTTGCGTGTAAAGCGGCCTTAACTTAAAGGAAACTGAGTTAGGAAATTGTCCTATGTGGCATTGAATTAGTAAAAAAAAACCTGAAAATGATGACAAAGGGCCTGGTCATTCTACTGAGAGTCTATGACTCGACAACAAATTCAGAACAATATTCTTCAGCAACAGGTCTCCTTTGGTACTAAAAAGAGACTAATTTACTCTGCTACCCCACCAACACCTTTTATGATTGTGGTTCTCCTGAGAAGAGGTTGCATTGACCTGGAAACATGACGAGATTTAAGTGCAATTGATTATTTACATTTGCATCCTGAAATATTTGCATCCTGAAATGTGCTGTAATGCCTGTATACTTTCTTACTTCCTTCCCGGTACAGATCAGACCATGCGATTAGACCATGTTCCTGTATGGTCAGACACGGCCATTACAAAGTACATAGCAGAGTGTCACACAGAGTTTTACACAAACATCACCGACTGTCATGGCAGCTTTGGGCTTTGTTCAGATTGCAGATTCTGACACTCCACTTGATGGTTTCTCTGGTATCTGGGATCAATACAGGCAGGCTTGGGCGTTGGCCTGCTCTGTGCTGATTCATAGACAGGCTAAAAAGACAATCTCTGTTGGTCTGCTTGCTCCTCTGGTCACATAATGTAAGGAGGCCTATCACATCTGCTTCCCTCCTATTTATGTTGGTTGAAACCTTCCACCTATGCCAGCTATAGTTTATTCTATATTAGTCTGTGAGTAGTGGTGTCCCAAACTTACTGGTGAAAGTTGTGCTCATTGCTTGGTGCCATAGCACAGTTTACTCCTGTTGTTTTGTAGCTTCTTCCTGCTCTTAATTCTACTCCAGAACCTCTTATTGTCTATACATTTGTGTGTGCATGCTGTGTGACAATGTTTTGGTTTTCCCTTGTCTGTCTTTATCTATGAGTAGAGATGGGCGGGCCCGGACTGTAAAAGTTTGGACTCACACAGGATCAAAAGTACCTGAGTATTGGGCCCAGAGTTCCTAGGGAACTCCAGGTATTGATCTGCAAACTCGGGTAATAAAAAAATAAAAAAAAAAATAAGGAAAACTAAAGCAAGCATGCTATACTTACCAGTCTCCGGCGTAGCTGTAAATGCTTCCTGGCTGCTCATTCTACTTCTGGGGCCGCTCATTAACTTCATACATATTCACTGCTTTCTCCGTATCCTGGCATTTGTGATTGGTTGCAGTCGGATCGTGCCCCCACCTGGAGTGGCAGCATGTCTGGATGCTTCTAACCACAGACCCTGGCTATGGGTCACTGTAGATTGGTCTAAAAATAAATAAATAAAAAATTTGTGTAGGGTCCACCCATATTATGATACCTATCACCGATAAAGCATACAACATACAGCTCCAGCCATGCTTTATTGTTAATTATTTAAATAATTTTAAAAAACAGCATGCGATCCCCCACAAGCCAAGATAAAGCCCAACAGCTCAGGGATGGTATTCTTCAGGCTGAGGAGACCCATGCTTATCCGGCCCCCCAGCCTAAAAATGGCAGCCTGAAGCCGCCCAAGATGGCCGCATCCATTAGATATGATAATCCCGGAATGTTGACCGGCTTTTCCTGATTGCCCTATTGCGGTGGTAATCGGGATAAGGTATAAGGAGTTAATTGCAGCTCACAGCTGCCACTAAGCCCTTGATTAGTAATTGGAGGCATCTATGAAATCCCCATTACTAATATGTAAGTGAAAAGAAATAAACACAAACACAGAAAAAATCCTTTATTTGAAATAAAAGACAAAAAAGCATCCTTTCACCACTTTATTAACCCCCAAAACACCCAGGTCTGACATAATCCGAGATCCCATGACAATACCAGCTCTGTTACATCTGAAGTGATTGGCCTGTACAAAACCACAGCACTCAGTAATACGGTTACTTGCCACATGGCGTTACCAACATCTTACAAGATTCATAATGTGTTTTCCATAGATCTCTGGTAAAGAAATATGTGGGTTCGGGAAGCACTCCTCCTTTGCCTCTGCCTCCGGTCTTAGTCGATGGGTCATTAGAATTTCAGGTGTCCAACGTTGTAGATTCTCGTTTCATTCGCTGATGTTTACAGAACTTGGTTCACTGGCGAAGCTATGGTCCTGAGGAGAGGACTTGGGGACCAGCTGCAAACATCTATGCTGAGCACCTGGTTAGGACATTACATCGTCTCAATCCTGAGAGACTGGGCCCTGAGGGTCAGGATCCAGAGGTTCCTCTTTGAGGGAGGGGTTACTGTCACACGGAGCTTTGCACAAAGTGTGCCAACTGTCATGGCGACGTTGGTTGATCAGATTGCAGAGTCTGACACTTGCCCATTTGTAGTCAGCCAATTAAATTGATGAATGGGCAGGGTTGTGATCAGTTGAGCGGGTTTTGTCTGTCGAACAGCATAACTTTACACCCAATGAGGGCCATTAAGAGAGTTTAGTGGCTCTCACTGGGGTGCCGCCTCCCTTCATTCCCAGCAGAAAGCCAGCTTTTTATCTAGCGTTGTTTCCAAATGACAAATCACTACCTGACTGGGTGGCAGCACATGTCTTAGCCACAAAAATACACTTGGATGGAGCGTGCCTATGTCACCCAACGCCATCTGCAGTGCAAGTGTGAGATGCTGTCTTGTGACAGAGGCAGAGGTTGTAGGAGCAGGTCTAAAAAAAAAAAAAAAAAAAAAGCATGGAATGATCTCCATTTATGTATTTGTGTAATAAGGAGAGACGAAAACCTTGGTGTTCCCGCTGCGGTGATATATGATATATGATCACAGGGAGTTGTCTTGCAACAATTGAAAAATCTCTTTAATCCCTCTCTGAGCCTTGCCGTACTGTATATCACAGTGCTAAGTGGAGTCAGTGTACAAAGTAGGAGGTTCTATTACATCACGCTGATTGCTGGGACGGATTAACGCCTTAGATGCTGTGGTCAATAGTGACTGTCTGATCTAGGTGGTTAAACAGAGTATCAGCATCTAACTATGTAACCAGGATGTTGATTGTTATCATGGGAATCTGTCACGAGCAGTGTAACACAAATGGAAATCCAAGGAAGCAATACAACGGAAGGCCCTGGCGCTAGGGAGAGGGTTCACCTCGTAACACTTATCTGAGGCTGATCCATGCACTCCCTAACCCCTGTGCACCATCGCGTGCCTAAGCCTTGGCTGGCCCTGAACTCATCCTGACTAGTGTAAAGGTCAGCGAATGCTGGTATCACCACTGCAATAAGACAACATGAAGAAGGTAAGACGAACAGGTGTGGAAAGACACAACAAATAGCACTCCAAAGCTTCTCCAGCAGGACAGCAGGAAACTTCTCAGCTGCAACAGAAGTGAACACCTAAGCTTCTCCAGAGACTGTCTCCTTCAAAGTGGACAGTATAGAATAAACTATTGTAGGCCCCCTTCACACGTCCGTGAAAAACGTGCGTGTTTGATCCGTGTCCGTGATACCGAAGACACGGACATACGTACGCCAATGTTATGCTATGTTTGTGTTGACACGTGCGTTTTTCCATACGGTCCGTGTGCGTGATCCGTATGTTTTTCCGTTTTGCACAGATGCATGTCCGTTTTCTGCATGGAACACACACACGCGGACACCATGAAAGTCAATGGTTATGTGCGTACAATACGTGACACGGATGCATCTCTGTATGCTCCGTGTACGTTTTGTGCTTTTTTCTAGCGATGTCGGCCATTCTTTCTTTTTCTGTCTATGTCGGTCAATCTACCTCAGTCCGTCGGTCAGTCTCTCTGTCTGTCTGATGGTCTCTCTCTGTCTTGTCTGTCCCTCTCTCACAGTCTGTGGGTCAGTCTCCCCCTCTCTCATACTTACCAATCACCGGCGCGGCGCTGCATGGCTGTTCACTAAACTCCGGCGGCTTTTCCGCTTTTGAAAAAGCCGGCCGCTCATTAAACAATCTCGTATTCCCTGCTTTCCCTGCCCACCGGCGCCTATGATTGGTTGCAGTTAGACACGCCCCCACGCTGATTGACAGCTGTCTCACTGCAACCAATCACAGCCGCTGGGGGGCGGGACTATACTGTGCAGTTAAAAAAATAAATAATTAAAAAAAAACGACGTGCGTTCCCCCCCCATTTTGATACCAGCCAGGGTAAATCCACACGGCTGAAGGCTGGTATTCTCAGGATGGGGAGCTCCATGTTATGGGGAGCCCCCCAGCCTAACAATATCAGCCAGCAGCCGCCCAGAAATGCCGCATGCATTAGATGCGACTGTTCTGGGACTGTACCCGGCTCTTCCCGATTGGCCCTGGTGCGTTGGCAATCGGGGTAATAAGGAGTTAATGGTAGCCCATAGCTGACACTAAATCCTAGATTAATCATGTCAGGCGTCTCCCCGAGATACCTTCCATGATTAATCTGTAGGTTACAGTTACAAAACACACACACACCCAAAAAATCCTTTATTAGAAATAAAAAACACAAACCAATTCCCTCGTCACCAATTTATTAACCCCAACAAAGCCCTCCATGTTCGGCGTAATCCATGGCTCTCCAGCGTCGCATCCAGCTCTGCTACATGCAGGTGACAAGAGCAGCAGAATACACAGCCACTCCTGTCAGCTCCACGCAGCTAATGAAGGGAATAGCGCGATCAGCTGAGCTGTCACTGAGGTTACTCGCGGCCACTGCTGGATCCTCCAACTGTGACAGCAAGTCTCCCGAGTGACAGCGAAGAAGTCACAGGTAAGTTGCGGTCACGAGTGGAGGATCCAGCTAGCCACGGGTAGCCTGAGTGACGGCAGCGCTAATCGCGCTGCTCAATTCAGTCAGTGCAGGACTCACCGGTGACCGCTAATCAGGACGCGACACAGACAGAGCCACGGCATGATAATGAAGTCGGGTGAAGTTCACCCGAGTCCATTCTCAGCGCGCGACTCTGTCTGCTGTCAGCCGACATGTAGCAACTACATTTTACATCACACACGGACATTACACACGGACAACACACACACACACATCAGTTAAGTTTCACACGCACACACGGACAATACACACGCACACACGGCTAGTATACGCAGTTCACACAGATGCCACACGGACCATAAAAACGGGACACGGACCCGAAAAAAGGCCCGTAACACACGTGTGTGTTTTTCACGGACGTGTGAAGGGGGCCGTAGACATAGGGAGGAGTGAAAAACAGATATTTCTAGCAGAAGGGAGTGGCTGCAGCTGAGAATACAACTACTTGTTAGATCACTGCAGGATAGAAAGGACTCTTAACCCCTTCAGTACCGGATGGAATTAAATAAACTCCAACTCAGAGTAAATGACGAGTGAGCACTAAATAGAATCTGCAATTCACAATACGCTGTGACCTTCTGTTTCCAAATCCCCCCCCCCCCCCGAGATCACATCACGCTGCGACACACTCATCACAGTATCAGAAAAAAATGCCTCAGTCTGAAAGCAACGTCGTAAAAGCTATTCTCTTTCCAGCAAAAGTCATAACAAAAAAACCCCTTTACACGTATTTTATATCACAGCGATTATTCACTTACAAAGGACAAGTAATGCTATAACAGCTGCTGCTTTCCATTCCCCAAAAATGTGTATAGAAGATGATCCATGCACCCCAAAATGGCAGCAAAATACAACTCATCCCATAATAAGCTAAACCTAACACAGTGATATGGGAGGAAGAGGTCACAGCACCGGAAATAAGGAAGGCAGAACTTACAAGTCTCAGAGCTGAAGAGGTTAATGTGTATGGAGCCTGAGCCCAGTAATGGGGAATCTCCACACACCTCCACCTGCAGAGCCGCACACTAGATATATGGCTGCTCTGTGCTTCCAGGACCTGTGATGATGTCACATGGAGGGGAGGAGTCAAGGGTCACATGATCAGCTCCTCAGTGTATGCAGGACTCTGCTGTGCTGGGTGTCATGGTGCTGGATGAGGGGAAGGTTATGTGTGGGGTCAGGAGGGGTTACAGTGTGGATGTAGCAGAGCTGAGTGTGTACGACGTGTGCAGAGCGGAGCTGTGTGAGTATGAGATGTATGAAGTGGAGTCGTGTGTGTATAGAGCAGAGCTGTGTGTCTACGATGTGTATGCGGCGCCCTGTGCCTGAGTCGTCACAAAGAATGGCTGCATGTGTATTTCAATATGTCTAACATGTATTGTCACCTTTAATGAGATTTGGTTTTCTCTGCTGTTCACCACATACACACATTTGCCCACACTCCCTTACTGGGGCTGTTCACCTGAGCTGGTAACAAAGCCCTAGAAGGAGAAAGGGGAGGAGCTTAGATGTGAGGTAAATTCAGAGAGTGGCAGTTGAAATCAGGGTGAGGTATGAGAGGAGTGTAACATGGAGACAGTCCTGTCCTGAGGTAACTTGAAACCTCTGGAGGGGCCAGCTACAAATATGCAGGGTATTAGTCCCTAGGCCACCTGGAAATTCAAGGTCAGTGGCAAACTGAGAGACTGCTATTAGCCTTTTCATAAGGGGCAGTGAAATTGCCCGGGAGCTCAGTGTCGTGATTGAGTCTGGAAACTTCTAGAAAAAACAGTGAGTTCTCCTTCAGGACTCAAGTCGCCTGTTTGCTGAAATGGATTAAAGATCCAGCGTTTCCTTGTCTTGAAAATCCCAGGATTCCAAGACACCTATTCCCAGGTAGGGAAGTAGCGGCAGGAGAAATGCACTACCACCACACAGCAGAGAAGCGAAACTCTCATTGAGGTAGGTCAGATTATCATCATAGTGGAACGCCTGCCTGGAGCCACAGGCTCAGACTGGCTGTGACAGGTTAGAGGAAAGCCGCTCACAAAGCAGGACCCTGAGAACCCCAAAACCCTTTAACTCCTATACAGGGATTTGGAATTACACAGGAACCCGGAGATCACTACCTGTGGAAGGCTGCAGTCCAGATGAGAGTAGTAGTCCGGCAGGGTCAAACCAGCAGTTGCAGAACAGTGACAAAATCGACAGACTAGGATGTAGTGAGGAAACCAAGCAAAGGTCAAATCCAGATCTGGCAGTGAGGTACAAAAACGGCAGGCAGGAGGGTAGTCAGAAAACGGGCAGAGGTCAAAACACAGGAATCACTATACCCAACAGAGTGGGGAACCAGGAATTCAGAAACTATCTCTGGCAGTGACCAGCAGACAGGAGGGGGAATTAGAAGGGTGTGGTGTCTTCCCATTGGCTGTATCTGAATGGTGGTACTTAAGCTGGAAGACACACGCCACCTATAGTCAGCCAGTGGTACTGCAGGTCCCAGGGAAACCCAGCTTAGTGGATGAGCGGAGCCTGCACCCACCGGAGCCACAGGCACTGACTCCTCTCCAATCACCAGGACAGTCCACAGCGGGAACACGGCGTCGCCTGGTGATCAAAGCAAAAGTCGCAGGAACGGGCCCTGGTGGTGACGTGACACATAGTGAATGCTGTAAAGAATGTTCCAGACTATTCTGCAGCCCTTCAGTAAAAGGTAAAAGCTCGCAAATAGATAGGAAAACAACAGCACACACCAACGAAGATCCAGATATAAACGTTCTTTATTTCATCCAACGGTGCAGGTAAAAAGCAGGAGGAGAGCTGGGTGCGGGTCCCCTCAGGACGACGGTCGTTTCGTGCCCAAAAGCACTTCTACGAGTCCATACTGGCTTGCAGGAAACCCTCCCTTTATAAAGGGGATCACCCAGTCTCCATCACCGCTAATAAAAACAAATCAGATTGCAATCAGTACATAAATTGTGCACAGATAAAAACAAACGGTGCAGAATGCATAAGTGACATCCTTATAAAGAGCCTGGAATACAATAATACACCACGTTTTCACACAAAAAAAAATATTTTTTTTATATAAAAAAAATTTTAAGAAAATATTTATAAAAAATATTTACAAAAAGACTGACAAATCGTTTCTATCATTAAATCCTAGGTTCCCTTGTGCCTGATATTTAATGATTAATTTAGCCTCAGTTTGTAATAGTAATTTGTGCAGGTTTCCCGCTTGTGGTGGCAGATTAACTCTTTCCAATCCTGCAAATTTTAGTGAATCTGGATTGCTATTGTGACATTTACGTATGTGAGCAATCAGGCGAGGGGAACCCTTTCCTGAGGAGATAAACTGATAGTGTTCTTTAAATCGGACATATAAAGATCGGATAGTTTTACCGATGTAAAATCTGTTGCAATGACATGTAATCACATAAACCACGAATTTGGTCCTACATGAAATACAATTTTTAACCTCATGAAAAAAAAGGTCCAAAATGTATGGGATTAGATGTCAAATGCAACTGGGAAAAGCGACAATTGCCGCACTTGAAATTGCCCACTGGACATGCTTTATCAAGCCATGTTACCGGACGTTTTTAACCTGTTTTTCACTAAAAGATCTTTTAAGTTGTAAATTAAGTTGTAAATGTAGTTATAAATTGCATTTTTGATTTTTTGATCAAGGGGACCGTATTTAAAATTGAACAAAAACCTTTTTGGTGATTTTTTATTTTTTTGTTTGTTCTCTTCACAACTAGAAGGCCTAATTGGTTTCTCTACGGCTTTTGCTAGAGAGTCATCCAAAAGAGCCTGTGGATATCCTCTCTCTTCCAAACGTAGTTTTTAGATCCATAGCTTGTTCACAAAAAGTTTTTTTATTGTTGTTAATTCTTTTGAGTCTCAAAAATTGACTGAAAGGCAAGGCAGCTTTTGTGTGAAACGGATGTGCACTGTCAAAATGCAAAATCGAGTTAGAAGCAGTAGGTTTTCTAAATACTCTAGTTAGAATTTTCTCTTCCTGGACTGTGATGTTCACATCAAAGAAATTTAAAGAAAAACCTCCAAAAACGTGAGTGAAAGACATATTCATCGTGTTCGAGAGGTTTAAATATTGGACAAAGTCCAAGCAGAGTCGTGTGTGTACGTCCTGTATGGGGCAAAGCCGTGTGTATAGAGCAGAGCCGTGTGTGTACGATGTGTATGCAAGGCCCTGTGTCTGAGTCGCCACAAAGAATGGCTGCATGTGTATTTCAATCTGTATAACATGTATTGTCAGCTTTAATGAGATTTGTTTTTCTCTGCTGTTCACCACATACACACATTTGCCCACACTCCCTTAATGGGGCTGTTCACCACATACACACATTTGCCCACACTCCCTTAATGGGGCTGTTCACCACATACACACATTTGCCCTCACTCCCTTACTGAGGCTGTTCCCCACATACACACATTTGCCCAAACTCCCTTACTGGGGCTGTTCACCACATACACACATTTGCCCTGCTTCCCTTACTGGGGCTGTTCCCCACATACACACATTTGCCCTCACTCCCTTACTGGGGCTGTTCACCTGAGCTGATAATAAAGCTTGTGTGTGCGCCCTAGAATGTGAAAGGGGAGGAGCTTAGGTGTGAGGTAAATTCAGAGAGTGGCAGTTGAAATCAGGGTGAGGTATGAGAGGAGTGTAATATGGAGACAGTCCTGTCCTGAGGTAACTGTGGAAACCTCTGGAGGGACCAGCTACACGCTGGCAGGTATTAGTACCTAGACCACCTGGAAATTCAAGGTCAGCGGCAAATTGAGAGACTGCTATTCACTTTTTCATAAGGAGCAATGAAATTGCCCAGGAGTTCAGTATCATGATTGAGTCTGGAAACTTTAAAAAAAAAACAGTGAGTTTTCCTTCAGGACTCAAGTCACCTGTTCGCTGAAAGGGATTAAAGATTTCCTTGTCTTGAAAATCCCAGGATTTCAAGACACCTATTCCCAGGTAGGGAAGTAGCAGCAGGAGGAATACACTACCACCACAAAGCAGAGAAGCCAAACTCTCATTAAGGTAGGTCAGATTATCATCATACACCTGCCTAGAGCCACAGACTCAGACTGGCTGTGACAGACTAGAGGAAAGACGCTCACAAAGCAGGACCCCGAGAACCCCGAAACCCTTTAACCCCTATATAGGGATTTGGAATTACACAGGAACACGGAGATCACTACCTGTGGAAGGCTGCAGTCCAGATGAGAGTAGTAGTCCAGCTAGGTCAAACCAGCAGTTGCAGAACAGTGACAAAATCGGCAAACTAGGATGTAGTGAGGAAACCAAGCAAAGGTCAAATCCGGATTTGGCAGCGAGGTACTGTATTGCAAATATAAAAATGGCTATTTTTGAGTTTATACATTATGTTATACGATAACATATTGTTTAATCAGACAGACAATGGTTCATGGTTACAAAATCTTGTGTATCCTTAAGGGTTTCTGTGTGTTTGTCTTGAATATACAGGCAGACAATATACCATTGTAGGAGAATCCTTATGATTTACTTTAGTTCAACAATCTGATGTTTTATGGGTTTGCTATATACACAGACACACAATATATCCATTTACCTAGCTCAAATACCTGATGTGTATTCTTGGGAGATTTGAATGTCTGTGGGTTTATTACCCCATTGTCTGATGTGTGGTGTATCTCTGATTCATCTATGCCCAATGACTGGCCATCAAAGGGCATGGATCAATAAGACTACAACACATTAACTCTAAGGCTTGTAATATTGTTGAAAGCCTCTATAAGATCAGATGAAATATAGCATAGACAGAAGCTCATGAACCTGTACCGAGACGTCCGGTCAGTGTTGGGATTTCCAGGAGTTCTCTGTCCTTGGTGTGCTTCTGATTCTTAATGTTCCAGGCAGATGATATTCAAAGCTCCTTGGTGATTGTAAGTATTTAACTGTACTTAACCTTTGTACGTTCAATATACAAAAGTGTACGCAATATCATACTTTTCCTTTAAGTTTGTATTTTATATTAACCTTTATAATAAAATTACTTAATTGCCTTCTTTAAAGCCGTATCTGAACCTTAGTGTTAAAAATATAGCAAAACAGGTACAAAAACGGCAGGCAGGAGGATAGTCAGAAAACGGGCGAAGGTCAAAACACAGGAATCACTATACCGAACAGAGCGGGGAACCAGGAAGTAGAAATTCAAAAACTATCTCTGGCGATGACTAGCAGACAGGAGGGGGAATTAGAAGGGTGTGGTGTCTTCCCATTGGCTGTAGCTGAATGGTGGTACTTAAGATGAAAGACACACGCCACGTACAGTCAGCCAGTGGAACTGTAGGTCCCAGGAAAACCCAGCTTAGTGGATAAGCGGAGCCTGCGCCCACCTGAGCCACAGGCACTGACTCCTCTCCCATCACCAGCACTGTCCACAGCAGGAACACGGCGTCGCCTGGTGATCAAAGCAAAAGTCTCAGGAACGGGCTCTGGTGATGACGTGACACATAGTGAATGCTGTAAAGAATGTTCCAGACTATTCTGTAGCCCTTCAGTAAAAGGTAAAAGCTCCCTGCCCTGTCTCTGGCTGAATTATTCTCTGCTGCCTCATCCCTTCTTTAAAGGGACCCTGTCACCAGATTTTTCCCTATGCAACTAAAATTACCGCCTTCTGCAGCACCTGGGCTGCATTCTAGGAAGGTGCTTTTTTGTATCTGGCCCCCTTTTCAGACCGCAAAAACAACTTTATAAAATATTACCTTTTTGTATGTAAATTTTATCGGTGGGCCTAAAGGGCGGGCTCTTTCTCCTTCGTTCCCCCGCCTGCCGCTGTTCGCCATCCCCGTGTTGATTTGAATTGATGACAACGGTCCCGTCATCCTCCACGCTGTGCTGAAGTCTCGCGCATGCGCCGTTATCGTAGGCCACTATCGCGGGCCTGTGCACAAACTATCCCCTCGTGCGCGGCGGAGGATGTATTTGCGCAGGCACGAGATTATGGGCTTGTACTAGCATGACGCTTGTGAGGTCATGCACAGCGCCGCCCATAATTTTGTGCCTGAGCAAATACTTCCCGGCACACGCGAGGTGATAGTTTGTGCACAGGCCAGAATCTCTACCGGACGCAGGTCCCCTATGCTCCCTATGGGTCCTCTGACCGACTCACCTTAAGTATCCCTTTGGGGAACATCCTGCAGCACAGGGCCTGTCCTTATGCCAGTTAAGAATATATATGCTCGCCACCTGGTAATACACAAGCCTACAGCAAGTACAGGAGACCGTTGCTGCCTAACAGGGCATTCCCTGCTACCTCCAAACAGATCCTGTCTAGGATATTGATATCAATACCAACTGTATACCTCCTCCACTATTTTCTGACAGGCTGTTTTCTATTGGATCAAACAGGTGATATGACTGTATAGTACTTACTGGGCTCTTGACCCCTACCCGGCAGTTTTGGACTGTGGTCCCCTACCCCCGTAGAACACCACTGTTCGATACATCTGGCAACACCCACCGGCTGACTTTGATATTCCGTTATATGGTCACAGTGCTCACACTTACTTCCTTATCTTTTCTGTGATGACCCACATCGTTCCTTGTCGGTGCAATCCGTATTCTAATCTCTAATCCCTTAGTCTGATATAACTCTCGATAAAGGTCCCATCGAGACCGTAACGTTGAGACAGTGAGTTGAGCAGTGTGTGTACAATGCTTGTGGATCGGAGCCATTCGTGTACAAAGTGTACGGAGAGAAGCAAAGCCATGTTTGTACGACATGTTCGGAGTGGACTCGCACGTGTATGACATATACACAAACCACCCCAACTCATTTCTGTGTGGCTCTGTCTCGTTCATCAGGATGATAATGAATAAGATTAAACATATATAGAAAAATTTATTATCAAAGCAACCAAACTTTGAGACATCAGTAATGCACTAAGGGTCTTTCCCATGAAGACAAATGCAAGAAACATACTAAGATTACGGAATATAAATTGATACATCATAAAAATATGTATAAGTATAAAAGTAAAACATTTTCACATTATTCTCTTAGTTAATTATGACATATTATTATGTCATATGTCGGCTCCCTGTGTTTGATTTTGGCTCACAATAATGAAAACACAGTGACCGCATGTAACAGACATGCAGTCTGATAGCCAGTGAATCTACCGGCTGGATCACACTGTGTACCACCATTGCATTAGTAAAGGACGAATGTGCAGGAGAATTCATCGGGACAAACATCTCCTACAGTATCGCGTGGGCTATTTCTTAGGACACGGGACTTCTTCTCTCTATCAGCATTTCTTTCACCAAGTAAGTGATATGATTTAACCACAGGCTTTATTAATAATGTCCTCTATCTAGCTAATATATATTGGTTTTTTTTATTTTGGCATTTATAGCCATGGCCTGGGGGTGTGCACTGTTCCGTCCATCCATCAATAAGCACCTACTGTGATCACGGGGCACCAATGAGTTGCAATGACAGACTTGGGTCTGCTGAAAAAATGACTGGCATTACTTTATTTTTCAGCGTATAAGACGACTTTTTAACCCCTGAAAATCTTCTCAAAAGTCGGGGTTCGTCTTATACGCCGGGTGTCGTCCTATACGGCGGTGCACAGTGCCGTCATTTACACAAAATAAAAGATATTCTCACCTGTCCACCATGCCCGCGGTGCCTCCAGCTGTTTCTTTCAGTCTGCAGGAACACAGACCCCTCCGTGATCGTGTCCAGTGTACGCAGCGGCCACTGCAGGATTTCGTCATGGCTTTACGGTGCCACAAAGCATTCAACTACTGCAGTAAAGCGCTGATAGTAGCGGCGGCCCTGTGTATTGGATGTACTTTACTGCAGTCGACATCCTGCATCCTGTATATATATATAATATATCTCAAACTCTATATTTTAACTGGAAAAGTTAGCGGTCGTCTTATACTCCCAGTCGTCTTATACGCCGGAAAATACAGTAATTATAATCTGCAATATTGTGGTATAGCTATGTATAGAGTAGTATGCAAACGTTTGGACAACCCTGGTCAAAATTACTGTTATTGTGAACAGTTAAGCAAGTTGAAGATGAAATGATCTCTAAAAGGCATAACGTTGAAGATGACAGATTTCCTTTGTATTTGAGGCAAAAAAAACATTTAAAAGATGAAAATAACAAACAAAAAAAGGAAAATGGTCTGATGCAAACGTTTGGGCACCCTGCATGGTTAGTACCTAGTAGCATCTCCTTTGTCAAGTATCACAGCTTATAAATGTTTTTGTAGCAGCCAAGAGTTTGTCAATTCTTGTTTGAGTGATTTTCTTCTATTCTTTCTTGGAAACATCTTCCAATTCTGTGAGATTCCTGGCTAGTCTTGCATGCACTGGTTTTCCTTGGAGACGCCTTCCAGTTTTGTGACATTTCTGGCTCGTCTTACAAGCACTGCTCTTCCTTGGAGACATCTTCCTGTTCTGTGAGATTCCTCGCATGTCTTGCATGCACTGCTCTTCTGTGAGCTTCCAGGCTTGTCTTGCATGCACTGCTCTTCCTTGGAAAAGTCTTCCACGTCTGTGAGATTCCTGGCTCATCTTGCATGCACTGATCTTCTTTGGAGACGTCTTCCAGTTCTGTGAGATTCCTGGCTCGTCTTGCATGCACTGGTCTTTTGAGGTCTAGCCACAGATTTTCAATAATGTTCAGATCGGCGGGTAGTGAGGGCCATTGTAAAACCTTCAGCTTCCGCCTTTTGAGGTTGTTTATTGTGCATTTTGAGATGTGTTTAGGATCATTATCCATCTGTAGGAGTAATCTTTTCACCTTCAGCTTTTTTATAGATGGTGTTATGTTTGCATCAAGAATTTGTAAAAAATTTCATTGAATCTATTCTTCACTCTACCCGTGAAATGTTACCATTTGCTGCAACACAACCCCAAAACACGGTTGATACAACCCCATGTTTGACGAGATTTTCTTTTCCTGAAATTCTGTGCCCTTTTTTATCTACACATTCTTTTGTTCATTGTGGCAAAAGAGTTTGATTTTAACCTCATCGGTGCAAGGCACTTGTTTCCAAAATGCATCAGGCTTGTTTAGATGTTTTTTTTTTTGTTTTTTTTTTTAAACATCTTTTTATTAAATTTTAACCTAATTTCTTTTACAATCTGCTCTTATACAAAGAGCATTTCATTTCTGCTCTTATACAAAGAGCATTTCATTGCTGACATTATAATCAAAACAGTCCCGCCCACCCCTCCCCCCGCTCTGCGTGCGACCAGAAGCAACTTAAAATGGTAACTTATGTAATTGGTATGTGTCCATTGAGCAGTTCAAGAAGGTACCAAGAGGTCTGTCCAAACTGAGATTTAAGTCTATCCTTAAGCACTGTAGCCAAGTTAGGTATAAATAAAGACCATGTTTCAAAGAAACGCTTAGTCAACTTCTCCTTATTCGACAGTGCATCCAGCCAGTCCATTTTGAATATGAACATTAGTTTTGTTTGGATAAACGCTAGAGAGGGTGCTTCAGGATTTACCCAGAGATGTAGGATACTTTTCCTAGTGGCCGAGGCCCAAATAGTTAACAATGCCCTGGTACCTCTCGGAAGACTTTGTTGAGCCTCCTCCAACATGTTAAAAATCGCCCACTGTGGTGTCAGAGCAAACTGAATATTGTATGTGTTTTGTAAGACTGAGTGAACGCTTCTCCATACTCCCTGTATCTGAACACAGTCCCATAAGTGGTGAAACAGGTCAGTGTCTCTTATGCCACATTTAGAACAAGAGTATAAGGCACTTGTGTCCATTTTTGATTGAATTTTTGGAGTAATATATGCTCTATGTAGAATCATCAAGGCCATATCTGTGTAGCTACTGGACGACAGAAATTTACGTTGCAACAGCGTGGCTTGTAAAAAATCCTTTACCTCGAACTCTGGCATGTCTACCTTCCATTTTGCTGGACCTGTTGTTTTCCCCTCCCATGTCCAAACTGTACGCAACATTGAATAAACCTGACTAGTCGAGGACGCCTGGCTTCTTGCCCTCCTAAGAAAGTTATCCACACTTCCTCCAAGATCTCCCTTTGGCTTGTCAACAAGATATTTTTGTGCCAAGCTACGCGCCTGAAGAAAAAAAAAAGGCTGACCCACAAAAGCTGGAAATCGGTGTGCCGCCTTCTCGGAAGAAAGCAACGACCAATCAGGCTCCATTAGATCTGCAGCATAAGCACAACCCTGCATTGACAATGTTTCATAAATCCTCGGAGGGCGACCCTGGAGGAATCTCGGATTTCCAATAAAGGGTTGAAATGGGGAACTTGAAGTGTTAATTTTACCAAGTTTCCTCACCTTCCTCCACGTTAGTATAGTATGCCATAGTGTTGGATGATCCCTAACCTCACTCGGTATTTCCTCCTTCCCTAAATGCAGCAATGCTGTTAACGAGACTTGTGAACATAGCTGTTGTTCCAATTGTACATTGGCAAAGTGAGATACCCCTCGCACCCAGTCCACCACATATCTAAAATTTGCTGCTAGATTATATCTGCCCAGATCTGGAAGATTTATGCCCCCTGCCCCTTTTGGTAATTGAAGCTTGATTAAGCTGATCCTAGTACGCCCCTTGTGCCCCCAAATGAATTTTCCAAAGGATGAATTTAGTAGCTTAATATCTGATTTGCGTAGAAGCAACGGGAGAGTCTGAAATAAGAACATTATTTTGGGGAATGCTACCATTTTAATTAAGTGACATCGACCCGAAAAGGATATTTTCAGATGTTTCCAAGATTGGAGTAGATGTATTAATGAATTTATAAGAGGCTTATAATTAATTTGATATAGTAACAAGGGGTTTGCTGGGAGCTGAATCCCCAAATATTTAATGGACCTGGTACACCACTGGAAGGGAAATAAGTTATCAATTTTACCCGATTTGTACATTGCCAATGCCTCAGTTTTTTTGTAATTTACTCTGAAGCCTGAGGCCTTTCCAAAATTATTCAATGTGTTCATTATCTCTGGAATCGCTTGAGAGGGATTGGCAATAAACAATAAAATATCATCGGCAAAAGCCAAAAGTTTAATTGTTGTCCCACCGACTCTCATGCCCTGAAATATTGCTAAATTATGTAGGGCCCTCAAGATTGGGTCCAGAGCCAAATTAAACAATAAAGGTGACAAGGGACACCCCTGCCTCGTTCCCCTCTGTACCTCAAATGGCTCAGAGAATGTATTATTTATAGATAGTCTGGATTTGGGGTCTGTGTATATCATCTTGACTGCTTCGCAAAACCAGGATCCCACCTGGCGACATGCCAAAAGATTATGTAAATAGGCCCAAGAGACCCTGTCAAAGGCCTTGTCCGCATCAAGGCTAACTACTATATGTTTGGTACATCTATGCTTCCTGCTATAAGAGATAGCCCCAATAGTCGTCCTGATGTTATAGGTGATGGATTTCCCATGCACGAATCCCGTTTGGAAGGGCAGAATAAGATCTGGAATCACTTGTTGTAATCTACCAGCTAGTATTTTAGTAAAGATTTTAAAATCAGAGTTGAGTAATGAGATGGGTCTGTATCCCTCCACCTGTAGTGGGTCTTTTCCTGGCTTAGGTAATACTATAATGTTTGCCTCATTGAACCTGTCGGGAATTATTCTATCTGTGACTATCTTATTATACACTGCACATAGATGAGGACCGATAGAGGCTCCCAAGATCTTATAATATTCGTTACTAAATCCGTCGGGCCCTGGGCTTTTGGCTAGTTTAAGAGTGCCAATAGTTTTTACTATTTCTGAAATATTTATAGGGGCGTTTAGTACTACTCTTTGTTCCTCTGTCAAGATGGGCGCTACGGTACCATGGATAAAATCAGCTTCCCCGTCAACCTCCCTCGGTTCCGCTTCATACAGCGAGCCAAAGAATGCCCTGAACTCCTCCACTATTTCCTCATTTTTTGTTACCATGGTACCATCTTTCTTTTTAATTTTGTTGATTCTAGTGGTGGTTCTAAAGGGTTTGGTTAAAGAAGCTAGTAATTTCCCAGGTTTGTTGCCCCATTTAAAGTATTTATGTTTCTGGTAGTCCAGGTTACTAAGTGCCATCTCATGGGCCAAGGTGTCCGCCGCCTCCTTGGCCTCTAAGAAATGTTGTTTTGTCGTATCCGTGTTGTTATTTTTAAAATCTTTATATGCCTGCGTGAGAAGTTTTTGTGCTGATATAGTTTGTTCCAGGAGCTTTTTTCTCTTATGGCTGACATATGATATTATCTGACCTCTTACTACTGCCTTGGAGGCAGCCCAATACAAACCAGCGTCCCCACTATGCTCGTGATTATCCTCATAAAAGCTCCAGTAGTTTTGTAAAGAAGCTTTGAAATCCTCAGATTGATATAAATATGAAGGAAACCTCCACCTTCCTTCCCGTAGTATTGTGGTAGACAACAACAAATTAAAAGTAACCGGTGCATGATCCGAAATACAGATGTCTAGGATGTTGGAGGAAAGTAAATGTGGCGTCAGTGCTGGGCTTAGTAGCCAATAGTCAATCCGTGTATGTAAGTCATAGACATGTGAATAAAATGTATAATCTTTATCTATTGGGTGCTGCATGCGCCATGTGTCTATTAGTCCCAATTGATTGACGAGATATTGCAAACCACTATGGAGCGCCAATAGAGGAGATGGCTGGGGACTTGACCTGTCTAAAATTCCATCATGAGCCTCATTGAAATCTCCGCCTACAATTAAATTAGTCATATCCCAACCTGTGATACTTTCGATCAATCTGGCTCTGAACTGTGGATCAGGAATATTTGGTGCATATATGTTTGCTAAGTTGTAGATAGTGCCCTCTATCTTCACTTTCACCAATAATAATCTCCCCATAGGGTCCTCTGAAACCTCCAGAACTTCATGACTAATATGCTTATTGATCAATATAGCTACCCCTCTTTGTTTTCTCGTAAATGACGCTTCTGCGCATACAGCATATTTTCTGCTGTGAAGAAATGGGTGATTGCCCTTCATCCAGTGTGTTTCCTGTAAGAAGACAATATGGCAATTTAAACGATGTAGATAATTTAAAACTTTTTTCCTCTTAATAGGAGAGTTTAACCCGTTAACATTCCAGGAGCACCAATACAGCGATTTAATCGTGGACACATTTGTGCTGTCTGTGTTAGTCATTTATCCTATTCCAGAAGGAGGAATTAATTGTAAAATTATAAACAACCTATTTGGGTTCCCTCGTCCATCCCAGCGAGTAAACGCGACAACCCATATGAGAGCTAAACTAAAGGTGCGCACGCAGAGCCCCCTAACCCCTTCCCATCTAAACAAAAACCTTAATCTAATGGCAATGTCACCTGCCTCTCTGGCAGTCCTGACACTGAAAAAAAAAAAAGGAAAAACAGAATGAACATCAGAACTGTAGCACAGTGACGTCTCCGATTTAAGTGTCTATGTTGAGTGCTGGCGAAGCTCCATTTTCCTGAAGAAGGTAATTTAAAGCCAACTTAGGATCTTCAAAAGTCCAATTCTTTCCCCCTGTAGTGAAGCGTAGAACAGCAGGATACAGTAGACTGAAGCGAATATTTTTTTCCGCCAATAGTTTGCATACTGGATTGAAGGCTTTGTGTCTTGTTGTCAAGGCTGCTGAGTAATCTTGGAACAAAAGCAGTTTAGAGTTATTGTAGGTAAGTGAGCGATTTTTTCTAAATGCTGTCAGCAATCTGATCTTGTCTTGGAAGTCCAGGACCTTAAAAATTACTTGTCTGGGTCTGACCTCTCCATCATTTCGAGGTGGGCCCACTCTGTGGGCCCTTTCAATAGCAATTGGCCCCGACTTTAGATCCAATTTCAAAGCTCCTGGTAGCCATTCTGAAGTGAGTTTCAGTAGATCAGCTTGCCGAACCGATTCAGGGACGCCCACCAACCTTAAATTATTGCGTCTGGACCTGTTCTCCAGATCATCTACCTTGTCCAGCAATACAGCAATGTCCTTATTCCTGCTCTCTAGCATGTCTGAAATTTCCTTTACAGAGTCCTCCATGTCAGAGACCCTCTGCTCCACATCTGTTAGCCTTGAACCCTGGGCATTAACTTGGGTGACTATAACGTCTAATGAAGACTGGAAGGCTGCCAGCCGCCCATTAATCACCGGCATCAAGAGATCCGTGATGGCCTTAGCAGTGGCCTGGGGTGGGTCTGTAGTTGCCTCAGGGGAAGCCCCTGGTGATGGGGGTGCATTTTGGTTTCGTCTTTGTGGTCTATTTCCTTTACTTGGTTGTGTGGCATTGCTCTTACCCACAAATTTATCCATAGTAAGAACTGTAAATATGGAGCTTCTTTAGAGACTGTAGTGACGTCACAATAACATAAGCTTAATTACATCTGTGTGGTAAACTTGGCTGTTTCACAATTATTTCCACGCTGTGTATGAGAGTGTATAGATGTTACTTGAAAAAGACCAGTCAGAAGGGCAGGAGGCAGGCCAGATGACTGATCCCACTTCTCTTTGTTTTTCACCCTCTACTATACTGTCAGTGCTGGTGAAGTGGTGGAGTAGGGGTTAATCAAGTTGAGCTGTGATGCACTTCAGGCTTATCTGCCTCTGTTTACTGTTGCAGATTACAGGCCTTGTGCAGCAGTCATGTAAGATGAGACCTGCAGGGATGTATCTGCCCCCTTCACAGCCCCCTGTTTATCTCCTGACCTGCTCTCACAGCCGAATGTCTCCAGGGGCTCTCAGCTCCCTCCTCACTCACAATATCTCAGTAGGTGGGCCTGTCCACGGAGCTCTGTGTGACAGGTAAACACAGCGTGCAGTCCTATTTGCTGAGCTTGCTGCTGCTCAGTGTTTCACTATTTCTTCTGTGGCAGGGAGGGGAGTGTGTGAGAGTTCACTGAAAACTATGGCTGCCGCTGGAAGCACTTCAGTCCCCTTCCCTGTCTCCTTCTGGATGTTAGAGCCCGATATTTAACCCATCTCTTACCAGGTCCCGGGTGCTTTCCATTTGCAGTGGCACAGCTGCAGGGGGAGCAGGGAGGACGGGCAGCGTTCCTCTGTGCAGCACAGCCCACAGCCTGCAGCCTGGTGCTTTGTGTCAGAGCACTCCTTTCTTTGTGGTGCAGCATACACCTTTCACCTCCGGAGTATCAGGAGAGCCGGGCCTGATGTGCGCCCCTTGTCCTGGCCTTATCCCTGCAGCCTTTAGATGTTAGGATGGGCCTGGATAACGTTTTTGGCCTAGGCTGCTGCAGGAGCTCATGATAAAAGCAGCTACCTCGTAGCTCCGCCTCCCGGAAGTCCTAGATGTTTTTTTTTAATACTTCTGATGCTGAATTTTATGGTGAGGATGGTTTTCTTCTGATGACTTTGATGAAGGCCATATTTATGCAGGTGTCACTGAGCAGTAGAACAATGTACACAATTCCAATTCTAGAGCCTGCTAAATATTCCTGAAGGTCTTTTGCAGTCAGACAGGAATTCTGATTTGCCTCTCTAGCAATCCTACGAGCAGCTCTCACAGAAATTGTGCTTGGTCTTCCAGACCTTATCTTGACCTCTACTGTCCTGGCAGCTGTCATTTTTTAATTATATTTTGAACTGAGGAAAGGGCAACTTGAATACGCTTTGCTTTCTTCTTTTAGCCTTCTCCTGCTTTATGGGCCTTCACCATATTCATTTTCAGAGTTCTAGGCAGCTGCTTAGAAGAAACCATGGCTGCTGGGGAAAGGGGGGGGGGGGGGGTTGGCACAGAAATAGAGTAGGCTGGGTTTTTATAAAGCTGTGAAATTCACATCACCTTTGATGATCGTGAACAAGCCATAACCTTAACAGGTTAATTAAGCTCTTAAACCGTGGTCAAAATTATCTAGTAATCCTGATGACCAATATAATTATTTGGAACTAATAAAAACTTAATGTGCATATATATTTCTAACTTTTTTTTAAGAACTCATACATTTTTAAACATATTACATTTAGAAGCTGGATCATCTTTTTTTCATCTATTACTAATAAAAACTGACATATGAGAACTTGAGAATGTTGTTGAAACCCCAGTTGCTAATGCTGTCACACGTGACAGACAGTCCTGTGGTGTCTAGCCATAGAAGGTCACAGCATTTGGCTGCGCAAACTGCTCTCTGACCTTCTATTATTTCTGCTTGGTTTTCATCCCTTTCCCTTTAAGATGCTGAAGAGTTCCCCAGACTTTTTGCTGCATATCATCAGCACTTCACTTGGTGTCTTTATATATCTTTACTTCCTATTACTTTGTGCTGGTGATAGCTCTTATACTCTTAACAAGTCTTCAGTGCAAGCAGTTGGCTTGCATACATCTGGAGAAACTTTGTGGTTGTTGTAGTTCCTCTCGGAGTCACCTGGAGATAGGTTTATCGTTCACTTTTCCCGTTTCTTGTCCCTGTCTTCATTAGTGCTTAGTGGGGTTGACTACCTAGGGCCCAGATCAGGGTCAGCCTAGGACCAGATATCCAGCTCAGCACATAGGTGCGGAACCCATCTAGGGTGGTGAGGGCCCAGCGGTAGACTTGGTCATGTGTCCCCATATCACCCTACTTCCCGTACCTAGTGTTACAAATGCAGATTTTGAGATTTTTGTAGATGGCTCTAGATATTACAATGAGAAATGTCCAGGTACGGGATATGGAAAAAGTGTTGATATAGGAGCCACTTCCTGCAGAGTGTCAAATGGCAAAAGGTTTGACAGCAAACATTTGCAGGGATTCCAGGTACGCTTTTAGAGTTGCACATGGCAATGAACCCATCTGGAGGAGCAGGGATTTGTGGGAGTCATCAAGTTAATGCCCTTCCTGACAATGAGGCAAAAGCTGTAATGTCTTTATACTCTTGCATCCTCCCTGGCCCAGGAGATATGGTATGATCAGACCCTGTCCCCGTACAGTCAGGCATGGCCATTACACAGTAAATAGCAGGTGCACCTTTGGAGGATTATCTCAACACATGCAATTGAGCAATTATTATTCCAAGATCTATTGATGGAAATCAACTTTAAAATTGAAGGGGTTTTCCCACAAAGTTAAGTCCAAGTGGGTGTTATGAGATAGTTTTTACTGGGGGAGTTTAGTTCTAGCTGTATGAGTTGTCCAATCACAAGCAGACAGCAACACTCAGGTGTAAGAAGAAATGCTCCCAACATAGGTTAGAGCATGGGGTGGGGGTGACTTCTCCATGTGCTCCTGTGTATTATGATTGGTGATGGTCCGTTGGATGTGCTGACAGGCTCGACACGAGTAAATGAGTATAATGGAAGTCAATAAGGGACTCCAGCATTTTGATGGAAGAGTTTTGGATGTCTTTTAAAAAATAAAAAAAAACCTGCCAAGCCTCTCTAGGAAATGCTCTGTTTATGTCTGGCTGTATGTAGGTGGAGAGTCGAATTGCCCAATCATTGACTTCCATAAAGGCTGCTTTACACGTTTCAATTTTGCATACGATCTTGTATGCGATGTGACCCGCCCCCAACGTTTGTGCGGCACGTTCAATTTGTTGCCCGTGTCGCACAAACAATTAAATCCCGTCACATGTACTTACCTTCCATACGACCTCGCTGTGGGCGGCGAACATCCACTTCCTGGAGTGGGAGGGCCGTTCGGCGTCACAGCGACGTCACACGGCAGCCGGCCAATAGAAGCGGAGGGGCGGAGATGAGCGGGACGTAAACATCCCGCCCACCTCCTTCCTTCCGCATTGCCGGCGGGAGCCGCGGGATGCAGGTAAACGGAGTTCATCTTTCCCGGGGTGTCACACACAGCGATGTGTGCTGCCTCGGGAACATTGAACAACCTGACGTTCAATGTTTAGAAATTGAGCGACGTGCATGCGATCAATGTTTTTGCGTATGATCGCAATCGCACGTAGGTTTCACACGCTACAATATCACTAACGATGCCGGATGTGCGTCACTTACGACGTGACCCCGCCGACACATCATTAGATTTATTATAGCGTGTAAAGCCCGCTTTATACTCGGGTACTCGAATTGAGCATCTCTGAGCATGCAACTGCTCATCACTAATCATAATACACACGCTAACTGTTGTACTTCATAATATATATCTCAGCTGCTATAGAACACCACAATGCACACCTCAAATGCTGTAAAGCCTCACAATACACCTCAGATACTATAGCAACCCCAATACAGGTCCTATGGAGCACAAACTGAACTTAGGAAGCCATTCTTCTTTAAACATTATTTTAAGGAAAAGGAAGGAAACATGTCATCTGTAGTTACAAATGGACAATAACGACTAAAGCCCGCTTTACACGCTGCAATATATCTTACAATGTGTCGGCGGGGTCACGTCGTGACGCACATCCGGCATCGTAAGGTACATTGCAGTGTGTGACAGGTACGTGCGATTGCGATTGGACGGTAAAACGTTCATCACATACACATCGTACCTTTCTCTAGAATTGCACGTCAGATTGTTCATCGTACCCGGGGTAGCACACATCGCAGTGTGTGACACCCCGGGAACAATGAACAGATCTTACCTGCGTCCAGCGGCTCCCGGCCAGCAATGCGGAAGGAAGGAGGTGGGAGGGATGTTTACGTCCCGCTCAGCTTCGCCCCTCCGCATCTATTGGCTGGCTGCCGCGTGACGTCGATGTGACGCCTAACGTCCCTCCCACTCCAGGAAGTGGACGTTCGCCACCCAAATCGAGGTCGTATGGAAGGTAAGTACGTGTGACGGGGGTTAATAGTTTGTGCGGCACGTACAACAAATTGAACGTGCCACACATACGATGGGGGCGTTGCAAATCGCATACGATATCGTATGCGAAATTGCAACGTGTAAAGCAGACTTTAGACACATTAGCTCTCTGAAAGATAATAATGATCAACTATTACATGACTCCTCTTCCATGTTTGAGATATTTGTGGTCTTGCCAAGGCCTGGGAAAGATGCTACTTTCCCAGACTCAGAGATCCATCTATCTTTTGACAGCTGATGTCAAGATATTGGTAAAAGTAATGGCCAATAGGCTGAATGCAGCTAACATTAAGCTTTCAGATCCAATAAATTAAGGGCCGAGATATAGGGGTTGGACAAAAAAATGGAAACACCTAACGTTTTTGCATCATAATCTTTGAACACGTTATAAACATGCAACCCGTGACATATGTTAATGGTTTGTAGTTGATTATTTGTGTTATGTGATATGTATGTAAATTAACTGTTTGTTTTGCAGAATTGTAAGAACATTGATGAGAACCTGATACCAAGGGCAGACCTCTCGCATTTTCAAAGAGGCCAAATTGTTGGTGCTCGTATGGCAGGCGCTAGTGTAACAGAAAGTGCCCGAATGCTTGGCATGTCAAGAGGTACTGTCTCCAAAGTAATGACTGTGTTTGAAAGAGAAGGAAAAACGTCTGCAGCTAAGCACATGTCCGGCCGAAAGTCAAAGTTGAAAGAGAGAGACCGTTGGACTCTAAAGGCCCTGTCACACACACAGATAAATCTTTGGCAGATCTGTGGTTGCAGTGAAATCATGGACATATTGTTCCATTTGTACACAGCCACAAACCTGGCACTGATTGTCCCCAATTTCACTGCAACCACAGATCTGCCGCAGATTTATCTGTGTATGACAGGGTCTTTAACAATAAAACTACTGACTTTTTTTTTGACTACTTCAATACATAGGACAAAGTAGTCAAAATGACTACCTCAGTTCTAGTGTTAAGCGAATTGTGAGAGAGCATTGCAAGACCACGGCTCCAAAAATCATTGCTGAGCTCAATGAACACCTACAAAACCCAGTTTCCACGAAATCTGTTCATCGGGAGCGGCACAAATCTGAATTCCATGGAAGAGCTGCAATTAGAAAACCGCTGCTCTCCAGGACAAATGTGTCCAAGCGTTTAGAGTGGTGTAGAAACCTCCAGAATTGGTCCCTCGAGCAGTGGAAACGTGATATTCTCAGATGACTCATCGTTTACCCTATTTCCAACCTCCGGCCGAGTGTACGTTTGGAGAGAGCCGAAAAAAGCATTCCATCCAGACTGCCTTCTCCCAACCGTAAAACATGGCGGAGGTTCTGTGATGATCTGGGGTGCTATTTCATGGAGATCCGCCAGACCAATGATATCCCTTCATGGAAGAATTAACAGCCGAGATTATTTAGGCATCTTGGGCGACCAAGTGCATCCCATGGTTCAAGCACTGTTCCGGAGGGGAACGCCATCTTTCAGGATGATAATGCACCAATTCATACAGCTAGAATCGTTAAAGCATGGCACGAGGAACATTCTAATGAAGTTAAGCATCTCCTCTGGCCCCCACAATCCCCAGACCTCAACATTATTGAGCATTTATGGTCGATTTTAGAGATTCAAGTTAGACGTCGATTTCCACCACTATCGTCGCTCAAAAAACTGGAGGCTGTTTTAACTGCAGAATGGGCTAAAATTTCTTTGTAAATAATTCACACCTTATATGAATCCATACCTCAGTGAATTCAGGCTGTAATCGCCGCAAAAGGTCGACCTACACCATATTAAACTAACTTTTGTTGATGTTTCCAGGTGTTTCCATTATTTTGTCCAACCCCTGTAAATAAACCATACTCGGCTGATTTAGTTGGAGACTCCCAAGGTTTTATATAAGGGCATGGAGAAAAACTGACACTGGACACAAGTGGTAAAACTGCGGTAGAACGTTTATTGATGTTTGCACATAAATTGATAACATTTAGATGGATTCAGACGACCCTCAGACAAAACATGATTAACTTAAAGTTATTATTAGAGGACTGTATCAGTCAGAATTTCATGACGCTTAAAAGACATAGCAAATTTAACTTTATTAAAAAAGTTGTTTTTTTTCTTTTTTAATAGGTCATCCGACAGTTGAACAGTTTGTGGATCGTGGAGGAATGATTGACACATTAATAGTTGGATGTTTTAACCCCTTCCCGACCCTTGACGCACCATATGCGTCATGAAAGTTTGTGCCTTCCCGATCTTTGACGCACCGTATGCGTCATGGTGGGTTTCAGTTCCTGCAGCGCTGGTGACTGCGTTCACTGAAATGTCACCAGCGCTACAGGTACATGAGGACTCGTAGTTGAGCCCAGGAAGGGTGGCTTTGCCCCCCCGTGGCTACGATCACTGATTGGCTGTTGAAAGTGTCACTTTCACATTCAATCAGAACGATTGTAATATTTCACCAATGAAACTTGGCGAAATATTACAATCCAGCCATGGCTGATGATGCAATATCATCGGCCATTGGCTGGAGCAGAATTACCCCCCCCCCCGGTCTGATTAGAGCTAGCGTTCCTGTGACGCTATCCCTCCAGTCAGATGTGGAGGGGCGGTGTGACCAGTGGGTGCCCCTCCACTTCAACTTCATCCTGGCCGTGGAAGGTGAAGACTGAGGTCCCCTGCTGCCGTCACCATCGTGATCACCGCGCTGCCAGGATCTGCTGCCACCGCTCACCGCGCTGCCAGGTAAGAAATGCTCCCTTCTGCTGTCCACTCCCCCTGCCATCCAATTCCACCCCCGCACTCCCACCCCGATCTTCGCTCCCCCCGTCGTCCGATTCCACCCCCTCACCCCGACCTCTGCCCCCCTCCTGTTTGCCAAACACTGACACATACACACGCACACTATAATAAAGTTTAGTGGATTTTTTACACATGGACACAGCACATCTCGCTCGTCCCAGTCACAAAGGGTGTACTCAGCTGAGGAGGGAGAGGACCCCACTTTTCCTCCTCCAGTGACACAGACTCGACGTCGCAGGACAAGAAATCGTCCGGAGGCCGGGAGGAGAAGAGTCGGCAGCCATGGACGAAGACCCACAGTAAAGTGTGAGTAACCCTCAACCTAGCACTAGTGCACTAAACCACACACACCAAACTGACGTACATTACACCACACTAACCTGAAATACGCTACATTAGGTTGGTATGTGGTGTGGTATAGTGTATGTTAGGTTGGCGTGTGCGTGTGTGTGTGGTGTATACTACACCACACATATCAACCTGACACACACCAACTTGACGTACACTAGCTTATATCACACTGCACACCAATCTGACTTAATGTATGTTAGGTTGGTGTGTGGTGTATACTACACCACACATACCAACCTGACATACACTATGTCAGGTTGGTGTGTGGGGTGTAGTGTACGTCAGGTTGATGTGTGTGTGGCAAACGCCACACACACCAACCTGAGGTATACTACACTACACACCAACCTGACATACACTACATATTCTCCATACGCCAGATGGTGTCCGTAAATAATTGGAGCTAATTTTCCATTCAAATTGTTAGCAAGACACCATGTCGAGTATGTAGAGCCCCTGCGTGCCTAAACATTGGTGCTCCCCCACAAGTGACCCCATTTTGGAAACTAGACCTCCCTAGGAACTTATCTAGATGCATAGTGAGTACTTTGAAGTACTTTGTGCTTCACAAATTGATATGTAAAAATGAAAAAGTAATTTTTTTTTCACAAATTTTCTTTTAGCCTCACTTTTTTTTCATTTTCACATGGGCAACAGGATAAAATGGATCCTAAAATGTGTTGGGCAATTTCTCCTGAATACACAGATACCTCATATGTGGTCATGAACCACTGTTTGGGTGCATGGTAGGGCTCGGAAGGGAAGGAGCGCCATTTGACTTTTTGAATGGAAAATTAGCTCCAAAAGTCAAATGACACTCTTTGCCTTCCGAGCCCTGCTGTGCACTTAAACACTTGATTTCCACCACATATGAGGTATCGGTGTACTTAGGAGAAATTGCATAATGAATTTTATGGTGTAATTTTTCCTGATACCTTTCTGAAAAAAAAAAAAGCTACCTGGTTGAAGGAACAATTTTGTGGTAAAAAAAAAAAATATATATATATTTCCCCGGCTCAACGTTATAAACTTCTGTAAAGCCCCCAGGGGTTCAAAGGGCTCACTAAACATTAAAACAATTACATGAGGGGTCTAGTTTCCAAAATGGGGTCACTTGTGGGGGAGCTCCATTGTTTAGGTACCTCAGGGGGTCTCCAAACGCAACATGGCATCCGCTAACTATTCCAGACAATTTTGCGTTTGAAAAGTCCAATGGCACTCCTAGCCTTCCGAGCCCTGCCGTGCACCCAAACAAGTAATTTCCACCACATATGAGGTATCGGTGTACTCAGGAGAAATTGCACAATACATTTTATGGTGTATTTTTTTCTGATACCCTTGTGAAAATGCTAAATTTTATGGCTAAAGTAACATTGTGTAAAAAAGGAAATTTTCATTTTTTCCTTCCACATTGCTTTGATTCTTGTGACGCACCTAAAGGGTTAATAAACTTCTTGGATATCGTTTTGAGCAGTGTGAGGGGTGCAGTTTTTAGAATAGGGTCACTTTTGGGTATTTCCTGTCACCTAGGCCTCTCAAAGTCACATCAAATGTGTTGTGGTCCCTAAAATTTTGTAAATTTTGTTGGAAAAATGAGAAATTTCTGATGAACTTTGACCCCCTTCTAACTTCTTAACAAAAAAAAAATTGTTTTGAAAATTGCACTGGTGTAAAGTAGACATGTGGGAAATGTTATTTATCAACTATTTTGTGTGACATATCTCTCATATTTATGGGCATAAAATTTCAAATTTTGAAAATTGCACAATTTTCAAACTTTTCGCCAAATTTCCGAAATTTTCAAAAATGAACACAAAAATATCGGCCTAAATTTACCACTTTCATGAAGTACAATATGTCATGAACAAACTGTCAGAATCGCTAGGATCCATTGAAGTGTTCCAGAGTTATAACCTCATAAAGGGACACTGGTCAGAATTGCGCAAAATTGCAAGGCCGATAAGGTCAAGATAGGCTGGGGGCTGAAGGGATTAAAACAACCACAAATGTAACAGAATATATCATAAGAATTCCAGAGCATGCAAAAAGAGAAACTTTTTCCATAATTAAAATAATTAAAAGAGGAAGATAGGCAACTTTAAATTTCCTTGTCTAGATCATGGCTTCACGTTGAGTTTAGAAACTTGTGAACCAGCAGCTTTGGATTAAATGGGCGACTCATCAAGTTCTATGTCTTGCCACTAAGTGTCAGATTATGTTGGGGGACACCAAACTTATGTTATGTTTTCAAGTGCAAATTTTGGGAGAGCCAATTTTAAATACTTATTCATTTATTTCAATTGTCCAAGTTTTCTTAAACCCAATATTATGAGTATTGGAGTAAACAGAAGGAAATCAATTCCCAATGGTCTTATAGGTCTTTACTTTGTCTCTGTTACATGTCTTGTTGTACAGTTTGTCTCTATGTGAGTTTTTCTTTGCATTCAAACTATGATTTTCAAGTAGAACTTTCCTCACCTCCCAGGTATGATCATGGATTTTCCCCTGTGTGACTTCTACAATGGACAACTAAATCTGATTTCCGCTTAAAACATTTGCCACAGTCTGCACATGAAAATGGCTTCTCCCCTGTGTGAATTCTTTGGTGCTTAACAAGACTTGAATTCTCTGCAAAACATTTCCCGCATTCTGAACATAAAAATGGCTTCTCACCTGTGTGAGTTCTCTGATGTGTAACCAGATGTGATTTATTGTTAAAATGTTTCCCACACTCTGAACATTGATATGGCTTCTCACCTGTGTGAACTCTCCTATGTGCCATAAGATCTGATTCAGCTTTAAACCATTTCCCACATTCTGAACATGAAAATGGTTTTTCTATGTGAGTTCTGTGGTGTTTACTTAAACTTGAATTATTTGCAAAATATTTTCCACATTCTATACATGAAAACAGCTTCTCCCCTGTGTGAGTTCTATGATGGGCAAGTAAAAGTGTTTTCCGATTAAAACATTTCCCACAATCTGAACATGAAAAGGGCTTCTCCCCAGTGTGAATTATCTGGTGTTTAACAAGACTTGATTTCTGCGCAAAACATTTTTTACACTCTGAACACGAAAATGGCTTCTCACCTGTGTGAGTTCTCTGATGTTCAACAAAATGTGATTTCTGGTAAAAACATTTCCCACATTGTGAACATGAAAAGAGCTTCTCCCCAGTGTGAATTCTCTGGTGGCTAAGAAGACTTGATAAATTTACAAAATATTTTCCACATTCTGAACAAGAAAAGGGCTTCTCCCCTGTATGAGTTCTCTGGTGTTTAGCAAAATATGTTTTACCTGTATATCTTTTCCCACAATCTGAACATATAAAAGGCTTCCTTTTTGTGTGTAATTGTTGGTGCTTAACAAGATTTGATTTATAAGCAAAACATTTCCCACATTCTGAACATGCACATGGCTTCTCTCCTGTGTGAAGTTGCTGATGTTTAACAAGGCTAGAGTTATGTACAAAACATTTCCCGCAATCAGAACATAAAAATGGTTTCTCCCCGGTGTGAATTTTCTGATGTGTAACAAAAGTTTGTTTCTTTGCAAAACATTTCCCACATTCTGGACATGAAAATGGCTTCAACCCTGTGTGAGTTCTATGATGGGCAAGTAAAAGTGTTTTCCGATTAAAACATTTCCCACATTCTGGACATGAAAATGGCTTCAACCCTGTGTGAATTATCTGGTGTTTAACAAGACTAGAAATCTCTGCAAAACATTTTCCGCATTCTGAACATGGAAATGGCTTCTCCCCTGTGTGAGTTCGCTGATGTGAAATGAGCTTTGATTTTTCTGTAAACCATTTCCTACATTCTGTACATGAAAACAGCTTCTCCCCTGTGTGAGTTCTATGATGGACAAGTAAGCATGATTTCCGTTTAAAACATTTCCCACATTCGGAACATGAAAATGGCTTCTCCCTAGTGTGAATTTTCTTGTGTTTAACAACACTTGAACGCTCTGCAAAACATTTTCCACATTCTGGACACGAAAATGGCTTCTCACCTGTGTGAGTTCTCTGATGTATAACAAGATGAAATTTCCGATAAAAACTTTTCCCACATTCTGAACATGAAAAGAGCTTCTCCCCTGAGTGAATTATCTGGTGCCTAACAAGACTTGATATATTTACGAAATATTTTCCACATTCTGAACAAGAAAAGGGCTTTTCCCCTGTGTGAGTTCTCTGGTGTCTAACAAAATGTGATTTATTGCTAAAAATTTTCCCACATTCTGAACATGTGTATGGCTTCTCACCTGTGTGAACTCTCCTATGTGCCACAAAACCTGATTTAGCTTTAAAGCATTTCCCACATTCTGAACATGAAAATGGTTTCTCCTCTGTGTGAGTTCTGTGGTGTTGAATTAAACTTGAATTATTTGCAAAACATTTTCCACATTTTGAACATGAAAATGGCCTCTCCCCTGTGTGAGTTCTATGATGGACAAGTAGAACTGTTTTCTGATTAAAACATTTCCCACATTCTGAACACGAAAAGGGCTTCTCCCCAGTGTGAATTCTCTGGTGTTTAACAAGACTTGATTTCTCCGCAAAACATTTTCCACATTCTGAACAAGAAAATGGCTTCTCACCTGTGTGAGTTCGCTGATGTGCAATAAAATGTGATTTCTGGTAAAAACATTTCCCACATTGTGAACATGAAAAGAGCTTCTTCCCTATATGAAGTCTCTGGTGGTTATGAAGATTTGATAAAGTTACAAAATATTTTCCACATTCTGAACATAAATATGGCTTCTCCCCTGTGTGAACTCTCTCAGGGCTAACGAGCTTTGATTTTTTGTTAGAATTTGGCCCAAGCTCTGAAGAAAATGTTTTCTTCTCTGTGTGAATTTTTTGATGTTTAGCAAAAGAATCTTTGAGGGAAAAACGTTTGCCACATTCTGCACTTGAAAATGGCATCTTTGCCTTAAGATCAGTTTTCTTTTTAACATCTCTTTTGTACCTTTTATTTTTCTTAATAGTCTGTGAAGTATCAAAAGATGATAGATCTTTGTTGTGAAGGGATGATGGTATATCTGTAATAATGGCATACATTTCAGGTATATCATGTTTGATATCTAGGTCTTCTGATTTAAAATATGAAGATGTCAGTTGTCCCTCTGATCTTGTACAGTCACCTGCCAAGAATAAAGATTACTTTGTAATCAAATTATATTTTTATAACATTTCTAAAATATTCATAGAAATTACAAGTTATGTAGAGAAATTCCAAAGACATACAATTAGGGACTCTAGATTGTGAGCCCCAATGGCGACAGTGTTGCCAATGTATGTAAAGCGCTGTGGAATTAATAGCGCTATATAAATGGAAATTATTATTATTAAGTTCAATTATTTGCTACAACAAAAATAGTACACAATTTAAGTCAACAAAAAATGTTATGGACGTCAACATATAACCAAACCTTTACGAAAGTCCCAAAAAACCAAGACCTTAGTTACGTTTGTCAATTGAAAAAGACTAAAATTACTTACTGGTAAAGGCATTTTCCATGGGCCATGACAGCACCACACGAGAGAGCGATCCACCCCACAAGGACAGGAAACCTACTTAATAAAAAGTACCTCTCCCACACATTAATTGGGTTACATAGCATGAGACGATCCCCCACAAAGTTACATCTGCACACACCATCACCAGAAAAAGCAAAAAAAAAAAAGAAAAAAGAAAAACCAAAAAAAAAGAGTGCCCTGAAACACACACCACATTACAGTTAGTGCAGAACAAAAGCTATGAAAAAGGTCAGGAATATAAGGGTGCTGTCATGAACTCTGGAAAATCCTATTACCGGTAAGTAATTTGGTTTTTCCCTTCTTCCATAACATCACCGCACGAGAGATTTAGAGCAAATCCCTCATGGAGGGACCACTGCTTGCAGAATCCTTCTTCCAAAGGAAAGGTTACCAGAAGAGGATAGATCCCATAAAGTGCTTATAGAAGGTAGAAGGAGAGGACCAAGTCGCTGCTTTACCTATATGGTCAATTGACGCTTCCACCTTCTCAGCCCAGGAAGTCGCAAATGCTCTAGTAGAATTGGCTTTAATACCTACCCTGTTTCCCCGAAAATAAGACACTGTCTTATGGAGGGAATTTTGTTTACTTACCGTAAATTCCTTTTCTTCTAGCTCCTATTGGGAGACCCAGACAATTGGGTGTATAGCTTCTGCCTCCGGAGGCCACACAAAGTATTACACTTTAAAAAGTGTAACCCCTCCCCTCTGCCTATACACCCTCCCGTGGATCACGGGCTCCTCAGTTTTGGTGCAAAAGCAGGAAGGAGAAAACATAAATTGGTCTAGGGTAAATTCAATCCGAAGGATGTTCGGAGAACTGAAAACCATGAACCAAAAGAACAATTCAACATGAACAACATGTGTACACAAAAGAACAACCAGCCCGAAGGGAACAGGGGCGGCTGCTGGGTCTCCCAATAGGAGCTAGAAGAAAAGGAATTTACGGTAAGTAAACAAAATTCCCTTCTTCTTTGTCGCTCCATTGGGAGACCCAGACAATTGGGACGTCCAAAAGCAGTCCCTGGGTGGGTAAAAGAATACCTCAATAAAAAGAGCCGAAACGGCCCCCTCTTACAGGTGGGCAACCGCCGCCTGAAGGACTCGCCTACCTAGACTGGCGTCTGCCGAAGCATAGGTATGCACTTGATAGTGCTTCGTGAAAGTGTGCAGACTAGACCACGTAGCTGCCTGACACACCTGCTGAGCCGTAGCCCGGTGCCGCAATGCCCAGGACGCACCCACGGCTCTGGTAGAATGGGCTTTCAGCCCTGAAGGAAGCGGAAGCCCAGAAGAACGGTAGGCTTCGAGAATCGGTTCCTTGATCCACCGAGCCAAGGTTGACTTGGAAGCCTGCGAACCCTTACGCTGGCCAGCGACAAGGACAAAGAGCGCATCTGAACGACGCAGGGGCGCCGTGCGAGACACGTAGAGTCGGAGTGCTCTCACCAGATCCAAAGAGTGCAAATCCTTTTCACATTGGTGAATTGGATTAGGGCAAAATGAAGGCAAGGAGATATCCTGATTGAGATGAAAAGGAGATACCACCTTAGGGAGAAAATCCGGGACCGGACGCAGAACCACCTTATCCTGGTGAAACACCAGGAAGGGGGCTTTGCATGACAGCGCTGCCAGCTCAGACACTCTCCGGAGTGATGTAACTGCCACTAGAAAGGCCACCTTCTGCGAAAGACGTGATAAAGAGACATCCCGCAGCGGCTCGAAAGGTGGTTTCTCAAGAGCCGTTAGTACCCTGTTAAGATCCCAGGGTTCCAGCGGACGCTTGTAAGGTGGGACTATGTGGCAAACTCCCTGCAGGAACGTGCGGACCTGCGGAAGCCTGGCTAGGCGCTTTTGAAAAAATACGGAGAGCGCCGATACTTGGCCCTTGAGAGAGCCGAGTGACAAACCCTTGCCCATTCCGGATTGAAGGAATGAAAAGAAAAGTGGGTAAGGCAAACGGCCATGGAAGAAAACCGTTATCAGAGCACCAGGATAAGAAGATTTGCCAAGACCTGTAATATATCTTGGCGGACGTTGGCTTCCTGGCCTGTCTCATGGTGGCAATGACATCCTGAGATAACCCTGAAGACGCTAGGAGCCAGGACTCAATGGCCACACAGTCAGGTTGAGGGCCACGGAATTCAGATGGAAAAACGGGCCTTGAGACAGCAAGTCTGGGCGGTCTGGAAGCGCCCACGATTGACCCACCGTGAGATGCCACAGATCCGGGTACCACGACCGCCTCGGCCAGTCTGGAGCGACGAGAATGGCGCGACGGCAGTCGGACCTGATCTTGCGTAACACTCTGGGCAGCATCGCCAGAGGAGGAAACACATAAGGCAGTCGAAACTGCGACCAATCCTGAACTAACGCGTCCGCCGCCAGAGCTCTGTGATCCTGAGACCGTGCCATGAATGCCGGGACTTTGTTGTTGTGCCGTGACGCCATGAGATCGACGTCCGGCGTTCCCCAGCGGCGACAGATCTCTCGAAACACTTCTGGGTGCAAAGACCATTCCCCCGCATCCATGCCCTGACGACTGAGAAAATCTGCTTCCCAGTTTTCTACGCCCGGGATGTGAACTGCGGAGATGGTGGAGGCTGTGGCTTCCACCCACTGCAGAATCCGCCGGACTTCCTGGAAGGCTTGACGACTGCGAGTGCCGCCTTGGTGGTTGATGTATGCGACGGCAGTGGCGTTGTCCGACTGGATACGGATCTGCCTGCCCTCCAGCCACTGATGGAAAGCCAATAGGGCTAGATACACTGCCCTTATCTCCAGAACATTGATCTGAAGGGAAGACTATCGGAGTCCAGGTTCCCTGAGCCCTGTGGTGGAGAAAAACCGCTCCCCACCCTGACAGGCTCGCGTCCGTGGTGACCACAGCCCAGGTTGGGGGTAGGAAGGATTTTCCCTGCGATAGAGAATTGGGAAGGAGCCACCACTGAAGTGTCGTCTTGGTTGCAAGGGAAAGAGAGACGTTCCTGTCGAGGGAAGCCGACCTCCTGTCCCATTTGCGGAGAATGTCCCATTGGAGTGGCCGCAGATGGAATTGCGCGAACGGCACTGCCTCCATTGCTGCCACCATCTTCCCCAGGAAGTGCATGAGGCGCCTTAAGGGGTGTGACTGACCCCGAAGCAGTGATTGCACCCCTGCCTGCAGAGAAAGCTGTTTGTCCCGCGGTAGCTTGACTACCGCTGACTGTGTATGAAACTCCATCCCGAGGTAAGTCAGTGATTGGGTCGGTGTCAACTTGGATTTCGGGAAGTTGATGATCCACCCGAACTGCTGGAGAGTCGCCAGAGCGACGGTAAGGCTGTGTTGACACACCACCCGAGAAGGGGCCCTGACTAGGAGATCGTCTAAGTAGGGAATCACCGAGTGGCCCTGAGAGTGTAGGACCGCCACAACGGATGCCATGACTTTGGTGAAAACCCGTGGGGCTGTCGCCAAGCCGAAAGGTAATGCCACGAACTGAAGGTGTTCGTCCCCGATGGCGAAACGCAAGAAACGTTGATGTTCGGGTGCGATCGGCATGTGGAGATAAGCATCCTTGATGTCGATCGACGCTAGGAAGTCTCCTTGTGACATTGAGGCGATGACCGAGTGGAGAGATTCCATCCGAAACAGTCTGGTTCTCACATGTCTGTTGAGTAGCTTGAGGTCCAGAACGGGACGGAATGATCCGTCCTTTTTTGGCACCACGAACAAGTTGGAGTAAAAGCCGCGACCACGTTCCTGAAGGGGAACGGGGATCACAACTCCTTCTGTCTTCAGAGCGTCCACTGCCTGAAAAAGTGCGTCGGCCTGAGCAGGGGGCGGAGAGGTTCTGAAGAAACGAGCCACAGGACGAGAGCTGAACTCTATCCTGTAACCGTGAGACAGAATGTCTCTCACCCATCGGTCTTGAACATGTGGTCACCAGGCGTCTCCAAAGCGGGAGAGCCTGCCACCGACCGAGGATGCGGCTAGGGGATGCCGAGAGTCAGGAGGAGGCCGCCTTGGAGGCAGTGCCTCCTGCGGCCTTTTGGGGGCGTGACTTGGAACGCCACGCATAGGAGTTCCTCTGGCCTTTCTCCGGCCTGCTGGACGAAGAGGATTGGGGCTTGGCGGAGGGACGAAAGGACCGAAACCTCGATTGTATTTTCCGTTGCTGAGGTCTCTTAGGTTTGGACTGGGGTAAGGAGGAGTCCTTTCCCTTGGATTCCTTAATAATCTCATCCAATCATTCGCCAAACAAGCGGTCGCCAGAAAACGGCAAACCGGTTAAGAACCTCTTGGAGGCCGAGTCTGCCTTCCATTCGCGCAGCCACATGGCCCTGCGGACTGCCACAGAGTTAGCGGATGCCACAGCTGTACGGCTAGCAGAGTCTAGGACTGCGTTCATGGCGTAGGAAGAAAAAGCTGACGCTTGAGAAGTCAAAGACGCAACTTGAGGAGCAGAATTGCGTGTGACAGCATTAATCTCAGCCAGACAAGCTGAGATAGCTTGGAGTGCCCACACGGCTGCAAAGGCCGGGGCAAAAGACGCGCCCGTGGCCTCATAGATGGACTTCACCAGGAGCTCTATCTGCCTGTCAGTGGCATCCTTTAGCGATGAGCCATCTGCAACCGATACCACGGATCTAGCCGCCAATCTAGAGACTGGAGGATCCACCTTGGGACATTGAGCCCAACCCTTAACGACTTCAGAGGGGAAGGGGTAACGCGTGTCAGTGAGGCGCTTAGTAAAGCGCTTGTCCGGAACCGCTCTGGGCTTCTGGACAGCGTCTCTGAAGTCAGAGTGATCGAAAAACGCACTACGTGTACGTTTGGGGAACCTAAACTGGTGTTTCTCCTGCTGAGACGCCGACTCCTCTACAGTAGGAGGCGGGGGAGAGAGATCCAACACCTGGTTGATGGACGAGATAAGATCATTCACTAAGGCGTCCCCTTCAGGTGTATCAAGGTTAAGGGCGACGTCAGGGTCAGAGCCCTGAGCTGCGACGTCCGCCTCGTCCTCCAGAGAGTCCTCAAGCTGGGAACCCGAGCAGCGTGAAGAAGTCGGGGAAGATTCCCAGCGAGCCCGCTTAGCCTGTCTAGGACTGTGGTCCGGGCAGGAGTCCTCCACGTGAGACCTAGGGCCCAACCTGGGAGCGCGCTGCGGCGCGGACTGAGAGGGGCCTGGAGGCGACGATCCAACAGGGGCCGGGGCCTGTGTAAGGACCGGTCTGGACTGCAAAGCTTCTAGCAGCTTGGCAGACCATTTGTCCATAGACTGAGCCATGGATTGTGAAAGTGACTCAGAGAGTTTCTCAGCAAAAGAGGCGAACTCTGTCCCTGCCGCCTGGACAGGGGGAGCAGGGGGGTCTACATGAGCCGAGGGGCCCACTAGTGACCGAGGCTCCGGCTGAGCAAGCGAAACAGGGGTCGATCATTCCTCACAGTGAGGGTAGGTGGAACCCACAGGTAACATAGCCCCACAAGAGGTACAGGCCGCAAAAAAACCTTGTGCCTTAACAGCTTTGCTCCTTGTGGACGACATGCTGTTGTCTCCTAGGAGAATGATCACTGAGGGTATATGGGCAAAAAAGGGTATACAGCCCGACCGAACAGAAATATATATAAATACATATCTATTCCGGCACCCTAGGGGGGACCAGCACCGGGTGACCGGTGTGGCTTACCGACCGCTAACAAGCGGAGTGTGTGTCCTCCAGATTCCCTGCCTTAGGTCCCCCGGAGCTTCAGAGCTCTTCACTGAGAATCCTCCACCGGCAGAATGCCAAAAAATGGCTGCCGGAGCTCTCAGGGGAGGAGTGGAGCCGTGGGCGGCGCCAGGAAAGTGCGGGAATCTGGGGTCCCCACAGTGATCAGTGAGGGGGGAGGAAACATGCAGGATGCTCCAGCCCTCACATCCGACGTCAGGTCGGCAGTCCCGCCCTTACCCCTGACAGGCAGGCCCGGGGGCGGGATTTTTGCGACTAGGCCGCGATGAAGCCGGGGACTAAATTTGAGACTGCGCCCGACAAGCAGGCACGGTCGGCGCGGAAGTCCGCCGGCCTTCTCAATTCAGCAGCTGCCGCAGCGTCCGGGAAGAAGGTGCGCTCCCTGCACAGTCCCCAATGGGGACACAGAGTACCTTTGAGATGCAGGGCCCGGTCCCTGAGGTTAAATAGACTCCGGTCCGGCAGATTCCCACAGGGGCTGCGGAGGGAGCACGGTCCCAGTAAATGGATGACCGCTCAGGATCCCACTTCTCCCAGAGCCGCTAAGGGATGGTGAAGGGAACGGCATGAGGCTCCGGCCTTTGTACCCGCAATGGGTACCTCAACCTTAACAACACCGCCGAAGTAGTGGGGTGAGAAGGGAACATGCCGGGGGCCCCGTGGGGGCCCTCTTTTCTTCCAACCGACATAGCTAATATGAGAATGCATGAGTGGATGTGTGCCTCCTTCCACACAAAGCATAAAACTGAGGAGCCCGTGATCCACGGGAGGGTGTATAGGCAGAGGGGAGGGGTTACACTTTTTAAAGTGTAATACTTTGTGTGGCCTCCGGAGGCAGAAGCTATACACCCAATTGTCTGGGTCTCCCAATGGAGCGACAAAGAAAAGGACTTGTTTAAGCTGATGTGGACCTCGGTGTGTCGTCTCTCCGCCGTTCGACAGGACCCTGCGACGTCAGAGAAGAAGGCAGCCATCACCGCTCGGTCGCTTCCCTCCTGGTCAGTGACCCGCCGCCCTGAGGTAAAATAGCTCCACCTATGGGGAGCTGAGAGATTTTAAGCTGCCGTCACCATCGCCTCAGAGGTCGGCCGCGGGCAGCGCTGGTGTATCCCGCTTACCAGACACCACAGGTGGCGTCACGTATATCCCCAAAATCATCCCTGTACCCCATTCCACAGCCGCAGAGTGAGCGCCCAGGGCACGAAGCCGGGACCGACCACATGTGGTAACCCCATCGAGAGTAAAGTATCCGTAGTACCGGCACCAGAGTACCCCCCTATCGAAAACCCGGATGGTCGACTCAATTGGCGTCACGAACAGGATCGTACTTAAAAACCAACAATGTGTACCTAAAAAGACTTTATTGGCTATGTAAAGTGCGCACAGAACCGCCATAGTCCTTGTAATTAAACGGCGTTGCTCATTGGTTTGAAATAGGCGCGAGCTACCACAGAGATTGAAGCTGCGCCACACAACAGGTGAAAAGGAGAGCGAGGATAAGTCCCGCTCAGCGCTCTGCTCAGACTATCCAAAGTGCAGTGGCTGGTTCCGAAAAGACCCAAGAACTGACAAAAGGTGGGTCTGTCTATGCAAAATCCTAGTGTGTGCTGAACTTTGACTGTATCTAAAGGCTGTGCAACTGGCCGCAATTAACTAAGGGGGCACCGCCATGAGTGAGGACAACGAATCCTGGGTCCCCACAGAAGGAGGAGCCGCGCCAGCAGCCTTAATAATGCCAATAACCTTGCCATATGTGCCCGGAGCAAAATGGTTGCCAATCTATGAAGGGAAACCAGGCACTCTGGCAGCTTTTAAGAGGAAAATATTTGCGGTGCTGGATATGTATGCTATGACCGGGAAACAGCGAGCCACTATGGTGTTGGGACAATTAATCGGTGCAGCAGAGCTGGAGGTGGAGTCATGGAAAGATACTGACAGAGACTCCGTAAAAAATGTATTTGCCAAGTTAAAAGCTGCTTTTGAGAAACGCACCCGGGCTGTGCTGAGGATGATATTTTACCAATGTGAACAAGGGCCAAAGGAAACCATCAGAGATTGTGCCTTATGTTTACAGGTAGCACTTCGGTCCTTAAAGCAAGTGGATCCAGCAAGTGTGGACGACTAGGATAAAATGCTTGCCGAATAGTTCATAGCTGGCTTGAGGTCAGAAGTCAGTCGTCAGCAGGTGCATATGTGGGTCTTAGATCACCCTGATGTTGACTTTGATGCTATAAAAGATAGAGCAATAACAGTATTACAGTACAAGTTGCCGGCCAAGTCAGTGGACCCATCCTGGCAGGTTGATACTTCTCCCGCCGGCATAACAAATGCTTCCAAAGATTTGGTAAAGGTTGTAAAGGTGGCTGAAACATCAAGCAGAGAGGATGATTTGCGCAACCAAGTACAGCAGCTGACTAAAAAGATGGACTTTGTGTTAACACTCTTGCAGAACCAGCGAGGGTCACAACTGCCCAGTAAAATATAGTTAGCTGATTCTCCTGAGGATGTTCCATGGATGAAAAAAAAAGGCACATGTCGCCCGTGGAGGGGACCAACAAGTCGCCCGTGGAGGGGACCAACAAGTCGCCCGTGGAGGGGACCAACAAGTCGCCCGTGGAGGGGACCAACGGACCATTCCAACGCAGAGCTATGGACCACAAGGATTCTTCAGGACAACCCGTCTGCCTTCGTTGTAACAAGCCAGGCCATTTCGCAAGAGGAGGTCTTTTAAACCGGCAATTCCTGGGGCCCAGGGCCGAGCCTCAGGAATAAGACAGTCGGCCCCGAAAGACTGGCGTAGTCAGTACGTGGGAGGCCGCCCGTACCTTAATATTACACTAGAAGGAATCCCCATGTCAGTTCTTTTGGACACTGGGTCACAAGTAACCACCATCCCACATATATTGTACAAACACTATTGATCTGATGACGATCTTAGACCCCCAGATTCTAGTTTGGTTATACTAGCAGCCAATGGACTACCACTAAACCAGGTTGGGTTTAGGGAAGTCACATTAAAACTGGGGAGAGTAGAGTTAAAAGACCAAGGATTATGTGTGGTAGAAGATGACCCTAACAACAAATGCCCCTCCATGGTACTTGGAACAAATGTAATTGAAAACACAGACAACAGGTAAATCTGTCTGGAGGGGAAATTGGCAGTGTACGGGTTACAGACCAATTTCCTATTATGTTACCACCTAAAAGTGAAATGATGATCTGGTATCGAGCAGCTATCTGTCTTAGAGGAAAGGAATACCAGGCAGTTGTAGAACTGGTATACTCAGAGCACAGACCTACGCTGCTGACAGCCAGAGGGGTGGTGGATGTACGCAAAGGAAGAGTACCAATTCGTATCAAACTGTGGGGATTAGGAAGGAAAATTACCCAGGTACGCTACAGTAGCAAAGCTGTACACTGTCTGTGACAGCCATATACAGGCGATAAAGCCTTTGCCCCCGTCAAATTAAGCGGAGGACAACAACTCCAAGGGACAGCTAGAGGAATGGTGTCAGCAGTTGCATGTAGGGACTGATACCACCCCTTCCTATCAAAAAAATGGAATCTATCGGGTAGCACGAGAATTCGAACAGGTGTTTAGTAAGCATCTGTTAGACTTTGGGAAGGTAGAAGGGGTACGTCATCACATATCCACAGGGAATTATCCACCAATTAGACTGAGACATAGACCCGTGCCACCAAAACACTACCAGTGTGCAAAAGAGATGCTGCAGGACATGAGCGAGGCAGGGGTTATAAGAGATAGTTGTAGCCCCTGGGCAGCACCCTTAGTCCTAGTTAGTAAAAAAGATGGCACTATGAGGATGTGTGTGGATTACAGGGAAATAAATAAGATCACTCACAAAGATGCTTACCCGTTACCCCGTATAGAGGAGTCTCTTGCTGCATTGAGGACTGCTAATTATTTTTCTACATTAGAGCTCACTAGTGGATATTGGCAGGTCTCCGTGGCAGAGGAAGACCGAGAGAAGACGGCATTTACAACACCAATGGGCCTATGTGAATTTAATAGGATGCCGTTCGGATTATGTAATGCACCAGGAACATTTCAAAGGCTCATGGAATGTTGCCTGGGACACAAGAACTTTGAGACCATACTCTTGTACGTAGACTATGTAATTGTATACTCCAAGACCTATGAAGATCACCTGGAACACTTAGCTGAGGGTATTTGCATCTGTAGCAAAATATGGAATGAAGCTTAAACTATCAAAATGTCACCTGCTGAAACCAAAAGTCCAATATCTTGGACATGTAGTTAGCGCAGATGGAATAGCACCAGATGCGGAGAAGATAACAGCTATCCAAGATTGGCAGAGACCAACCATCGTCAGAGAAGTACGCCAGTTCCTGGGTTTGGTAGGATATTACCGGAGATTTATAAGGGGCTATACAAACATGGCAGCACCTTTACAAGCCCTACTGGTAGGCCAAACTAAACGAAGAAGGTCAGAACCGTCATTGGTATGGACTAAAGAGCAAGAAGATTCCTTCCAACAGATGAACATACAAAGCAGAGTGAAATGGGGGTTAATGCCACGCATAAGCCAAAATGAAGATGTAGCACGTTGATGTTATAAACGTGTTCTTTTATTCTATCGGTCTACGCGTTTCGAGGATATATTTCGAGGATATTCCAACAGATGAAGACAGCTCTGACTGGTGAGGAAATATTGGCATATCCTGATTATAACCTACCATTTGTCCGACGCAAGTAATGTAGGCCTAGGAGCAGTAGTATCTCAGGTGGAAAAGAAAGGGTAATTTCTTATGCCAGCAGGAAACTTCGACCCACCGAAAAAAACCTCTGAATATTATAGTTCTTTTAAGTTGGAGTTTTTGGCCTTGGTCTGGGCCATAACGGAAAGGTTTAAACATTATCTGGCTGCTTCAAAATTCGTCGCCTATACGGATAACAATCCATTGACGCATCTGGACACTGCAAAACTTGGTGCACTGGAGCAACGCTGGATGGCCAGATTGTCAAATTTTGATTTTATCATCAAGTACCAGACAGGCCGTAAAAATGCCAATACTGATGTCCTGTCTAGGAATCCTCAGGCATATCTACCAGGATCAGAAGTAGAGGAGGATGACTTGGAGGAAGTAGAACTCCCAGCTTTCCATAAGAACAGAAAATGGGAAGTGACAGAGGCCATCATCTATCAAAACCAGCAGAATATAGCATTGAGCCCGTTGCCTCACTATAATTGGAAAGAAACCCAATAGTGATCCGGCAGTGAGTCTAGTGAAAAAGCTAGTAACCGAACCAAGCTGCAAACTTGACAAAGATTCCCCACTAGAGGCCAAGCAATTGTGGAAAGAAAGAAGCAGGTTATTTATCCATCAAGATAAACTGTGCAGAAGATATATTAATCCTAGTACACATGAGATGGTTTGGCAAATTGTGGTTCCAAAAAGAGACACCCAAATGGTGTTAGATATGTATCATAATCAATCAGAACATTTTGGATGGAAGAAGTTGGAGATCCTGTTACGTGAAAGATTTTACTGGATTGGCATGAGATCTTCTATAGAGAAATGGTGTAGAGATTGTGGACCATGCTCATTAAGAAGAAAAGACCGTAACAGTCAGAAGGCACCACTACAGTCCATCATTACCAAACAGCCATTAGAGCTGGTAGTCCTTGATCACGTCAAGCTCATACCCAGCAGATCCGGTTATACTTATGCTCTTACCATGGTGGACCACTATTCCAGGATCCTAGTAGTAGCTCCAGTGAAGGACTTATCGGCTCAAACAGCGGCAAAAACATTCCAAGCCTATTTCTGCAGACCACATGGATATCCAGAACGGGTATTAACAGATCAAAGCCCGACTTTTGAGTCTGAACTATTTCAAGAATTCTGTAAATTATACGGATGCAAGAAAATTCGTACTACGCCTTATCATTCTCAGACTAATGGAATGTGTGAGAAAATGAATCACATTGTGATAGAGCTGCTAAAAGCCCTGCCCTTGGAGGAGCGGAACAGATGGCCAGAGAATTTACCAGATCTAGATGACATGTATAACATTCCAGTAAGCTCAACAAATTGCTCCCCTGCATACCTTATGAGAGGAAGACCAGGAAAATTGCCGGTGGATTTGGAGATGGACATAATATAATAGTTTTTTTTGTTCACGTGATTTTCTAAGTTGTCAACACATTCTACATACGCTGTCATTTGACTTTACAGATTAAGTTTAGAGATGTGTGGGTAGCTAAAGGTCAACATCTTCTAAGTCCAAGGGATTGGGTGGATCCTTCAAAGCTAGGCTCTCACCTAAAACACTCTCACGTCAACAAAAGGACCTCCAATGCCCAAAGTAATAGGGACAGTTATGGGTGGTGGAGCATGTAGTGGTCTAGCAGCAGAATGGTGACCACTTGACCATATGGCGAAATTACACTGCCATTAAAGAAGTCACAGCCAGTGAATGAGAAGAATCTGTGACTTGTCTGCATTTAGTGGTCACTACTCACCTGGGTTGTCATCTGTAGGAATCTCCTCTTTACTCCGCTCATCACCCCTCACATATGTCTCTGTAGTAATAATATGCGTCAGAACTTCACCCTGAAACAAATATTGTAAAAGTCACACCTATGATCAGCTCTAATCCTGCCATCTCCACCGCTCTCATTACACAAATGTGAGGAATATTCTGAGATATGAGAATGCCAAAGGTCAGTCAACTATCACTGTACATACACCCAACTCCCTGCAGCAGCCAGGAAATCAGCAAATGGTGAAGGTAGGTAGAAGGAGAACTCCAAGTTTATACCCATCTTCTAAGGATTGGCTCTAGACTCTTCGGACCCGTTAGAAGAGTTACAATATTGGGGAGTGTGTTGCTCCCACATATTAGATGACGCACACCACACACACTTCTCGGCAAGATTGTGCGACGTGCGTAGCAGCCAATGATTAATAACTCCCCAAAAGAACCCAGACATAATATTTACTGTCTATGGATAGATCAAATAAGGGGAAATATAATATTAATATCTTCCATGTGAGAGACATTCACGCGCGGCGTTATGAGGGGGGGGGGGGGGGGGGGGGGGGACTGAAACCCGTACTTTCCTGGACAAGTAAAAGGCCAGCCCAGTCTGATGTCACAGGTGGAAGGGGACATGGAATGTGGCCAGATTGATAACCCCAGAGCGGACATTTTGCGTTATTCTTTTCCAGGTGGTCCCGTGTGTTATATGTGGGGGAAGCCCCAGAAAACCTGAGGCTCTATAGCGCCCCCCTGTTCAAGCCACCATTCATATTCACAAGGAATAAGGTAATTGACCCATCTGCATATCTATTTGTAATCCATATATTATCTGTAAATGTACTTCTGACATATATATTCTGCAAATCCCATCTTGTATACAGTGTGTCCACCCATATCCTGTCCATCGCCATTAACTTAAGAATGGCAGCAGCTATAGGCATAGAAGTGGTGTCTAGGTATAGTAAAGTAGCCATGCGCTACGCAATGAAACCACCTATTGCACCACCTGGTAGAAAACAACGGAGTTCGCATTTTTATCTTGAAAACGGAACGAGAGAGAAAAAAAAAGTTAAATAAAAAAATTGTAGGGCATCATCAATTATATACGAATCGACACCTTGCATGCAGAAATGCTATGATATGAAACCAATGACCCCCCCCAAAACATTGAATGCTGGTCAGGCATATGGCGCTCATTTAACTTTGATGCTCAAAGTGGCCACCGTCAGCTGCAATGCACATCTGGACTCTGGAGAGCATACTGTATCTTGCTGCACATTGTGCAATGTGGTAGGTGACACGTTTGCACAAGCATCTGTGATACGTCGTCGTAGGTCCTGCAATGTTGGTGGAGGGGTCGCATACACCTGCTGTTTGATGTGACCTCACAGAAAGAAGTCCAATGGGGTCAGGTCAGGTGAGCGTGGAGGCCACTCCATGCAGCCACCATACCCAATGACTTGTAGGAAGGTCTCCATGAGATATCGCTTCACGTCCGCAGCCTTGTGAGTTTTACACGTTCTAATCATAGCATTACTGTATGTAAGGTGTCTACTCGTATTGAATTGATGATGCCCTACAACTTTGCAATTCTTTTTTTCTCTCTCTCGTTCCGTTTTCAAGATAAAAATGCGAACGCCGATGTTTTTCACCAGGTGGCGCTATAGGTGGTTTCATTGAGTAGCGCATGGCTACTTTACTATACCTAGACCCCACTTCTATACCTATAGCTGCTGCCGTTCTCAAGTTAATGGCGATGGACAAGATATGAGTGGATACACTGTATAGTGTATTGTCTAGTGGTGTGGTTTCGTCACAGATTGACAAGGTCACAACTGGCCCAGGTCCGTGACAACAAGTATAAAACACTTAATACTGGTGGATAAAACAAGACTGAGCACAAGACCTTCACAGCCGTCTACACATCATAGGGAGATTTCATGGCACCTTCTGTCCATCTACCTGATCATCCTGAGGAACATCGGGATCTTCTTGTTTACAGTCCTGTGGGAGAAGAGGATGGGGACATCTCTCTGGTGTTGTCCTCTTACTGGATAGATCTGGAGGAGACACATACAGGGACTGAATTCATTCCTTACATACAGATAATTATAGGCCGTGTGTATTTAGTCCTGTCTATTACCTGGTGATGTGAGGGGCTGGGGAACCTCCATCATGACGTCCTTGTACAGATCTTTGTGTCCTTCTAAATACTCCCACTCCTCCATGGAGAAATAGACGGTGACGTCCTGACACCTTATAGGAACCTGACACATACAATGATACTGTCATACCCCGATCCCTTCATAGCGTTACTGTATAATGTCCCAGCATTCCCAGCAGTGTCACCTCTCCAGTCAGCAGCTCAATCATCTTGTAGGTGAGTTCTAGGATCTTCTGGTCATTGATGTCCTCATGTATCGGGGGGTGAGGTGGAGGCCCCGTGATTGGGCTCAGGGGTCTTCCCCATCCCTCAGACACAGGGGCCTGACAGCGCTCACTAGAGGTCTTCTTCACTACTGTGTAATCCTGGTTATAGAGAGACACAGTAAGAAATCTCACTCCAGACATTTCCAGAGTCCTCACCTCTCCAGTTCTGTCCATCTGTTATTCCCATAGATAAGAATGATGTAATGTGACGTCATCAGAATCTCTCACCTCTCCAGTAATCCGGAAGAGGATCTCTAGGGTGAGGTGTAATATCCTCTCCGCCATCTTGTCCCTGTCCATATCCATCCTTGATGGGGCAATCAGGAGAATTCTCTTATATACAAGATCTCCACTAAGAGGATCCGATATTGTAGGGACCTGAATGGGGAGAAGATGAGCTAATGAAAGCTGATGCTGAGACAATCTGCAAACCTTGATAAACGATTACACGACAATGATTGAAGGGAATCAAACTCTGCATTTCTAACTCCACATACGGTACGATCAATAGCGACTGTCACATCTAGACAGTTAAGCACAGCACTGGTATCTCGCTATGTGATAGCATGGCGTCGATTTTTGCCCCAGTAGCCAAAAAAACCCAAAACAACAGTTTTTGTTTTTTGAAAACAATGACATAAAATCTATTTTTTTTCCATAAAATGTGCCGCTATTGTGAAAATAAACTTGGGCATATTTGGTAACAGTAAATGTACAGGTCAAGTGCAAAAATAATGACATAATTGTCTTTTAATTTTCCTCAAATATGTTAAAGTACAGGTTTGCAAAATTCGGATTTATGACATTTATTACAAACCCAATGACTGATTTTTATATTTTCTTATGCCCCAATTTGAAAAAACAAAAAAAACCCACGATATTTTTAACAATCTTGTATGGATTTTGCATAAAGCGCAAGGGAAATTTTATACAAGAGAGATGAAGAAAAATCTTTATTGTAGCTAAAAATGTAAAACAATATTATACACACTGATGAGCAAAAGAGTAACAATGTTTTTAACTTGTGACTTTCAGGCTCTATATCTCACCATCCACTACAGCTTTGAGAGCAAGACCACCTTCATTTTATAGACAATCATCTTGCTTATCTCATAAATAAATTTGACTAGTAACTATTTAGCATATGATTAGTTATGCAGATTCTTGTCATGTTACTGCATTGTTACTGTTTTGCTCCTGGTGTTTGGAAAAATATCTTTTCTTACTGTATACTACAAATTACAACCTGTTCTCACATTCCCTAATAGCTCAGTATGTTATTAGGTTGATTCCCAAGTGAAAGATCACTGGTTCAAAATCGAGGAGCAGCCATGAAGATTTCCCAAGACAAGAGAAACATCATCATCCAGCTCATCGAAAGCGGTCTCTCGGCCAAGAAAATTGCCAAACTGCATTATGTGAGCGTCAAGACAGTGGGACGAATAGAAAATAAAATTCAGTCATGCATTCAAAATCAAGAGATGGATGTTCAGGTAAAATATCATAGTCAACAAGTCGGCTCATCACAAGGTCTATCAGTTCTGGGGCGACAAACTTGTGATTCATGTTACACAAGTCTGGAATGGTGGCTCGGAAAAAAAGTAAAGAAGCCTTTACTTCAATATCGTCTTAAGAAGCATTGGCTCCAGTTTGCAAAAAAGTCAGAGAAGTGAACAGTTGAAGATTGGAAATAGGTGATTTGGAGCGATGAGATGAAAGTCACTAGATTAGGCTGTGATAGGTGCAAATGGGTCTGAAAGAAACATTGGGAAAAAGGGGCGAACTGATAGAGAAATTAAAAGGAACTGTCAAGTTCGGTGGTGGAAGCCTGACAATATGGAGTTCTTTTACACCCAAAGGCGTTGGATACTTGACTAGGATGGATGTGGTCTCAATGCTGAGCTGTGAGGTGCTGGCTGTGGACTAAAAACGTTTGTACCAATGGACATACAGCACAGTCCACAACAAAGGATGCAGACTTTTTCCAGCATGGAGAGCTGGTTACTTCAATCTCATTGTTATGTTTTAATAGACATTTTCTTGCTTGTCAGCTTAGGGTACACAGAAGGCCAGGCATGAGATTGGTAATAAGAGTAAAGCAATCATCCCATTACTGTCATTGGTGTCACAAGGGCCTCAATTAGGCCATTGTTCTCCCAGCCACTAGTCCTATTATGTGGATGGGGACTGTAAACTCAGAGGAGCCATCACCACAGGGGTCTCATATGCAGTCCCAGGTGAGGGGTTCGGCCTCAGGAAAATACTTCCACCAATGCACAGTTATCTTTGGAAGGGAGTTTCCCGGGGGGCCAGGTTTGATCCCAGGGGGGCAGCTTTGGGTACATAAGACACTGACGAGGGGATGGGGGATAGTTTCTGGCTGGACATGGATATGCGTGGTTGTGGTATCCGTCATCTGGAGGGGCATAGGTTGTGACTGCAGACTATTGTGGTAAGAGATACAAAAGCTGGGCACCAACCAAAAGTTGAGACAGAGGGTATCAACTGGTATGGGGACAGTGAAACTACTGGACCTGGTTTTAGATCTCGTGGACTTGGAGCATCCCTCTTTGGCCATTTAAGCAAAATTGCTGCGAGACCGTAGATAGAAGAAACAAAAATAATTGCAACGTTAACTTGTCTGGGTGGTTAATATAACCCACAACCTCAGATCTTACCAGGAGCTATATGTGCGTATCCTACAAGATGAGTCATTTTGTACATTCAACTACTATGGTATGAAAAGGACTACAGTGTTCTAGCAGGACAAAGAATTGAAGCAAACGTCGAGATTGGCAAATATATGGTTTAATGACAATGAAGGTGAGGTGCTGGATTGGGCCCCGACAGTCCCCAGACTCGTAGGTAGAGTTGAAGAAAATGCTTTATACATACCCATGTGAGCTGACCAGTACGCAGCAACAATGGAAAGTGTAGAAGAGACATGGGATCATATTTTGGTTGAGACATGCGTGGTGGTGAAAGCCAAAAGGGTAGATTTCAAAATATTAAAAATTTAAATTTAGATTTAGATTTTTAGGAGTAAAACAGTAACAATGTAGCTAAATAGTTGCAAATCAAATTTGTGTGCGAGATAGCCAAGATGATAGTCTATAAAATGAAGGCATCTCACTTTCAAAGCTGTAGTAGATGGTGGAATACGAAGCCTGAAAGACTTAAGTCCAAAATATTGGTACATCTCCTTGAAATCCTGATGAAATCTTTCTCCTTACTCTTCACTAACAGCACCAATTGTCCAAATGGGAATGTAAAAAATTTAACTTCATCAGACAACCCAAGACTTTAAAATGTTTCAGCAAGAAGTCTTGCAAACAAAATGAATGAATTTGAGACTCTTATGTCAACTATGGATTATGATGTGGTGGGCATTACAGAAACCTGGATGGATGAAAACCATGACTAGGTGACAAACATACAGGGTTATAGTACATATAGGAAGGACAGGAAAGACAAGAAAGGTGTTTGGGTGTGTATATTTAGGTGGTGGGGTGTGTATATTTATCAAATCTAACCTAAAACCTGTGTTGAATGATGACATAGGGGGGAACTGCAGCAATGTAGAGTGAGTATGGGTAAATGTATATGGGGAGGGGAATAATGGAAAAATGCTAATTGGAGTTTGCTATAAGCCTCCTAACATACCTGAACAAATAGAGGGTGAAATGCTGGAACAAATTGAAAAGGCAGCTAATAATAATCGGGTTCTTATTATGGGGGATTTCAACTATCCAGACATACAGTGGGACATAGAATCTTCTGGTTGTGCTAAAAGCTGTAAATTCTTATCTACTATTCAAGACCATTTCCTCTCTCAGATGATAGATGAACCGACCAGGGGAGATAATTTGCTAGATCTGGTCCTGTCAAATAGGCCAGATACAATTTCAGATCTACAGATCCGGGAGCACTTGGGCACCAGCGATCATAATATGGTAAGCTTCAAAGTAATATTCAATAGAGCATTTCAAAGGGGAAATGCTAAAACCTGGAATTTTAGGAAAGCTGATTTCAACAAATTAAGGGAAGCGCTTAAATGTGTAGATTGGGACAAAGTCATGGTAACTGGGGATACCAAACATAAATGGGGTAAGTTTAAAGGATATACTCCTAGAGCCCTGTAAAAAACGTATACCCTCTGGTAATAAAATGTCCAGGAATAAAAAGAAACCACTATGGATAAATAAGACTGTACAAAGCATAATGAAACAAAAACAAATGGCGTTTAAAATCTTAAAGGCTGAGAATACAGAAATAGCATTTCAGAAGTATAAAGGCCAGTTTACACGCTGCGATCTCGCTAGCGAGATCTCTAGCGTGCATACCTGCCCCCGTCGGTTGTGCGTCACGGGCAAATCGCTGCCTGTGGCGCACAGCATCGCTCGAACCAGTCACACGTAGTTACCTGCCTAGCGACGTTGCTGGCGAACCGCCTCCTTTCTAAGGGGGCGGTTTGATCGGCGTCACAGCGACGTCACTAAGCGGGCGCCCAATCAAAGCGGAGGGGCGGAGATGAGCGGGACAAACATCCCGCCCACATCCTTCCTTCCTCATTGCCGGCGGCCGCAGGTAAGGTGAGGTTCCTCGGTCCTGCGGTGTCACACATAGCTATGTGTGCTGCCGCAGGAACCACGAACAACATCGTACCCTCAGCAGCAACGATATTTGGGAATGGAGGAGCGTGTCAACGAGCAACGATAAGGTGAGTATTTTTGCTAGTTAGCGGTCGCTCGTACGTTTCACACGCAACAACGTCGCTAACAATCCCGGATGTGCGTCACGAATGCGATGTCGTTGCGTGTAAAGCATGCGATGTCGTTGCGTGTATAGATATCAATAGGAAATGCAAGAAAGAAAATCAAGCAAGCAAAATTTGACACTGAAACAAAAATCGCCAATGACATCAATATAAATCCCAAAAACTTTTATAAATACATTAATGCAAAAAGGAAAACAAAGGATAGTATCGGCCCCTTAAAATATAACAACAAGTTAATTATAGAGGACAAACATAAAAGACTGAGATATTGAGATATTAAATAGGCATTTCTCATCTGTGTTCACCAAGGAACCGACTGTACCAGGGATCATTCAACAAGTGAAAAATCAAAGTTCCCCACCAGATATAATTAATTTAACACAAGATGAAGTACGCCTACGTCTGAGTAAATTGAACATTGACAAATCCCCAGGGCCAGAAGGCATTCATCCACGAATACTGAGGGAATTGAGCTCCGTAATCAACAGACCGCTGTATCTCATCTTTTTAGACTCGCTTGTAACAGGGTTGGTGCCTCAGGATTGGAGGATTGCTGATGTGGTACCGATATTTAAGAAAGGTAAGAGGGTGGATCCAGGCAACTACCGTCCAGTAAGCCTGACATCAGTAGTATGCAAAATTTTTGAGGGCATTTTAAGGGATGACATGCAAAAATATATTGCAGAAAATAATATAATAACTGACAGACAGCATGGATTCATGAAAGATAAGTCGTGTCTAACCAATCTGTTGGGGTTCTATGAGGGGGTAAGTGCAAACCTGGATATTGGTAATGCAGCTGATGTGATTTATTTGGACTTTGCAAAGGCATTTGATACTGTACCACACAATAGCCTTATACTAAAGCTCCAGAAGCAAGGACTAGGGGAAACTATATGCAACTGGGTAAGGAATTGGCTAAAAGATAGGAAACAAAGAGTAGTCATAAATGGTACATTCTCTAAATGGGCTATAGTCAGCAGTGGGGTGCCGCAGAGATCTGTGCTATGACCGATTCTTTTTAATCTATTTATTAATGACCTTGTGGATGGGATTGATAGTAAAGTGTCAGTCTTTGCTGATGACACAAAACTATATAGGATATTAAAAACTGACCTTGATAGTACAATATTACAAAAAGATCTGGATAAGATGTCAGAATGGGCAGATACTTGGCAAATGAGATTTAATGTTGATAAATGTAAAGTAATGCACCTAAGACGGAGTAATCCTATAGCTGCGTATACATTAAATGGAAGTAAACTCGGGACTACAGAACAGGAGAAGGACTTGGGTATTCTCATTACAAATAAGCTGAGCAGCAGCACTCAATGTCAGGCAGCAGCTGCAAAAGCAAACAAGATTCTAGGGTGTATAAAAAGAGAGATTAGATCCCGTGATCCTAACGTATTGTTACCACTCTATAAATCACTTGTAAGGCCACATCTGGAATATGGGATCCACTTTTGGGCTCCACATTTTAAAAAGGACATTCAGAAGTTAGAGTCAGTTCAAAGGCAGCAACTAGACTATTACAAGGAATGGAATACCTTCCATATGATGGCAGGTTGAAAAAGTTAGATATGTTTAGCTTAGAAAAAAAGACGTCTCAGAGGATACATGTGTGGTCAATATAAAGGACTGGCACATGACTTATTTCTTCAGAAGACAATACTAAGGACCAGGGGGCACTCACTGCGAGTGGAAGAAAAGCGATTTTGACCTTAAAATAGGAAAGGGTTCTTTACAGTTAGAGCAGTCAGACTGTGGAATACACTACCACAAGAGGTAGTAATGGCAGATACTATAACAGCTTTTAGAAAACGGCTGGATGATTTCCTCAGTACACACAACATTGTGGGTTATAAATGACTTAGTGACCAAATGTAGAACTGGTGGAGGAAGGTTGAACTAGATGGACCTAGGTCTTTTTTTCCAACCCATGTAACTATGTTCTCCACGATTAACTTAAATTTTGGATCTTTGTTGTTACCTAGAAATTTCTTCACAACGTCTTTAAATAGAATCCCAGTCTCTTTACTCAACCACTTTCATTTTTCTTTTGAACACAACGTCCTTTATGAGTTTTTGAATATCCGGACAAACAAAAATGCCTTCCTTCAGTTCTGCCTCAGCCAGTCCTCGAATTTGGTACACAGGTACTTCCCGTATTTTTCGGACTATAAGACGTACTTTTTTTCCTCCAAATTAGGGGAGGAAAGTGTGGGGTGCGTCTTATAGTCCGAGTGTCAAACCGGGGTACCTGCTGGGTATGGAGCTGTGGGGAGTCAGCGCTATGCAGTGGGATAACAGGAGGCGGGGAGGGTCGCTGCTGCAGGAAGCCGGCAGCTGGAGAAACCACGTGTGCCCGCTGCTTAAAGTAAACGAATATTCATTAGCTGCTCCCCGCTCACCTCTCTCTGCAGTCACTGACCAGAAGCGGGTGTGAGGCGCAGCAAATCAATACTTGTTTAATGTAAACAGCGGACACACATGGGTGCTCCAGCTGCCAGCTTCCTGCAGAGGCTGGGGAGACTGCGTGTCCGCTGTGAAAGAGGCGGGAGCAGGGTGCCGCTGCAGTCATGACTGGCCCGGAGGAAGTGCAGATCACTGCAGTGTTCGGGCCAGAGCATGGCATACCAGCACAGCACAGCCCGCAGTCTCTGTGCCGAGTGCTCACATTGCTTTCACTTTGCTCCTGCCTCTGCACTAAAATCAAAGTCTCCCATAACAGCAGGACCTGCAGTGATGTAATGAAGAGGGGTGGGCCAGAACAGCACAGAACAGCACAGTGCCCCGCCTCTTCATTACAACCCTGCAGGTCCTCGAGATATGGGAGACTTTGTTTTTAGTGCCAGGACCAAACTGAAGCATGGTGAGCATCACATCTGTAAAAGTAAGGAAATAAATAATATAGTATATAAAGGCATTACTGTACATCTGGATGGGGTTGGATCATATATTATATATATATATATATATATATATATATATATATATATATATATATATATATATATATATATATATATATATATATATATATATATATATATATATATACACACACACACACACACTCACACACACCAGATTGGAGCATCAAACATATAATGATGGGGAACATACATATTCCATGATGGGGGCCATATATACCTGGAAGGTACCTAGAATGGGGGATATGAGTACAGAATTTTGGGATATTACCTCCATAACACTGTCAGCAGTAAAATAACAGTTTGTCATGACCACATTTTTTTTACTTTAATTTTTTTTCTATTTTTTCCTCCTCTAAAACAAGGGTGCGTCTTATAGTCCGAAAAATACGGTAAGTCTCCTTCTTTCGGTAGAGCTTTCACAAACTGCTGCATCAGTTCAAGCTTAACATGGAGTGGCAAGCAAGGGAACTTTCTTGGGATCAACTAAACTTTTCGCAACTATGTTGTTGAGTTCAGATTGCAAACATGTTCTTATTGGCAAACTTTTTGGCTCCAGCTATGACTCCTATCCTGACTGTCCTATTCGCACAAAAAGCAGGAGTACATTGTGTATCCTCCTTGCTGCCCAAGGAACAAAGCAAGCTTTCAGATCACCACATATTGATCATCGTTGATCCTTATAATTATGCTTCTTGAGTATAAAGACTAGATTCTCATCGCTTTCATTCAAGTGCACAGAATACCCTAGTGGAGTAGCACAACTTTCAGATTTTTTGGGGATGAATCAGTAAAGACTCCCCTTGCTAACATTTTACTCAATGTTAAATCATAAACAACAAGAACAATAGTATAAGGCCTAAATTATCTTTTATTAACAATTTAAAAACAAACCGTATATAAACATTGTATGGGTACCACCAGATATAGGGGGAGGACAGAGAATGATAAGTTTATAAATAAGTACAATATTGCGGGCTTAAATAAATTCATATAAATATTCAATAAAATTCTAATCATCAAGGTGCAAAGTGCATAATTTATTAATGAACTAATATGCGGCTCATCTAAAGTGCACAGTGCATTACAATTTCATTAACACGCATGGTATAACCCACATGCAGTATCACTAGCCATCCAGGAGGGGGAGTTGAGAATGCACTTTCACATACAAAAGGTTTCTTTTATTAATATAATTAAAAGTGCAAAGTGCATAGAAATCACTTTCAAATGTGAAGGCACTATCACATAAACACTGCAGATTTATACAGAAAAATGTAATTCTTAAATGATTAGAAAGAAGCCCATGCAGCTAAAAAAAGAGCTCCGGATAGCACGTGTCAATGCGCAGTGGTTACACCTTTACATATTCACTACGATCAGACACCCACATGGGGGAGTTGAATGTGCATAAGGAGATTCTCCAAACTACTAAGAGTACAAGAGAGCATAGCACATTGTTATTATAATTAGAAATGTAGCCATCAATATAAATTCATTTTATAGTACTTACAAGGTACAAGATTAAGCCTCTGTCAACCCCCATCACGCCAACGTACGTTTCATTGAAAGTTCCTCAGGGAGCGCATGTTGGAGGGGTAGGGGGAGGATATTTAACATACCGATGGCCAATAAACAGCTGAGCAAGAATCAGTTGAAGTGCCGGTCAGTGCGGCGAGTCATATAGCGGCGCATGCGTCTTTCACATAGATCACACACATGGAAGTCCTGCACAGCGGACAGCGGGGAGAAAGAGTCGGTCGCTGTCATGGAGACGACGCCTGCGCCTTGGCCCCAATTGCCTTCAGCAGCACAACCTGTGATCATGCTTCAGAGCATGTGCACAGACTCAAAATGGAACTCAGTTTATACCGCCAGATAGTGCCTATGTAAAAAATGAATATAGCATCCACTAGATATTTAAAATTGCAATAGGCATTATAAATTATTAGTATTATTTATTATTCTAGCGCCATCAATTCCATGGCGCTTTACATGTGAAAGGGGTATACATAATAGGGACAAGTACAATAATCATAAACAGTACAAGACACAGACAGGTACAGGATGAGAGAGGTCCCTGCCCGCGAGGGCTCACAGTCTAAAAGGGATAGGTGAGGATACAGTAGGTGAGGGTAATAGCCAGACCCACAATCATATTTCTAATAAGATGTATATCATATATACACCAAATAAATGTACATCGTATATAAACAATAAATTTAACAATATAATTTAAATACAGTAAATCAATTATACATACAACCCAATTAAGCAAATTATTCCATAATTACATAGCTACAAAATTTTAAAATAAAAGTGTAAATATATAATTCATTTAATATATTGTTATCGCAGAATTATTAAAGTGGAAATATAAATAAAATATAGTGATATGAATATAAAATCACATGATCAAAACATATGATATTATACACGTAAAAGTGACCATACAAAATTACTGACCATAAATAAAGTGGTTATAAATATGAATAATGTGGTTAAAGTGAAAAAATTGCTAGATTTCCATGTATACATCCACACACACATGCATGTATGATATGCATGAATATACACATGAAAAAACACACAAATTCTATAGTGATGTGTAACAAATTAGTGTAAAATGAATTATATATGTGTAATCATATAAGCATAAAATGGTGTAAAAATGTTTTTTCATGTGTATATTCATGCATATCATACATGCATGTGTGGGTGGATGTATACATGGAAATCTGGCATAATAATTTTTTCACTTTAATCACATTATTCATATTTATAACCACTTTATGGTCAGTAATTTTGTATGGCCACCTTTACAATATATGTTTTGATCATGTGATTTTATATTCATATATCACTATATTTTATTTATATGTGCTCTTTAATAATTCTGCGATATCACTATATTAAATTGATTATATATTTACACTTATAAAATATTGTAGCTATGTAATTATGGAATAATTTGCTTAATTGGGTTGTATGTATAATTGACTTACTGTATGTTATTTAAATTATATTGTTAAATTTATTTTTTATATACGATGTACATTTATGTGGTATATATGATATACATTTTATTAGAAATATGATTGTGGGTCTGGATACTAATAATTTATAATGCCTATTGCAATTCTAAATATCTAGTGGATGCTATATTCATTTATTACATAGTTTATACCGCCAGATAGTGCCAGAGTTCCATTTTCAGTCTATGTGCATGCTCTGAACCATGATCACAGGTTGTGCTGCTGACGGCAATTGGGGCCAAGGCTTAGGTGTCATCTCCATGACGGCGACTGACGTTTTCTCCCCGTTGTCCACTGTGCAGGACTTCCATGTGTGTGATCTATGTGAAAGACGCATGCGCCGCTATATGACTCGCTGCACTGACCGGCACTTCAACTGATTCTTGCTCAGCTGTTTATTGGCCATCGGTTTGTTAAATACCATCCCCCTAAACCAACATGCGCTCCCTGAGGAAGTTTCAACGAAGCGTACGTTGAAGTGGTGGGGGTGGACGGAGGCTGAATCTTGTACCTTGTAAGTACTATAAAATGAATTTATATTGATGGCTAAATTTCTAATTATAATAACAATGTGCTGTGCTCTCTTATACTCTTAGTAGTTTGGAGAATCTCCTTATGCACATTCAACTCCCCCATGTGGGTGTCTGATCGTAGTGAATATGTAAAGGTGTAACCACTGTGCATTGACACGTACTACCCGGAGCTCTTTTTTTAGCTGCATGGGCTTCTTTCTAGCATCATTTAAGAATTACATTTTTCTGTATAAAACTGCAGCGTTTATGTGATAGTGCCTTCACATTTGAAAGTGATTTCTATGCACTTTAATTATATTAATAAAAGAAACTTTTTGTATGTGAAAGTGCATTCTCAACTCTGATCTCCCCCTGGTGGATGGCTAGTGATACTGCATGTGGGTTATACCATGCATATTAATGAAATTGTAATGCACTGTGCACTTTGGATGAGCCGCATATTAGTTCATTAATAAATTATGCACTTTGCACCTTGATGATTAGAATTTTATGTTATTTAATAATAAGAATTTATTTAAGCCCACAATATTGTACTTATTTATAAACTTATCATTCTCTGTCCTCCCCCTATATCTGGTGGTACCCATACAATGTTTATATACGGTTTGTTTTTAAATGAATTCTTAATAAAAGATCATTTAGGCCTTATACTATTGTTCTCGTTATCTATATTATATTTAGTTTATCGCCCTGTTTTTTTAGTTTGTCGGTTAAACTTAATGATGGTGATGTGTGTAAGGGGTCTTCATATCACTGAAAGCAATTGCAGATACCTGTGCACATTAGTTTGGCGTTAGGTGTGTCCAAATAAAGGCAAGACTACTTAAGAAGTCTGTTCCACATTATTAAGCAGCCTACATTTTTTGCCAAAATGGGAAAGAAAAAGGATGTGTCGGCTGCTGAGAAGCAACAAATTGTGGAGTTTTTAGGTCAAGGCATGACTACAATCAACATTGCCAAGACACTTCATCGTGATCATCGCACAATCAAGAAGTATGTAGCTGGTTCACAGCACACGTGTGCGTGCTGATAGGGAAAAATTGAGGACTCTTTCCAACAGGCAATTGCGTCAGGTTAAAAGAGCAGCTGCTAAAATGCCTGGTCATAACAGCAGATATGTTATTGAAGCTGCTGGAGCCTCCAACGTCCCCCGAACAACAAGATGCAGGGTCCTTCAGAGGTTTGCAGCTGTGCGTAAGCCATCCTGTCACCACCTCTATGCACTGCACACAAGCAGAAACTGCTCCAGTGGGCCAAACGATACATGAAGGCTGACTTCCAAACTGTTTTGTTCACCGATGAGTGCCGTGCAACGCTCGATGGTCCAGATGGATGGAGAGGAGGACGGCTGGTTGATGGACACCCCATGAAAACACGGCTAAGGCGCCAACAAGGAGGAGGTGGAGTAATGTTTTGGGCTGGAATCATGGGGAGAGAGATTGTCGGCCCCTTTAGTATCTTTAGTTTTCCTGAAGGGGTAAAGATTAACTCCATAATCTATGTGGAGTTTCTAAAACAGCACTTCCTGCCATGGTTCAAGAGGAAGAACTGTGCATTCCGCAGCAAGATCATTTTCACGCATGATAATGCCCCGTCTCATGCTGCAAATAACACATCTGCATCTCTGGCTACTATGGACATAAAAGAGGACAAACTTATGGTGTGGCCACCATCTTCCCCTGACCTCAACCCCCATTGAGAACCTCTGGATTATCATCAAAAGGAGTGTCTATGATGGCGGGAGGCAGTTCACATCTAAGCAACAGCTCTGGGAGGGTATTCTGTCCACATGCAAAACAATTGGAGCACAAACCATCCAAAAACTGACAAATTCAATGGACGAGAGAGTTCAGAAGCTTCTTTCAAACAAGGGGTCCTATGTGCAAATGAAACATCACCTAGAATTAAGTTTTGAGTTGAAAACTGTTTGACTGTTGGTATCATTGTTTTTCTTCAGTTAAGCATGGTTATCTCTAAAGAAACACGTGCAGCCATCATTGCTCTGCACAAAAATGGCCTAACGGAAGAGTATCGCAGCTACAAAGATTGCACCTCAGTCAACAATCTATCGCATCAAGAACTTCAAGGAGACAGCTTCCATTGTTGCCAAAAAGGCTCCAGGGCGCCCAAAAAGGACCAGCAAACGTCAGGACCGTATCTTAAAACTGTTTCAGCTGCGGGATCAGACTACCAGCAGTGCCGAGCTAGCTCAGCAATGGCAGCAGGCTGGTGTGAGTGCTTCTGCACGCACTGTGAGGCGGAGACTCTTTGCTGCCCTCCTTGAAACCAGGCCTTGCTCAAAGAAGCCACTTCTCTCCAGAAAAAACATCAGGGACCGACTGATATTCTGCAACAGGTACAGGGAGTGGACTGCTGAGGACTGGGGTAAAGTCATTTTCTCAGATGAATCCCCTTTTCGATTGTTTGGGACATCTGGAAAACAGCTTATTAGGAGAAGAAGAGGTGAGCGCTACCACCAGTCTTGTCTCATGCCAACTGTTAAGCATCCTGAAACGATTCATGTGAGGGGTTGCTTCTCAGCCAAGGGAATCGGCTCACTCACAGTCTTGCCCAAAAACACAGCCATGAATAAAGAATGGTACCAGAATGTCCTCCAAGAACAACTTCTCCCAACTGTCCAAGAGCAGTTTGGGGCCCAACAATGCCTTTTCCAGCATGATGGAGCACCTTGCCATAAAGCAAAGGTGATCACTAAATGGCTCATGGAACAAAACAGAGATTTTGGGTCCATGGCCTGGTAACTCCCCAGATCTTAATCCCATTGAGAACTTGTGGACAATCATCAAGAGACGGGTGGACAAACAAAAACCAACAAATTCTGGCAAAATGCAAGCATTGCTTATGCAAGAATGGACAGCTATCAGTCAGGATTTGGTCCAGAAGTTGATTGAGAGCATGCCAGGAAGAATTGCAGAGGTCCTGAAGAAGAAGGGTCAACACTGCAAATATTGACTTGCTGCATTAATTCATTCTAACTGTCAATATAAGCTTTTGGTACTCATAATATGATTGCAATTATATTTCTGTATGTGATGTAAACATCAGACAAACACAATTGAAAACCAGAGGGCAACAGATCATGTGAAAATATAATTTTGGTGTCATTCTCAAAACTTTTGGCAATGACTGTATATCCCAAAAGGTGTGCTGTGTTTATCAATGTTAAATCAGCCTAGGAGCATCACTGCAATACACTAGCATCATCTTGAGAAAAGCATGGAAGGAACTCATTTTCTTTTCTTCTGTACCATGAAAAACCATGTACCAGGAGCTAGTAGATTCCTTTCCTTCAGTCTAGAGCTTAAAAGCTCTGCACAATATTTAGGAAGGTCCAAGTCCCTGACTAAATCATTTCATTTGAGCTGTTAAAAAGCTGTGGCTCGTTGGAACTAGCGTGAAGGTCTTCATCAGAATCCGGCTCTTCATGTTCTGAATCAGGTATATCTTCGGTTTCTCCAGAGCTGAAGGGACAGGTATTCCTGGACAGTGAGGCTCAGGATGAATCACTGACGGGAGGTTGAGATAATTTCCTTCTTATTTTTAAGTTTGAATCCCTCCATAATACACAACAGTAGCAGTCATCACTAGGATTTCACAGTTCCCTCTGGATCATAGGACGCCAAAACGAAAGCTTTCTGCCCTTTAGACCATGGTCTCAGTTCTTCTACACAAACTGAACACGCTACATGTGGAGCCCGAGACTTGTCCTGATCACCTAGTTGTACACCAAAGTGTGCATAATACACTTTCTTAGCAAAATTCTCAATGTTCCTTCGTCGTCTCTTCACTACAAAACAACCGCAAACGTAGCAAAAAGTTGTCGGGTGAATTACGACACCCCCTTATAGCCATTTTGATCACGTTATTAGAAACAGAAGCTCAATCCACCACAACCACAAAATACTGAAAGGAATCCTGGATCCTCCGATTGCCACCGCACCAGGGCAATTCGGGAAAAGCCGGGTAAAGTGCTGGAATTGTTGCATTCAGTGGATCGACTGACCAATCACTATATGCATCTAGGTGTGTACACAAACTTATACACACACACACACACAATTGGAGAAGTCACAGCTATAATCAGCTCTATTCCTGCTATACAAAACATAAAATACTGGAGGATAAAACAAGACTGAGCACAAGACCTTCACAGCCGTCTACACATCATAGGGAGATTTCATGGCACCTTCTCTCCATCTACCTGATGATCCTGAGGAACATCGGGATCTTCTTGTTTACAGTCCTGTGGGAGAAGAGGACGGGGACATCTCTCTGGTGTTGTCCTCTTACTGGATAGACCTGGAGGAGACACATACAGGGACTGAATTCATTCCTTACATACAGATAATTATAGGCCGTGTGTATTTAGTCCTGTCTATTACCTGGTGATGTGAGGGGCCGGGGAACCTCCATCATGACGTCCTTGTACAGATCTTTGTGTCCTTCTAAATACTCCCACTCCTCCATGGAGAAATAGACGGTGACGTCCTGACACCTTATAGGAACCTGACACATACAATGATACCGTCACCCCCGATCCCTTCATAGCGTTACTGTATAATGTCCCAGCATTCCCAGCAGTGTCACCTCTCCAGTCAGCAGCTCAATCATCTTGTAGGCGAGTTCTAGGATCTTCTGGTCATTGATGTCCTCATGTATCGGGGGGTGAGGTGGAGGCCCCGTGATTGGGCTCAGGGGTCTTCCCCATCCCTCAGACACAGGGGCCTGACAGCGCTCACTAGAGGTCTTCTTCACTACTGTGTAATCCTGGTTATGGAGAGACACAGTAAGAAATCTCACTCCAGACATTTCCAGAGTCCTCACCTCTCCAGTTCTGTCCATCTGTTATTCCCATAGATAAGAATGGTGTAATGTGACGTCATCAGAATCTCACCTCTCCAGTAAGCCGGAAGAGGATCTCTAGGGTGAGGTGTAATATCCTCTCCGCCATCTTGTCCCTGTCCATATCCATCCTTCACGGGGCAATCAGGAGAATTCTCTTCTATAGAAGATCTCCACTGAGAGGATCCGATATTGTAGGGACCTGAATGGGGAGAAGATGACGATGTAACATCATAAAGAATCCGCTGTAATAATACAATTACTGGAGATAATAAGGGGAAACATATGAGGAAACAGAACATGGTGATGTTTATTTCTCAGATTTTACAACCATCACTGACTTGATATGCACAGACCTTGTATGTTACTCTAGGTAGACTCAGCTTACTGCACTCACTTCTATTCAACTACCGCAAAAGGATGATTAAAGGCTGCTTTACACCAGACAATCTATCGTGCGATAGATCGTCGGGGTCATGGTTTTTGTGACGCACATCCGGCATCGCTGTTGATGCCGGCCTGTGTGACACCTCCTAGCGACGCAGTATCTCTCACAAATCGTGAGTCGGGTACTGCTCGCTAGGTTCCATAATATCGTTTAATTTAGTCGTTCATCGTTTCCGGGGTAGCACACGCCGCTCCGTGTGACACCCCGGGAACGATGAACAGCAGCTCACCTGCGTTACGCGGCCGCCGCCGGCTATGTGAAGGAAGGAGGTGGGCGGGATGTTTACGTCCCGCTCATCTCCGCCCCTCCGCTTCCACTGGCTGGCGGCTGTGTGACGTCGCTGTGACGCCGAATGTCCCTCCCACTCCAGGAAGTGGACGTTCGCCGCCCACAGCGTGGTCGCACGAGAGGTAAGTATGTGTGACGGGGTTTACTGACTTTGTGCGACACGGGCAGCGATTTGCCCGTGACGCAAAAAGGACGGGGGCGGGTACGATCGATTGTGAAATTGCACAATCGGTCGTACAGTGTAAAGCAGCCTTAAGAGTTAAGTACACTGCATTTCTAGCTCACACTTCTCACAGACACCACTTGCCATTTTGATAGTACACCGAGTTGTCTGTCCTGGGAGATGCACTTTTACAAATGCACAGATAACTTTTAAGAGTCTCTTCTTGTACTTTGGCAAACACGAGGTAAAACTACCGAGCTATACGTCTCTTCTTTCAGGTTGTCGGAACATTTAACACTTCAACAACATTTGACATATCTATAGATCATGATCAGATTAGGGTTTCAGACCAATGATGTATAGGTATGTCATGGTGATCATGCGGGCACCGAGTTTTCAAACACAGCCATCACATCTTGGTGCCAGCAGAATCTGGCAGCATGGCACCGGGACTTGTCATCACGGGGGGAGGCGCAATCCCCCTGCAAATTTAATCACTGTGATTAGCTGTTCAATTCCGAACAGCCAATCACAGCGATTTCAATATTTCGGCAAAAGAAACTGCCTGACACATTGAAGTCCAGCTATGATTGCCGCTATAATAGCTATCCCATGTGCTGTGGGAACATTATACTGTGTGTGGGGGGATGGTGGTACTGTGGGAACAGTATACTGTGTGTGGGGGGGATGGCGGTACTGTGGGAACATTATACTGTGTGGGGGGGGATGGTGGTACTGTGGGAACATTATACTGTGTGCGGGGGGATGATGGTACTGTGGGAACATTATACTGTGTGTGGGGGGATGGTGGTACTGTGGGAACAGTATACTGTGTGTGGGGGGGATGGCGGTACTGTGGGAACATTATACTGTGTGGGGGGGGATGGTGGTACTGTGGGAACATTATACTGTGTGGGGGGGGATGGTGGTACTGTGGGAACATTATACTGTGTGGGGGGGGATGGTGGTACTGTGGGAACATTATACTGTGTGTGGGGGGGATGGCGGTACTGTGGGAACATTATACTGTGTGTGGGGTGGATGGCGGTACTGTGGGAACATTATACTTCATGAAGGCACAGTGTCTGACAATAGTATAGAGATGTTTTCAGCAGCTCACCCGTCCAATATGTGTGTACATCCAATCAATCAGGTGCGGTGCACGGAAGGAGCTTCAAGTCCAAAGAGGTACAGAAATCCCTGTGCAAAAAGAGAAGTTCCAGCATCAGCCCAATGAGGGATAAAATACAGGATTTACTTCATTTTTAAAAAGATGGTCTATGGTTAAAACAATGGGAACGTCAAAAAGGGCCTTGGACCGAGGGCAGAAAGGGGCCTTGGACCGAGGGCAGAAAGGGGCCTTGGACCGAGGGCAGAAAGGGGCAGGGGACCGAGGGCAGAAAGGGGCAGGGGACCGAGGGCAGAAAGGGGCAGGGGACCGAGGGCAGAAAGGGGCAGGGGACCGAGGGCAGAAAGGGGCCGAGGACCGAGGGCAGAAAGGGGCAGGGGACCGAGGGCAGAAAGGGACAGGGGACCGAGGGCAGAAAGGGGCAGGGGACCGAGGGCAGAAAGGGGCAGGGGACCGAGGGCAGAAAGGGACAGGGGACCGAGGGCAGAAAGGGACAGGGGACCGAGGGCAGAAAGGGACAGGGGACCGAGGGCAGAAAGGGACAGGGGACCGAGGGCAGAAAGGGACAGGGGACCGAGGGCAGAAAGGGACAGAGGACCGAGGGCAGAAAGGGGCAGGGGACCGAGGGCAGAAAGGGGCCGAGGACCGAGGGCAGAAAGGGGCCGAGGACCGAGGGCAGAAAGGGGCCGAGGACCGAGGGCAGAAAGGGGCCGAGGACCGAGGGCAGAAAGGGGCCGAGGACCGAGGGCAGAAAGGGGCCGAGGACCGAGGGCAGAAAGGGGCCGAGGACCGAGGGCAGAAGGGGGCCGAGGAGCGAGGGCAGAAAGGGGCCGAGGAGCGAGGGCAGAAAGGGGCCGAGGAGCGAGGGCAGAAAGGGGCCGAGGAGCGAGGGCAGAAAGGGGCCGAGGACCGAGGGCAGAAAGGGGCCGAGGACCGAGGGCAGAAAGGGGCCGAGGACTGAAGAAAGAAAGGGACCGAGGGCAGAAAGGGGCCGAGGACCGAGGGCAGAAAGGGGCCGAGGACTGAGGGCAGAAAGGGGCCGAGGACCGAGGGCAGAAAGGGGCCGAGGACCGAGGGCAGAAAGGGGCCGAGGACCGAGGGCAGAAAGGGGCCGAGGACCGAGGGCAGAAAGGGGCCGGGGACTGAGGGCAGAAAGGGGCCGAGGACTGAAGAAAGAAAGGGACCGAGGGCAGAAAGGGGCCGAGGACCGAGGGCAGAAAGGGGCCGAGGACCGAGGGCAGAAAGGGGCCGAGGACCGAGGGCAGAAAGGGGCCGAGGACCGAGGGCAGAAAGGGGCCGAGGACCGAGGGCAGAAAAGGGCCGAGGACCGAGGGCAGAAAGGGGCCGAGGACCGAGGGCAGAAAGGGGCCGAGGACCGAGGGCAGAAAGGGGCCGAGGACTGAGGGCAGAAAGGGGCCGGGGACTGAGGGCAGAAAGGGGCCGAGGACTGAAGAAAGAAAGGGACCGAGGGCAGAAAGGGGCCGAGGACCGAGGGCAGAAAGGGGCCGAGGACCGAGGGCAGAAAGGGGCCGAGGACCGAGGGCAGAAAGGGGCCGGGGACCGAGGGCAGAAAGGGGCCGGGGACCGAGGGCAGAAAGGGGCCGGGGACCGAGGGCAGAAAGGGGCCGGGGACCGAGGGCAGAAAGGGGCCGAGGACTGAGGACAGAAAGGGGCCGAGGACTGAGGGCAGAAAAGGACTGAGGGCAGAAAAGGACTGAGGGCAGACGGGTTTCCTCACTTCCGGCCTCTCATAGTTGGGGCGTTTGTATCTATCAGAGAAAAAGGAACAAAAACCTCACGATCCATAGAAATCAGAGAGAGAAAAACACCAAGAAAGTCTCAGAGCTGAAGGGGTTAATGCCCCTGCCCCAGTAATGGGGAATCTCCACACACCTCCTCCTGCAGAGCCGCACACTAGATATATGGCTGCTCTGTGCTTCCAGGACCTGTGATGATGTCACATGGAGGGGAGGAGTCAGGGGTCACATGATCAGCTCCTCAGTGTATGCAGGACTCTGCTGTGCTGGGTGTCATGGTGCTGGATGAGGGGAAGGTTATGTGTGGGGTCAGGAGGGGGGGTTACAGTGTCGGGGCCATTAGGCTATGTGCGCACTAGAGATGTGAAGTTTCTCAAGAAAATTTCTTGAGAAACTTCTGCCAGTGAATGATTTCCGGACCTGCGGAAAAAATCCGCACCAAATCCGCATGCGTTTTTGCCGCGGATTTGCCGCGGATTTGCCGCGGATTTTCCGCAGGTTGGTCCCTGCGGATTTTCAGGCTGTAAACTACAGTAGATATAAATAAAGCATGTTGAAAAAAACAAGAAAAAAAAATTATATTTGATGTCATTTCCTTCTTCTTCAGTCTCCATATTCTATGGTGTATTTATTCTCCATTTACTTCAGGCAAGATGGCAAGCAATGCACTTTCCTCACAGCTGCACACGCCACATTTTCAACTTCTTTTGTTGACCGTTGTCACACTATTACGTCACCATAGAGAACAGGTATAATTTTTTATTTTTCCTTTTTATCATATAAAAAAAACAATTTTTGACATTAATAATATAATTTTTTTAGGCAAAAAAAAAATGTGGATTCATCCGCTTCTTGTGGCTCGGGAGACAAAAGGACATTTTAGAGTCCTGTATAATGATTTACGAAGGTAGGTTTATTTTTTGACTATCTATTCATCTATCCCTCTATCTATCTATCTTTTTATCTATCTATCTATCCCTCTATCTATCTATCTATCTATCTATCCCTCTATCCATCTATCTATCTATCCCTCTATCTATCTATCTATCTATCTATCTATCTATCCCTCTATCTATCTATCTATCCCTCTATCTATATATCTATCTATCCCTCTATCTATCTATCTATCTATCTATCTATCTATCTATCCCTCTATCTATCTATCTATCTATCCATCTATCTATCTATCTATCTATCTATCCCTCTATCTATCCCTCTATCTATCCATCTATCTATCTATCTATCTATCTATCTATCCCTCTATCTATCCCTCTATCTATCTATCTATCTATCTATCTATCTATCTATCTATATATCTATCTATCCCTCTATCTATCTATCTATCTATCTATCTATCTATCTATCTATCTATCTATCCCTCTATCTATCTATCTATCTATCCATCTATCTATCTATCTATCTATCTATCCCTCTATCTATCCCTCTATCTATCCATCTATCTATCTATCTATCTATCTATCTATCTATCTATCTATCTATCTATCTATCCCTCTATCTATCTATCTATCTATCTATCCCTCTATCTATCTATCTATCTATCTATCCCTCTATCTATCCCTCTATCTATCCATCTATCTATCTATCTATCTATCTATCCCTCTATCTATCTATCTATCTATCTATCTATCTATCTATCTATCTATCTATCTATCCCTCTATCTATCCTTCTATCTATCTATCCATCTATCTATCCCTCTATCTATCCCTCTATCTATCTATCTATCCCTCTATCTATCCCTCTATCCCTCTATCTATCTATCTATCTATCTATCTATCCCTCTATCTATCCCTCTATCTATCCCTCTATCTAAATCAAATCAAATCAAATCAAATAAGCTTTATTGGCAGGACCAAATACAAATTAGTTTTGCCAAAGCAAGTGTACATTAGGGGCTGGGGCTGTGGGGATGGTGGGTGGGGACTGTAGGAAGGATGGATGGGGCTCATCCAGGGTGGGGACTGTGGGGGCACTTCTAGGATGGGGGCTATGGAAGTCCATGGCTTATGATGGGGCATATCCACGGTGGGACTGTGGTAACGGTGGATGGGACATATCCAGGGTGGGGATTGGGGGGGCCACATCTGGGATGGGGGGCTATGGAAGTCCATGACTTATCATAGTTCTCTTTCTCGAAGTCTATGGCATTCGCTCACATACTGCGCTGCTATCTCCACTGCGCTCTCTTCTTCCCCCAGCAGGATATATATTTTCTCTTCCTCCTTCATGGAGCTGAAATCCGGGAAGAGATGGGAGAGTCTCCTGAAGTGAGTGTCCCTCACTGCTGAGTACTTGGTGCAGTGTAGCAGGAAGTGGGTTTCATCCTCCACGGCCTCCAGGTCACAGTGTTGGCACAGTCTGTCCTCCCTGGGCTTGTAGCTCTGCTTGTGACGTCCGGATTCGATGGCTAGACTGTGGGCACTGAGTCTATATCGGCTCAGGGTCCTGCGGTCTCTGGGGTCCGGGATTTTCTCCAGATACGGGGCCAGTCTGTAGTCTCTCTGTAGTCTCTGGTACGTGGTCAGTTTCTGTGAGGTGTTGATGTCGGTCCTCCAGTCACTGACATACCTCTCCTGGCCCTCGTCTACCATCTTCCTGATTCTGGTTCTTGTCAGGCTGCTGTGATTGGTTATTTTGTCCAGTTGGGTTTGGGAGGGCTGTGCCCGGGGTCCTGGTTCATCTGGCCCACGTATATATATCAGAGCTTTGTGGTGATGGGAGTTTGGATTGCTCCTCTGTAGGTGAGCCTGAAATGATAGTGACCTCTTCAGAGCTGCTAGGTGTAGAGGGAATCTGCCCAGCTCAGCTCGACAGGCGCTGTTGGAGGTGCTTCGATGGACCTGGAGAAGGTGCTTACAGAATTCCAGGTGGAATATTTCTGTTGGGCTGGAATCCCACCTTGACCAATCTGGGTAAGTGTGAGGGCCCCAGACTTCGCTGCCGTACAGGAGGATTGGGGCAATGATGGAATCGAAGATTTTTAGCCAGACCCTCACTGGTGGCTTCAGATGATACAATGTCCTTCGGATGGCATAAAAGGTTTTGCAGGCCTTGTTTTTCAGGGTCTCTATGGCTTGTTTGAAGCTCCCTGACTGGTGAATTTCCAGGCCCAAGTAGGTGTATTTGTCTGTTCCTGTTAGAGTGTAGCCGTTTAGGACAAATGAAGGATGCTGGTCAAATCTTCTTTTTCTCTTCTGGAACACCATGATGTTGGTTTTCTTTAGATTGATCGGTAGTGCCCATGTGGAGCTGAATTTCTCCAAGATTTGTAGGTTGTCTTGGAGACCTTTCTCGGTTGGTGACACCAGCAGTAGGTCATCTGCATAGAGCAAGAATTTCACCTGGGCATCATGGAGTGTGAGACCTGGAGCAGGTGAAGATTCTAGAGCAGTAGCCAGCTCATTGATGTAAATATTGAAGAGCGTTGGACTTAGGCTGCAGCCCTGTCTGACTCCTCGGCTCTGCTGGAAATAAGCCGTTCTTCTACCGTTCACACTCACGCTGCAGAGGTTCTCGGTGTAGGAGCTTTTGATGACATCATAGGTCTTTCCTCCTATTCCGCTTTCCAGCATTTTTAAGAACAAGCCCGGGTGCCACACTGAGTCAAAGGCCTTTTTAAAGTCTACAAAGCAGGCGTATATCTTCCCATGCTTTGTATTGTGGACGTGGCTCTGAATGAGACTGTGCAGGGTGTAGATGTGGTCCGTGGTGCGGTGGTTTGGCACGAACCCTGCTTGGCTTTTGCTCAAGACATTGTGCTCGGTAAGGAAACTGATGATCCTTTTGTTTAGGATGCTGTTGAACAGTTTTCCCAAGTTACTGCTGACACATATGCCTCTGTAGTTGGCAGGGTCATACCTGTCCCCACTCTTGTGGATCGGTGTAATGAGTCCTTGGTTCCAGGTACGAGGGAAGTAGCCAGCACTCAGCACAATGTTGAACAGTTTAACCATTGCAGCTTGAATTTCTGGTGGGCTGTACTTCAACATCTCTGGGGGGATTCCATCCAGACCACTAGATTTTTTACACTTTATGGAAGTGATTTTCTCTGCAACTTCCTGTAATGTAATTGGTGTGTCCAGTGGGTTTTGGAAGTTTTTGATTTTCTCTTCCATTGCCTTTAGTTTTGATGTTATGTTTTCCTGCTCTTGGCTTAGTCCTTCTTTTGGGATGTCTTTGTAGAGGTCTCTGAAGTACTGGAGCCAGATGTTGCCATTTTGGATATGGGTGTCATTCTTTTTCTTGCTCTTTGTGTCCATGTGGTTCCATATTTCCCAGAAGGAGTTGTCTTGGAGGGCGTCTTGGAGTTGGCTAAGTTTGGTAGAGATGTAGCTCTGCTTCTTCCTCCTGAGGATGGTTTTGTACTGCTTTTGTATGGTGTCATAGGCTTCCCTCAGGTCTGGGTTGTTGGGGTCTCTGTGTTTATTGTTTGAGGCTGTTCTCAGGGTCTTTCGAACGGCTTTACACTCTTTGTCAAACCAACCATTGATCTGCTTTTCTTTTGGCCTCTTGTAGTTGACTTGTTTGAGGTCGGACAATTTGGCCATGGTGTGGAATATTTTGTTGAGGTCTTTTGCAGCTTGATTCACTCCTTCTGGGTTTGACTTATACTTGTAGCTGTAGAAGTTGTGGAGCATCTCCTGTAATTCCGGTCTGTTGGGAGCCTCTTTATATTTTATTTCTGACGTCTTGGACCATTTATAGGATGGAGGTCGCTTGTAGAGGCTGCTCTGCTGTGGCTTTTGTGTGGATGGTTTCTCTGTAGATTTTATGTACAGGAGAAGTTGGCTGTGGTCTGACAGGTGCGTTTGTGGGGTGACTATGAAGGCGCTAATATTTGCCGGGTCCATATCTGTAATGGCGTAGTCTACTACACTCCTTCCTACATGGGAGTTTAGTGTGTATCTTCCCAGTGAGTCTCCCTTTGTACGTCCATTAAGAATATGAAGACCTAAACTTTTACATAAGTTCAGGAGCTTTTTGCCACTTTTGTTGACTGTACTGTCATAGCTGTTTCTCTCTGAGTGTTCTGAGTCGTGACTGTCATTCTCTGCCCCAAATATGTAGATGTTTCCATCTGTGGTCAGAAAGTCTTTTTCTCTCCCTGTTCTTGCATTGAGGTCTCCAAAGATGAGAACTTTGCCCAGGACCTGATAATGGGTGGCTTCTTCTTGTAAGATCTCAAAGCTGTCTGGATTGAAGTAGGGGGACTCTGGCGGTGGTATATAGGTGGTGCAGAGGTAGACATCGGACTGAGAGGTGAGGATGGAGCTGCTGATTCTGATCCATATGTGGCTGCCTCCTCTCTTCACTGGTGTGATGTACTGGTGGAGCTCTTCTTTATACCAGATCAGTATTCCTCCTGAGCAGCGGCCCTGTTTGGTGTTTTTATTTTTAAGGGCAGGGACAGAGATTTCCCTGTATCCGATTGGCACCGGAGATTCGTTTTCAGCTCTGGTCCATGTTTCCAGGAGGATCTGAATGTCTATATTTTTCAGTCTTTGAATAAAGTCGGGGTCATTTGTTTTACATCCAAAGGCCGAGGTGCTCAGGCCTTGGATGTTCCAGCTGGTGATTGTGAATGAGGTCATTTTTTTTTTTTTTTTCTATTATACCTCATGTGTATATACCTTGTAATGAGTGCGGCTGTGTAAGACACTCTGGATTTACGACTGGTTTATAGGTGTGTTAGATCCAGTCACATTAGTTTCCTGCACAATGTGCTGAGCAGGGTTCTAATCTCTTCCATATCTCTGCCCTGCATGTCTCTGTGTGGGGCTGATGGTCCCCTCCATGGTGGTCTCCTCCTCCTCTGATGGCCCGATGTTGGGTGAAGGGCTTTGTTTCTGGCCTCCTGTGATGAAATTGGGGTTTCCTGTCTTTTTATTGTTGGGGGTCTTTCCATGGGTTTGTTGTTGTTGTTGAGTCCAGGCATGGGGTCTCTGTTTAGTATAATGTCCTTCAGCTCTTTGGCCAGTAGGCTGACCCCTTGTTTGTTTAGGTGCTTGTAGTCATAGAGGTGTTGGTGATTTATAGAGGGGTGTTGTGCCAGGATCACGTCGGGCACAGCCTTGATTCTGGTGGTCAGGTCCGTGTTGATGTTCTGGATAGTTTGGCTTGATACATCATTTCTTGGGAGCAGAGATGATAGAATTATTTTGCTGTCCGGGAATTTTAGTTTTGCCGTCTTTGCTAGTTGGGTCAGTTGTCCTGCGATCTGCTGGTGTTGGTCTGGCAGATTGTTTGTTCCTGTGTGTATAAAAATATGATTTGGGCTTGTAAACCGTGGGGTATTGATGACGGCTGTCACCTGCTCAATAGTTGCACAGCGGATTTGTTTGACCCTTTTGCCTGGGAATAGTCGCAGTGTATTCAGGTATTTCCCATTTGAGTCCATTATTAGGATGGTATCAAAACTTTGTGAGGTCACGGGTGGGGTATGTGGGTGAAGCTGGGGGTCTGTGCTGGAGATTTTGCTGGTGGCTGGTTCTCTTCTCTTTTCTGTTTTTCTGGTTTGTAGTTCACTTATGTTATTTTCAGGAGCATTCATATTGTTGGAGTTATTTGGTATCTCAGTGTCCTGGCCAGTGGAGGCCATGGTGTCTGTACTGGTGTTAGTTACCATAGCTCCCTCCTGGCCAGT